>NC_056739.1:907542211-907852775 GCF_019279795.1 Protopterus annectens | reverse complement strand
TTTTATGCCCACAAGAATGTATTTCTTGAATCCTCCTATTTTGTCAACCATGACAGAAGAGGTAGACTCAATAGTCCTACTATAAAAACATTAAAAGAATGTGAAGACAGAAACTTTTTTTAAGGAGGTAGAAAGGAAGACAGATTACCAGCAATGGTAATCAAGAAAATACCCTGTGTTATAGGGTAATGTATAGAATACCAACTATGGTAAAAAAGGAAAATACTATTAAATATCATAAGGAAATGAGAAGTTATGTACCTACCATAACGTTCCATGTTAGTTGTCTTCTCTCGCCTTCTTTCTTGCTTGATGGGTTCGGAGCCGATCCTCGGCTCCGACTCGGCACTTTGCTAAGCTCGAGAGTCACTTTTACCAGCTCGAGGCAGCCCCATATCCCATGATGCAAGGCGGTAAGTACCCAGATCTCGTTTGTTGTCTATAGGCAATAACACCTAGCATAAAAACTTCCCAAAAGGAAGAAAGAAGGCAGAGAAAAAGCCTGAAGGATGGTTATGGAGGACCAGAACTGAATGGTCTTAATAAACATACTTCCATGTAGAGAGAAAAACGTCTGTTCAGGCCAGCGGGAAGGAGGGAGGGTCGCAAGAAAGAAGGCGAGAGAAGACAACTAACATGGAACGTTATGGTAGGTACATAACTTCTCAATGTTAAGTTGTCAATCTCACATTCATTCTTGCTTGATGGGACCGCGTCCCTAGCACCTCTATCCTGGGTGGCTCAGTGGAACAGACTCTTGAGAACTGTAGAGCCAAAACTGGCTCTGTCCCTGGAGGCCAAATCCAATTTGTAATGAGAAACAAAGGTATGAGGAGTGGCCCAAGTGGCTGCTGCACAAATAGTGTCTAATGGAAGTCTAGCTTGAAAGGCTGTGGAAGTGGCTAAGCTTCTGGTTGAATGCGCTTTAGGTTTCGAGCACAGCTGTTTTCCCCTGAGCTGATAAATTTCAGAGATGACAGAAGAAAGCCATCTAGATAAAGACACCTTTGAGACGGGAAGGCCTTTTTTGTTATCAGCATAAGAAACAAAGAGCTGATCGGATCTCCTGAATTGTTTTGTTCTGTCCAAATAATATCGGAGTTGGCGGTGAACATCAAGATAATGTAGCTTTTGTTCCGATCTGTTTGAGTAGTTTGGGAAAAATACAGGAAGGTCAATAGACTGATTCAAATTACTCTTTGAGGCGACCTTAGGTAAAAAGGTCGGATTAGTTCTCAATGATACTCTGTCTTTGTGGAAGACCAAATAGGGGGGACGAACAGAGAGCATGAAGTTCAGATACCCTCCTAGCCGATGTAATAGCAACCAGGAATAAAGTTTTCCATGAAAGAAATTTCAGGGAACATGAAACAGCTGGCTCGAAGGGAGGAAGAATCAAGGATGTCAGCACTAAATTTAGGTCCCATTGAGGAGGAGGACTCCTGATTGGAGGTTTCAGGAGAAAAATTCCTTTTAAGAAGGCTCTACAAAGCCTGTGGGACATAATGTTGTGATCTGCGAACCCGACATGAAAGTTCGAGATAGCAGCCAACTGAACTTTGACCGTGGAAGAAGAAGAGCCCGCGTGAAAAATTTCCGCTAAGAAATCCAAAACTGCTTGCACTGGAGCAGTAAAAGGATCAATGTTTTTAGCTTTTGCCCGACAAGAAAAGCGCTTCCACTTGCTGGTATAAATCCTTCTGGTAGAGGATTTTAGGGAAGCTACTATGATGTCCCTAACAGGATTAGAGATCATAGGAAGCCTGGCTAAGGAAGGAAGTGGAGCAACCATGCTGTGAGGTTGAGAGAGGGGATAGACCGGTGCAGCTGACCCGATTGGTGAATCAGAAGGTCTGGTACTGGGTCCAGATGCCACGGCTGCACCAAAAGGTGGCGATGGAGGAACGGGAACCAAATCTGTCGAGGCCAATAGGGAGCAATGAGAATCATTTTGGCTCTCAAAACGGTGACTTTCTGGAGTACTTGTGAAATCAGCGGAAAAGGAGGAAAGGCATAAAGAAGTCCCTGGGGCCAATCCTGGGTTAGAGCGTCTCTGGGGGGATGGCCTGGCAGTGGGAAGAGAGAGAAGAAGTCTGGGCATTTGCTGTTTTGGGGAGTAGCAAAAAGATCGCAACATGGGCGGCCCCATTCTAGAAATATCTCCTCCACTATAGATTGTTTGAGAGACCACTCGTGAGGCATGAGAATAGCTCTGCTCAATCTGTCCGCTAAAATGTTGGTTTTCCCAGGGATATGCGTTGCTACCAGAAACCAATGAGAGGAGATCGCCCATTGCCAAAGTCTGAGAGCTTCTTGACACAAGGGGTAGGACTTGGTTCCGCCCTGTTTGTTGATATACCATACTACAGACATGTTGTCTGTGTGAACTGCAATTGTTCCCAAGGGAAGAAAGTCGTTGAGGGCTTGCAACGTTAAAAGCACTGCTCTCATCTCTAGGACATTTATGTGCAGGTGGTATTCGAACGGTTGCCACGTCTCATGAACCATCCTGCCCTGATAATGACCCCCCCACCCGATCAGGAAGGCGTCTGTAGTGACAGTGGCTACCGGGGCCGGGGGTACAAAGGGTCTGCCTTGGTGAATCTGGGGAGAAGTAATCCACCATGAAAGATGATTTCTGCAAATTTGTGTCACCAGTATTTGGTGACGCATCGGAAGTTGTTGGTAAGACCATTGAGTGAACAACATCCATTGAAGCAGGCGCATATAGAAGCGGGCCAGGGGAAGAAGGGTAATGGCCGCAGCCATGAGGCCCAACACCTTTAGAACCATTCTGGCTTGTACTTTCTTGCTGGCTAGAATTATCCTCACGTGACTTTGTATATCTAAGATTCTTTGGTCTGTGAGGGTTGCTGACATCCGAACAGTGTTTAAGTTTGCGCCTATGAAAGTAATAGACTGGCAGGGCAATAAGGAGGATTTTTCATAGTTGATCGAAATTCCCAATTGAGTGCAAAGATTTATTGTGTAATCCCTGGCTTGAAGAAGTTGATGCCTGGTGGTGGCTGAAAGGAGCCAGTCATCGAGATACGGAAACACCTGGAATCCTTGATGTCTCAGGTGAGCCGTGACCACTGCCATACATTTGGTGAACACTCTGGGGGCTGTAGTGAGACCAAAGGGCAGGGCTCTGAATTGAAATGACTGGACCCCAGCCGAAAGCGGAGAAACCTTCTGGAGCGTCTGTGAATTTTTATGTGATAGTACGCATCCTGAAGATCTATTGAGCACATCCAGTTGTCCTTCTCTAGGAAGGGCAAAATTGACTGAAGTGTGACCATTCGAATCTTGTCTTTCTCACAGACTTGTTGAGTCTGCTGAGATCCAATATTGGTCTCCAGTCTCCCGTCTTTTGGGGACCAAAAGAATCTTGAGTAGATTCCGGCTCTGAATGGTCTGTTGTAACTGGCTGAATGGCTCTTTTTTGTAGAAGTTTTAAAACTTCTAACTCTGCAATTTCCCTTAGACCGGGTGGTACATCTGGAAGGGAATTTGAGTGAGAGAAAGGACTTTCCTCGAAAGGAATTTTGTAACCCTCGGATATGATCGACTGTACCCATCTGTCTTGAGTGAGGGAACGCCAGGCTTCTGGGTACAGCGATAGTCTTCCCCCGACTGCCTCCAAGGATGGACAGTCGGGCAACATCTCAGGGATGCTGAAAGGGCTTGTCAGAGAGAGTCTCTCTGCTTCCCTGGTTTTGTGGACCCCCTCTGCCTCTAGAGCGGCATCTGTTATTGTTACCCCCTCTGCCTCTAGGGGTAAACTGACCATGTGTATCCGGCGTGACTCCTTGGGATTTGCGGAACCACATCTTGCCACCCTTCTGTCCTTTAGGGTAAGGTCTAGAAGGAGTGGGAAAATGGACTCCTACGGCAGAAAGAGTCTTGCCGTCCTGCTCACACCTGGTCAATGTATCCTTCACTTGAGGGCCAAACAAAGCTGACCCATCAAAGGGAGAGTTTGTGAAGGATGCCTTGAAGGGATCTGCAAAATTACAGAGTCGCATCCAGGCTTGGCGTCTAAGAGCCACACCTGTACCTGCGGCCCTACTCACTCCATCTGCTGCATATGATATCAGTCGCATGGAGGAGTTAGTAATAGAATTAAGGGTTCCTAGCTGCAAAGCAATTTTTTGTTGAGCCCCTGCAGCTGTAGGATCCTGTACTACTTCACCTAGCTCCTTAAGGATGTCCCTTTGGAGTCTGGTGAAGTGACATAAGTAGTTCAGCGAACGCATAGCAAAGGTCGCTGAAGAGAACATCCGCTTACCATACCTATCCATGGTCCTAGAGTCCTTATTAGGAGGATGGACAGGTACGGAAGGATCTGCAAGTTCCTTCTTAGTGGCAGCCGCCACCACCATGGCATCAGCAGGGACGCCTTTTGTAAGGAATAGCTTGTCCGAAGGGGCAGTAATAAATTTTGACGGCCTCCTAGGAACTGGCTCTACAGAATCAGGAGCAGCCCAAGCCTTTCGAGCAATAACCTCCATGAGGGGGTCGAAAGGCGGAGACACCCAGGAGGTGGAGGGCCGAGATCCAAACGCCTCTAGGTATACCGACTCATCCTCAGAGGGATTATTGGAGGGCCAGTTTCCCCTCTGTTTTAGGAGTTCTAGGATGTCTGAAAAGGAGACATCCTCAGAGGGGGATCTTGGGGATCCCTCCGACTCATCTAAGTCGGTATCTGAAGTGATAGACTCAGGGGAGTCCATATGTTTCCTCTTACAGATCCTCTTGCGCGGAGGATCCCCTGACTGATCAGGAGAATCCTCGGAAGAGGGGGCTATCCCCAGTGGGGAAACCTGAGGCGGAGGATCTCTGGGTCCGGGAGCAAGAGAGATGGCAGAGATATCGACAGGCACCGTAGAGGGAGGAGCTAAGGGAACAGACTGCTGGCTGAGTCCAGTGGCCAGCACACTCTTCATCACCTCGAAGGCCCCCCTCCCAGGGAGGTCCGAGAGAACCCGTTCCGAAGAAGCAGGAACTCCAGGGCCCACCGAAAAGGAAGGCTCCAAGGCAGATGGAGCCGAGCTCACCAAGGCCGAGGCTCCAAGGGGAAGAGTGGGGTCGGACAAGGGTCCGATGCCACTCACCCCCTCGGAGGAGACCAGGGAAGCCCGACCACCGAATCCCTCTAAGGAAGGTCTCGAAGAGGAGATAAGAGTAGATGCTGAGGGAGCAGAAGGGGGGGGGGTATCTGTCCCTCAGCCATAGCAGAAACTATTCCCGAAGACTCCAGCTCCAAACTCTGAGGTAGAGTCGAAGGAGGAACTACAAGAGGGTGTGGACTAATAGTCATCTGTTGAGACGGACTATGTAGCATCTGGGCCAGTGCCTGTGATTTCAATAATCTACTGACCACCCTCTCCAAATCATGGTCAGAAAGCCTGGATGACCTGGAAGATCGGCTCCGATGGCTCCGTTCCGAGAGGAGAGGTGAGGCCGGAGCCGAGAGTATCGGTTCCAAGGAAGGGGACCTGGACCTCTTCCTCGAAGGAACCATCGGAGCCGACGAAACCATCGAACCAGTCGGAGCCGAGGACTTTTCGGCACCGACAGAAGGTCTCAAAGCATCGGCTCCAGCCGAAGCCGATACAGACATAAGAGTAACGGTGTCAGCGCCGGTCGGCGCCGACACCGAAGCCTGAGCCACATGGTGGTCGGAGCCAGTCGGAGCCGACACCGATGTGACTGAACCAGTATTGGCACTGATAGCCATCGGTGCCGAAGGTTTATGCAAGCTAGGATCGGCTCCAGCCGGAGACAATCTCGACTCGGAAAGAGTCGGAACCGAGGCCGCAGGCTTAGACACAGAAGCCTGGGCCTTGGAAGACTTCAAAGTCTTTGTCGGAGCCGACTTAGTCGGAGAGCCCTCCGGCTTAAGAAGACCCCTTAAAATCAATTTATTTCTCCTCTCCTGCAGGACTCTCTGGCTGAAAGAATGACAAATCGCACAGGAGTCCTGCAGGTGGAGAGGTCCCAGGCAATATAAACAAGAAGTGTGACCGTCTGTCAGAGACATCTTCTGACAGCACGAGTCACACTTCTTAAAGCCTGAGACCCTTTCTTTGGACATAGTTGTACAAAAGTAGAACACAACAACACAGTCCCAATCAGACAACTAAAGTTATCTAAAATATAGTGACTAACCTCTCACACACACACACCCTGACGGGGGGGGGGATGGGAGGGAATGAAGGCCTGACTAAAAGAAGGGGATGGAAATATAATTTTAGTCAGAAAAGGGCTTAAAACTAAGTAAAACAGAAGGTAATCTAAAGAAAAATGAAAATTTTAATTTTTAGGGGCAAAAAGTAGTAAAATACTAACACTTACCAGGAGCTGGCAAAAGGAGGACCTCATAAGCGAAGTGGCAAACGAGATCTGGGTACTTACCGCCTTGCATCATGGGATATGGGGCTGCCTCGAGCTGGTAAAAGTGACTCTCGAGCTTAGCAAAGTGCCGAGTCGGAGCCGAGGATCGGCTCCGAACCCATCAAGCAAGAATGAAGGCGAGATTGACAACTTAACATCATATGTTATAGTGTAACACTAAGGGGGGGGGGGTTGAGAAATGAAAAAAAGTAGAATTGCTAAATGATCACTTGATAGAAGGACCCTGCGTCTCAGCATGATGGTAGCAAACAAGATCTGGGGTACTGAGAATGGACAAGGGCATTATAGGTAGAGGGAAAAGCTCTAGAGTTGGATCCAAAGTCTAGAGTATGCAAGTGAACCCATTTGTTGAGAAAGAATGAAAAGGACATCAGACCACAGCTGATATTTACCTGTCACAAGAGCGTTTGCCTTTCCTGACAGACATATGAAACATTTATAATGGTTTCTCAAAGAAATAGTCAGGTTTCTCAACAGGGACACATCTGCCTGAAGTTGTAGCTCAAGCAAACTACTGATAATAAAGCTGCTAAACTGACTGAGAGTTTGCATAAGTGAGTACATACATGGTCTGAGTTTTGGTGCACCTGTATGTCTTCCTTATACCAGCACATATTCCAGTGCTAAGGGTGGACGTACGGTAATCAAGGAAGCAGCCTGAAGCTTTGCAGACTAGCCAGCATTCTATATCCTTTGCAGGATACATTACATATAGTTATGGCCACTGCAACAGTGATCTAATGAAGATACATTAAGGGACTGACAAATTCAAGAATGTAATTGGTATAGCACTCAAAAAAGTTAGCCTTAGTTGCAGATTACATTATTTGTACTCCATAAATCCAGGAAAAGGCCATTCTGGTGTTGTGGAACATTTAGAGATTGTTTCAATTATTTTCAGGATATAAAAGGCAAAAGATAAAATGAAAGCTGTAATGATAAACTATGCACCAATGCATAAATTGGTTCAGCAAATTCCATACTTATGGAGACATAATAAGATGAAGAATTTAGGTGCATGGGTTAAATGGCAGCTAGGGCTACATGAGAAGAGACTAAAAGACAATATAAAAATTAAGAAGCTCTTGATTATCGATACAGAGAGCAAGAAATGAGAGGTGAAAATGTTTTTAACTCATATACAGGTTCGGCATATTTTAGTCAACTGGAAGAGAAGTTGTGGATGATAATAAAGAGGTGGAGTAATTTATTTAGGAGGGGAAGACGACAATAGTTAAATGGAAAAAGTTGATTTTCCTCAAAGAACAAGGTTTAGTGCTACCTGATTTGAAGGGGTAGCTACACATAAGGCACATATACATAACTCAAGCAGGTTATACATCAAAGTGGAAAAGGATGGTGAAATGGGAGGGGTTTAAAAGAGAGAGAATGCAACCACAATTTTATATGCAAGAGCCTAAGGAGAGTATGACAATCACTCTGAGTATTACATTCATAAAGTAGCAAAAAAAATACTCTAAGAACTGAGCCAGGACATAAACGGCTAAATGGGATTTTACTAATAGGGACATGTACAAAGTGAGGTATACAAAATAAGAAAGAGAGGGATATAATTTTTTTGGAGGAAATTACCAAAGACACCACGTTATCATGAGCAAGCAGAATGAGGCTAAGCAAGAGTCAGGACTGCAGGTTAGAGACTGCTTTCACTATCAGGGATTGATAGATTATGCACAAAGAGAAAGGGATAGGGGAGTGCTAAGTAAAGTAGTTTTGGTAGGGTTTTTGGTTGAATCTAGAACAGAAGATGCTTTAAAAAAAGGGAAAATTATCAGGGTGTATAAAATATTGCATGATAACTATAAGGATAAATCAGAGGAGATTAGAAAAGATTGTGAAAAGAGAACAGGTAGCTAAATTACAAAGGTTCAATTGAAAGAAATCTGCAGGGCTCTAAGGTATGTAACAGTTAAGGATTTCAGCATGGAAGAGTTCACATAGGTATTTTTACACCCTAGTAAATTTCAGAGGATTTTTCCTCTAGTAGTTAGTAAATGTTTGCGATGAGATAGGGAAGATATAGGAAATCAGGTACATTTTTTTGAAAAGTGAACAAGCTGGTAGATTTTAAAAGTCCCCTACACAGTACTAGGACAGAAAGTCTGGGAGAACAAATGGTAGTAGCTAAGGAAATTTGTAATATGGGATATGAATTTCCTAGGCATAGTAAGGCTTTACAATGTTTAATGTTACTGGTAACCAAAAAGTAATTACTAGAAAATTCCCATCTTTGGTGTTAGCCATTGTCTGAGGTGTATTTTCTGTGTTGCACTTCAAGTACAGACTGCATTTCTGTGAATTTGTGCAGAGCTAAATTCCTGGCTGTGTTGGATTCTACTACCAGCTGATATACCAAACTGATAAGCACACTTTTTTTGCAACTCAGTTTGCACTGTACTGCATTTATATATTTGCTTTATTGTTTCTGTCCTTTGTTGTCTCTGGACTGTTTGTTTCTCAGAGTAGCGCAGTAGCTATAGCTATTTTCATGTGGGGGTTGTTCAGCCAGCCCATCTTAGGTGTTAGCCATTGCCTGAGGTATATTTTCTGTGTTGCACTTCTAGTACAGACTTTATTTCTGTGAAATGTGCAGAGCTGATACAGCAGAGCTAAACTCCTGGCTGTGCTGGATTCTATTACCATCTGATATACCAAACTGATAAGTATACTTTTTTGCAACTCGATTTGCACTGCACTGTATTTATGTATTTGCTTTATTCTTTGTCTTTTCTTGTCTGCATTGTTTGTTTTTCCAGCCTCCCTCCCAAGTGTTGTTGTAGTCTTAAACTTGGTGGCTTTGGAATTCCCTGCCCCTGCTGTAAATCTGATTTTGGTCACTCTTCTCAGTCCAATCTCATTTGATCACTCAACCTAGTGCAGTGAGATCATTTGGGTAGGACTATCCCCTTGCTTCTTTGACTTTGGACACTCCTCTCTGTACTATCTCATCAGCTCAGTGTACTGAGTAGAGAAACAGCATTTGGGAAGGCCACCCCCCCATAGTTCCCTAATCTTGAACTATCTTGTTTCCTCCCTCTCCACTTTAAAAAAATTACAATTTATTCAGCTGCTTTTACTGTAATTGTGTTCTTCATACTTTATTACCTTATTTTGCTGTGTGCTCTTAAGTGTTCAAGTGCTTTTATTCTGCTGCATTTATTACTGCTTGTTAGTACCCTGATTAAATTTATCTGTTATTCTAAGCATCTTTGTTTTGGTTTTAGCACTTGTGCTTCAGGCTGGTTACTTTACATTTAAGAAGGTTTTTATGGTCTACACTCTTGTGGACAAACCCTTATCAAAACCCTCTCTCTATAAGTCCGCAAGCATTCGGAACTCTATGTCTGGACAATTCCCATCAGTTTCTACTGCCAGCCTGGTCGATAATGGCATACTGAGACAGTATAGCAACTGCCTCATGTTTACTAACAGCCCTCTTCTCCTACCACATAATTCTTCCATCTGTGAGAAATGCATGTACATCAGTAACCTGGAGTCCATACTCTCTTGCGCCACAGTCAGTACACTCCTGACAAAGAGGAGATTGCCAACACAAACACCACACCACTCATATCACATAGCCAAACACAACACACACACACACACAACTATGCAAAGGTCCTCAATAAAAACTTACTTAAACAGCAGAGACCTCCAAAACACTCTCACAAACATTCAACACACAACACCAAACACATCACACACAGCAGAAAACACACCAGTGTCTCACAAACACAGTCCATAAGGCAAAACAATAAACCATTACAGCCCACAAGACATAACAATAAACCAAACATACAAGTCATCAATAACTCAGTTGTGAGACACACCAATGTCCCCCTCACCAGGCTCGACAAGGAGAAGGTCATGGTCAGTTGTCTGTCTGGTTTCAGAATCCGCAACATCATGCATGCACTTAAGTCTCTCCACAACAAGTTCAAGTACAACTCTGTCTTTATCCATGTTAGTGTGAATGACTTGAGACATACCTCCCTGGGCTACATGAAGAGAGAAATGATTAAACTCTCAGAGTATGTGTTCCAGACAGGCATGATCCTAGCCCTAAGCAGTATCCTACTTTCACCAAGAATTATGCCACAATACCAACAAAAAAATAATTGACTTCAACAATTGGCTTAGTTTCTGGTATCTTTCCAAGGGGATCCAGTATCTGTCTGCCTGGGATGACATGGTCGACAGGCCTCGATGCTTTGCCAGAGATAGCCTTCACCTGTCACCATTGGGTTTCTGGATCTTGGCCAAGGCTCTTGCCTCCCCCATTGTGCCTTTTTAGGCAATGTCCCAAAGACAAGCCTTCCAGCATAAAAGATCTGTCAAAAATCAAAATGAAGGTCATACTGCTTAACACTACGAGCCTTAACCTGAAAAGGGACTCACTGGAGGCTCTCCTTGCACTGGAAGATGCCGATGTCTATGTGGTCACGGAAACTAGCTTCAGGGCTGCAGAGAGCACCCCTGCCTTACCAGGCTATACCTCATTCCACACATTCTTACCTCAAAATGAGGTTGGGAAGACTAAGGGTGTTGGAGTCTCTATCTTCATTAAAGATAGGTACACCTACAAACTGGTTTGCCAGCATGACGCACTGGAACTGCATGACGCACTGGAACTACTCCAGGTGCAACCGACAGTTGGCAAGACACCCATTCCAGTTATAGCGAGCTAGAGACTCCCCCCCCTTCATGACTCAGGGCACCCACTCCTCTTAACTGGATCTACTTGACTCCATCAAGGTACCCCCAAACATCCTGATCCTTGGTGACTTCAACTACCCCACCATAGACTGGGTGAACTATTCCTGCACTAATGCACTCTCTCAACAATTCTTTGACTTCATCAATTCTAAAGCACTACACCAGGTCGTCTCATTCCCCCACAAGCGGAGACAACATTCTGGACTTGGTTCTCACCAACATGGGTGACCGCTGCACCACTCCCATAGTATGTTCTTCCCTGGTGAGATCAGATCGGACTGTCTCATTCGAGGTTTCTAGCCTACCCAACCCGCCAACCGTAATCAAGACAAAAAACTTCTCAAAAGCTGACTACAATCTCCTAAGGGAAGGTATCTGTAGCTTCACACCACCGCCCACCTCAGAAGATGAAGACAACTATGCTGAACAGCACTCCTATACAGTATACAAGCACCTGTACAACTGCATGGACTCGGCCATGCCCAACAGAACTAAAACCTACTCCTCAAGGAAACACAAACCTGTTTGGTGGACATCCTCTATCAACAAGTTTTATGACAAAAGGAAGAAACTGTTGTCAAAGGGTAAAAAGGAACAAATTCCAAATTGGAAAAACTCCCACCTTAGCCTCAACCAGCAAATTAGATCACTAGTGAAAACCTCCAAGGACAATTATGAAACGAAACTAGCCTCCAAAACAAAGGGAAACCATAAAGTCTTCTTCAGTTATGTCAGGAATCTCGGTGGCAAAGCCCAGGTTTGTTCCAAATTAGTACTTAACAGTATCACTTACACTGTTCCTGGTGACTTAGCCAACCTGCTAGCAGATACGTTCAGAGCAAACTTTACTCCCCTGTCGACATCCCCGATACTTGTCCCGCACCTCACATCTCCACAGATCAAGTGTTACAGGCCCTATCCAAGGCAAAGAACACAGCTTCCATGGGACCTGATAGTATCCCACGATGTATTCTGCACCATCTCCAGCAAGAACTGGCTTTGCCATTGAGCACCCTATTCAACCACAGCCTAAGTACAGGCTTCATTCCAGCAGAGTGGAGAACTGCCATTGTCATCCCCTTGCATAAAGGTGGTGTCACTACTGACCCTGGAAACTATCACCCCATTAGCTTGACAAGTCTGATCTGTAAAGCCATGCAGCATATTATTATGGATCTCATAAACAAGGACATAGCGATCTCTAAGCACTTGACCCCAACCAGTTTGGATTCATCAAGGGGAGATCTTGCCTGTTGAACCTGGTTGACTTCTTTGAGACTGTCACCAAGGACCTGGATGAGGGAAAGTCAGTGCATACAGCTTACCTTGACTTGGCCAAGGCCTTTGGCACAATCCCTCACTCAGGCATCATTGAAAAGCTAACACTACTTGGCATAAATCCCTATCTCATCAGGTGGGTGGCCAATTGGCTCACCGACAGGACCCTCAAAGTCAAAATAGGCACCTCCACCTCCCATAGCAGACCTGTCACTAATGGAGTTCCTCAGGGATCTGTCCTGGGACCCCTACTGTTTGGCATCTATTTCTCAGAGTTCCAGGCAAAGACAAAAGGCTTGTGGCTGACCAAGTTTGCAGACAACTGTAAGTTGGGTGCTGTCATTGACTCCCCAAATGATGTTAACATACTGCAAGAGGGTCTCACAGCAACTAATGACTGGTGCCAAAGTCATGGCCTCAAGCTAAATGCAAAAAAAATGTTTCATCATACCATTCGGCAAAAGCATGACCCCTAATGATTACCACAGGGAATTGTTATGGCTAGGCTTGTATAGGCCCTAGGGCCGATAGCCTAGTACCAACCTATGAACCTATGAACATCAATGACAACCCCCTAATGACACATCCTGTGGTGAGAGACCTGGGCACTCAGGTTGATAACCTCACATTCGACCATCATGTAGCAGCAGTGGTCAGAAAAACCTTTTACTTCGTTCATCTCATAAGTAAAGGGATTGCATCCAGAAAAATGGAGGTTATTACCTCTCTATACTCCTCCCTCACTAGACCAATAATTGAGTATAACACCCTGTTTGGGATGTACCTCTACAAACATCTGCACCAACTGGAAAGGCCACGGAAATACCTCACAAAGAGAATCCATGGCCTCCAACATCTGTTATTTGCAGACAGGCTCAAATCAGTATCACTCTACTCTGTATTGTACAGATTGCTCAGGGCTGATCTGTGTCTCGCCTACAAGGCAATCATGGACCCTGCCCTACTAGAGATGCTCCATATCCGTTAGTCTAACTCCTCATGCACTACCCACTCAAAAGGCCTGAATCTAATATGCGACATCAACAAAACCTGCTGGAGAGACAGGTTTGTCTACCAGAGGCTGCCCCGTCTCTGGAATAGAATTCCCATACACATCAAACAGAGCACTTCGCTGACCCTCTTCAAGCACAACCTTGATGAGTTGATTGGAAACCACAAATTTGTTCCAGGGCTTCCACCTGTGTCCTTTACTAACAGGGGAGACAGGTGCTGAGTGAGGTTTCTTTTTGGGGATAAACTCTTGGCTAAGCTTGTAAGGGCCCCAGGGCCATTAGCCTAGTACCCTCCTATGACATCAAAAATCCAAGCCAACTGTAATGTTAGTACTGAAAGTTGTGAAGGCGATAAAAGAAATGGATATGGGATCTTTAGAAAAAGAGAATGAACTAATTTCATAGAAATAAATGGAATTTGTGAAAACAATGCAGGCAGAATAATGTTCAGGAGAACTGAGGTTTAAGAGAAAGCACAAATACAGCAATTTATGTAATGAGAGTGGATGACAATTTTTAAAAAGAAAGCATGTAGGTCTGTGTTCTTTTCTATTAATGTAGATGAAGTTGTGTTGCAACATCAAATATGATGATTTACTAAAGATGTTTAAAAAATAAATGTAATCTTTGAAGAAAGAAGGCTCAATCACCTGAAGTTAGACTGTCGCAGAAATGAAGATGACAGCAAGATACATGAATTTTAGCAAATGCTTAAAATAAAATGTAATCTAGTTTTTCAGTGTTCAACACTGTCTATAAGTAGTAAAAGGAAATTTACTATGATTTCAGCAAACAATGACTTTTGAGGCCTTGCGTTTGCCACTTTTCTATAGTCAGAAACAAACACACACAGCAAACTGTTTTTCAAGACATGCAAATAGATTCTCTTAATGCACTGGAAATTCAACTTTTTAGTATTCCAACAGGAAGGCTAAATATGAAATATAACATGGCTAAGAGATTATGAAAGTAAACTTTATAACCAAACAGGCATATAAACAGTCTATTGTGTAACACGTGAAAGTATTTCCACCTTTAGTTTAAAAATGAAACTGTGAAAAAAGTGCAACATGTCAAAGTTTGTTTTTGTTTTATTAACAACTCTTTAAAGAAAAATAAATACAAGACAAAGTGCATTGCTAATTGCCTAGTGTCAAACATTTCTAGTTGCTCCTAGTGAAAATACTATATCTATTATTTCAATGGAACCACATTAATTATGAATCATAAATATTGCTTCTGTTTTGGTACAGTATTATAATTACAAAATATAGAACATCTCTTTACAAAGTATCAGTATATTACAGGTCATTTACAGTTGATCTGTTAGGCAGTGTTAATTAATATGATAATTCTGATTTCAAAATCAACCTGCCCTTAATTGCATTGTATATTTTTTCCATAATTTTATTGCAGTAATTATAAACATGAACTTTGTTGCCTAAGGTCTATTAAAAATATTTCCCATGGAAGATGATGCTGCCTTACAAAATGACCCTCTGTTTTAGCAACATTTTCCATAACAAACGTAAAATGTGCATACAATAATTTTAAGGGCAATCAGGATACAAGTGAAGAAAGTTGCACTAAGTGCATTCTGCATGGGAAAACTTGATATGTAGGATATTAAAGTAAAAATGAGGTAATGACAACTTTTCTTGATTGCCTTCATTTTCAGTAATTATATTCATGCTCTGCTGTACTTGGAACACACATTTTTCAGTTTGTGGTATTGCACTTTTCTGTCAAAATATAAGAAAAAAAAAATATCACCAACCAATTTATGCATCCCTACAAAATAACAGATGATCAGTCCATCTTCAATCTTCTGTACTGCAGTGAAGTCTCCATCTTTTAATCCAGGTTACAGCCTACACTGCTTGATTAACACTTCCATGAAGCTTCAAAGATGTCTACTGGCAGGGTATAATATGGCTCATAATGGTGCACTCAAACTCCTTCCACATTCCATTTTGCTGCTTACTGAATTCCATCTAGTGCCTTTCCAGTAAATCAGTTGTGAGGCACTTCTTTGTGCTGCACTGTGCAGACAGTTCCCTTAGCAGGTGCTATAAAGCTGTAATACATATCATTTCATCTGCTAAATCTTCTTCATATGTACCAGATTCTGGCTCCTCATCACTATAACCAGTACCAAAATCCTGAAGTTCATAGTCTTGTTTTTGTAAAAGAGGGAACATATCCCCATTTGTCCCATTACTCATACTTCCATTTAAAAGACTGCTTGCTGCACTTTCCATTTCATCAATTGTCATATCACAGGCATCTGCAATCTCATGCTTTGTTGCTGAAACAAACTTAGGATCCTTTGCATAGTGGCCCAAGCCCTCAGATATGAGTACCTTGAAAACAATGATAAAAAAAGTCTGTGGTTACATTTTGATATGGAAAACAATACAAAAATAACAGATGCAGTCTTACTGTACATGATTGAATTCATCCTCTTTTAGCTCTAATTAGCACATTATTTTCTCAGAAGCTACTGCACTTAGGGTCACGTATGTATTACCACAGGGCATGTTATGAAGAGAGTGTATCTAATCCTTGAGCCAACCAGTTTAACTTCAGGCACACTGAGTGAGCACACTTCCTGGAAACCAAGAAAAATGCAATGATTTTCGGAGATATGCATTGTTAACTGGTAACACATATGCCTGACTTCAAAGGAACATCAACAGCACTAACTGGATGAATGGATCATCCAAGTACAGGGGACAACAAGAAGGATACCCTTAAATTCTTACTGTATCAGCTGGTCTTTATCTGTTACATCTAACACTGGTAGCACTCCTCGATGGTTCTATGAATGAAATGAATCCCAAGCATTAACCATCGTGGCAAAAAAGGCCATTTCCTACCACATCCCAAAGATATGGTGCATGTAAAATAACAGTCATCCAAAATGCCCAAAAGTCTGTGCACCATCTGAAGTGAGTATGCATGCCTTGTGAGAGACTGGCATTCTTTCCTGGATTATTTTCCTATCGTGAGTATGCATGCCTCGTGAGAGACTGGCATTCTTTCCTGGATTATTTTACTATCTGTGCCCAACGAGTGTTGGGGTGAGCTCTAGCTTCTCCCTGGCCCTAAATCAGTTTAAATCAGTAATTAGGGAATGTATGAATGAGACTTTTATATCTTTCCATAGTGAAAATTTCTTCCATTATTAAGAATTTATCTCTATGAAGGTCTCTTCTGGCAGTCACAAGGACCTCAAAACATTTTCAGAAACCCAGAACCTGGCTACAACTGCAATGATAGGAATCATGGAAGTGACTTCTTGATTTCTGAATCTGAAAGATTCTTGCAAAATAGTGCAAATAAAATGTAAATTACCTGAAGATGTGGTCAAGGTGTGATCTTGGACAAATATTGAAGCAGAGAAAAACAAATATGCCACTGTCAGAAGAGTACTAGGTAAAGGATAAGAAAGGCACATCTGAACCCCTCAGACTAAGACAGAGAGAAGTACTCTAACTAGACAGCTTCAGAACCTGGTTTCAGTGAGGAACTGAGTATGCCATCAACTGATAGCTTTTTTGTGGACATACAGAGATATATCTGAGGATAACAACAAAGTGTCAGATCACCTGCTCTTCCAGCTACTGGACCTCTTGGACTAAAAAATATGTATGACTTTTTATAGGGCTTTAACAAAAAAAAATTACTTGAGTTTGCTAGGTTGTTGGAAAATCTGGGAATGTATGTGGCCGTAAAAGAAACAGACCTTATTTTATTGCCAATTCTCACTGGAAGATTGTTTCTAAGATATTTTTCCCTTTGTTGATGTAATGTATTAGTGCAGCATTGTCTATGAACACTCTGACTACCAGAAACATCTTCAAGGTCCCAACTGCTTCAATCTCCAGACAGAAGAATGAAGTGTAGCTTTTCCTTCAAGTAAAGACACACTCACTGGACTTGTCTAGTTTCAAGAGGTGATGCTGCAGACCCTGGAGAGAGGCAAATTTTGTTAGAAGCACTGTTGGCTGAGGAGAGAGTACAACATGCCCAAAGACAGGCTGGAACAGTTCACCCATCACTGTCACTTTTATTTTACTTATCAGTGAAACTAGACCAATTCAGAGAGCTTACCCTGATGTTGATTCCATTGGGAGATGGACTGTTGGTACCATCACATCTGGAGCTTTACAGATTGAACCAGATGAAAATAAAGTTGTGTAACAATATGTACCATGGCGATAGGTATTTGAGAAGTCACTAAAAGAGTAAATTATAAGGTATGGACTATACTCACCATGTTGGTGATCTCCTCTGGCCAGAAATTGCAAAAGCAGTGGCTCCTTCTACATTACACACCACAGTAGATCACTCACCAGGCAGGCATGGATACAGATAGGGACACAACTTTCTTACACATCCTACACTGCTGCACATTCTCTTTGGTTCTTCAGGTGAAAATTATCCAGAGAGAATGATGGTTGTGGTAAACAAACAGCCCTGCTTATATGTGACCTAACAGAACATATGGTATTATTGTCAATGTGTTGACAGTAAATGTATACATTAACTAACACTTGTAAATAAAACAAATTTAATACATTACGCCAATGTAGCCAGCAAAAAAAGTTCTAAGATGGAAATGAAAATACTTTATAACCATAATCTTGAACACAATTCCACATCCAACAGAAGCAGTTGTAAAATAAAAATGACTTGCCATAGCAAAAAACACCAAATTAAAACTATATGAATACAAATAAAATAACATTAGTATGTGTCTGAAGAAAAACAAACTGTCAAAACAGAAAAATACCTATGCAAAATATTTGCAAACCTCTCTTTATCAAAAAATTACGGGTGATAAGCACATTATTCCTGAAATAATAAAAAAAGTTTGAATACAGTATCTTGAATGCACAACAGTATTTAAGTCCTTAATAATGCACTCAGGTTAATAATGCAGATGCCACTACTTAGAATCATGTTTCACTCATATTTGGGCTCATCAGTATACAAGAGTGGACAGCTCAGATATGTTTTGAAATAGCTTACAAAAACTCTACTGTACATTTACATCAGAGATAGCGATTAAATAAAGTAGCATTACCAAAGCAGCCCTATGCCAATAGCTATTACCACTGTTTCCTTATAGAGTCCAGTTCTTCAGTTTGGGTTTTGGCAGGGGTGCCCTCTGTGTGGAGGGTGTATGTCCCCCATTTGTCCATGAGTGTTCACCTGTTTTTTTTTTTTTCACATCTCAAAGATATGCTCGTGTGTGAACGTGTACATATGTATGTTTCTTCTCTAAAGAGCCCGTGTGTCTGCATATCTGAATACTGTGAAAGAGTGGCATCTTATATATTGCCTTGCAACCACTGAGTACTAGAAGAAGCTCTATCTCCTCAGACCCTAAACTAGAAAATGACTGCATTAATTAATTAATTAATTAATTAAAAGCATTACCATGTTTTGTTTTGTAGTAGAATACATATGAACAGATACATCAAATCCTTGCCTAGTTACAGCCTGACAGGTTCTAAAAGGTATAAGATAATTCTTACTCCAGTATAAATATAAACAATGACAAAACAAGCAGGTTTAATAAATAAAGAGAAAAGCACTTCCAAGATGGCTGCACAGTGATCAACAGCTTAATTTCAACTCTCCCACTGTGAAAAAAGAAACCGAGGGATAAGGGCTAATAATTCTGTCAGTTTTAGTAACATTCAGTTACTGGCTAGTAAGTACCCTGCCTAGATGCCAGCAAAGAAGAAACTTAGAGAGCCTTAAAGAAAATCAACTAGAAAAGGTGAAAACACTGTCTGGGAAGAATCTTGCAGCTGTTCTGCAAAAAGCAGTTCTAGCTCCAGCTTTGGTGCAAGAGATGGCTTCCAGAAATTTAGAGGAAAAATAAATCAAATGTGCTCAAAGCTGATTAAAATAAATGAAACACAGATGGAGTAGATCAACTCAAAAATAAAAGCCTGGAAACAATGGGAAAAGATTTAAACAGATATTCAGACAAACTGATAAACCTGCACAAATCAGAGGTCGAAATGAAGAAAAGATTGTCAGAGTATGTGACTGCTCAAGAAAAGCTGTTTCAAAAAATGATAAGAGGACAAAGCACACACAGAAAACCTGAGATTTTCTGCTGTATCAGAGAAACTGGAAGCAAAAAACTGTATTAATTTTATGAAAGCACAAATATGCAACTGGACTGGTATTCCACAGCAAGATTTGTTAATCGAAAAGCTACAATGTGTGTATGCTCCAAGCCTGGCCATATGAAAGCAGCCAAGACCAGTACTAGTAAAGGGGTCTATATTAGAACATCGAAGTTTCAGAACTTCGAATGTTCTAATATCGACCCCTATTCAGAAAACGCTGACAACATCGAACATTCAGAACAGCGAATTTTTTCCTAGGGAAAAAATTTGCTGTTCCGAAACACATACACACAACACAAGCACACCAAGCAAACAGCAATCCACACACATACACCTAAAATCTTACATCTAACCCTACACTAAACTGTACATACACCACTAACTATCCACTTACCTTAACCCAAACCCTAAGGTCCGTCACTATCGCACACTCACCTCACCCGTGCCCTAACCCTAACTCACCTACCCCGCCCTAACCCTCACATCCACACAATCGCACACTTATCTGACCCTAGCCCTAACCCTAACTCACCTAACCCACCCTAACCCTCACGTCCACACAATCGCACACTTACCTGAACCTGACCTGTAACGTTACACCACAGCGCTGAAAATAGCAAAGCGACAGAAACGGACAACCGAATTCTTTCCCTAGGAAAAAATTTGGTTTTCTGTAGCTTCGCTATTTTCAGCGTTCGCTGAATAGGCGTCGATATTAGAACATTCGAAGTTGTTAAACTTCGATGTTCTAATATAGACCCCTAGTAAAGGTGCATTCATACCAGCAGAAAGACTTGATCCTGGCAAAAATGTGACAGAAGGACAAAGTATTGAAAACTGGAGACTGTAGAGTGTTTGTGGAAGGGTCTACTTTGGTAGACAGAAATTTCACTTATCCAAAATTCGTATCACCAAGATGAAAAGACCAATGACTGCACAATACCAATGTCCTGGAACACCAACTTTCCACTCCAGGTAAGTAACTGCTTGGCCACCCTGTCGAATTTGCCTCTTACCCCCACAGTAGTGCGATCTCAGAGTTGGTATATTTAGTTGGGGGGGTGTGGGGGGAGCCACCCCCCACATAGGGGGGGTGTGGAGGGCGAAGCACCCTACATGAGTGGGTTTGCTTTTCTTCAGTTTTACTTTTTTTTTTCAGGATGGCCAAGCAGATATTTACCAGGAGTGGAAAGTCGGTGTTCTGGGACATCAGTGTTGTGCATTTGTCTGCCTTTTCTTCTCGATTATATGAATTTTGGGTAAGTGAAATTTTGGTCTACCAAAGTAGACCCTGGTGGAAATGTATTATTTACTGTATACCAGGCAGAGGAGACACAAATTTACCCAGCAATCAGGGAATGTTGAGAGGCAGATGTGAGATTCAAGCTGATGTATCCAGCTATGTTCATATTTTTTTCTTAGAGGATCCAAGTCATTTTTCATGCAGAACAGGCTAAGGAGGAAATACAAAAGTTTATCCAACAAAAAGTGAGACATCAGACAGAAGAGGACTCTGCTTTACAGTCTTCTGAAAATAAAGATCATAGAAAGACTTTGCCAGTGAAACCTTTTCCAATGTTCCTACAGAATATGCTCAAGAGACAGAGGAAAGCACAGGAGCTGACTAGAAGAATCAGAAGTACCTAGACTTGAACCAGAGTCTTGGGCTGGGAGATGGAGATGAACAGAAAGAAGACAAGCAACACTTCAATTAATGAATAAATGTGAGATTACAATGCATCAGCCACACTGATAAAATATGGCTTTACAAGAAAAAGTTGCTGAGAAAGATTGTACTTTTGTTAACTTTGTTAAAAGTGGTGGGACTGAAAAGCATATACACCAGTTCATACCATTTAATGTTTGGAAGGACACTAAAATGGAAAAAAGAAACTAAGCAAAAGTATTTGTATAAATCATTTCATGATATAAATTGCATGATACATAGCAAAGTATTTTCAGTGATTGCTGTACGTGATAAAAACGTTAACCATGTACTTTTTCTTTATTAGTTTAAGACATGTAGGAATTACACTGTAAAAAGACAGGCTGGACAAAAGCATGTCTCAGCTAATATGCTGCAATCTTGGGCTGTTGCCTTCACTTACAGTCAGTTTGTTTCCATGGAAAGGCAATAAATCTTGAGAGTTCTGGATACTGCTTGCTGACTGAAATGTTACATTAAAAGGTATAAGGGCAAGCAGCTTAGTAAAAATAAAGTTTGAAATTACTGGAAGTTAATAAGAGACAGAAGCTTTCCTGGTACATAAACACTTCAATGCATGCACTAGAGCACTGTATAATCTGGTTTTATTTAAAGACAGCCAGTGAACTCTTTCTTAAGGCTAAAAGTTAACATTTTCTGAGAGCATCCAAGCTGTTTTCAGATCTGGGAGAGGAATAAAGATAAAACAGGAACAGACAGCAATCAGTGAAAACAGGAGCACAGGCTGTAACATGCACCTTAGTATGGATAACCTTAATTTTAAGTTAGGTAATGCCTGTGGGTACAGTTGTCATTTTTGGGAGAACTGTTCCTATCAGGATGGTTAAACTTCATTATTTGAAAATGTAGATAGTTTTGTGTGTTTGTTTTAAGTTAATAGATTATAGAGATGTTCTGGGGTCTGCTAGTTTTTTGTGGGTTTTCATTCAAACAAAAAGAGTTGTAAAATGTGACATAGGTTCAAATAGAGATGACAGGAAACAACTGTATAAAATGGATTAACCTGCCAAACATTACTGGGTGCATGTAACACAAAAGCTGAAAATAGTAATTTCAAAAAGCTGTCATACATAGTAGGTGGGAATAATAACTTATTTTCATAATGGCTACACTACACATTATTTTGGACAGCGAATGGTCTCATAGGTATAGATATAAAGGTAAGAGTACTGGATTATATTAACAAATGCAGCATGTAAATAGTAATGCTACAGCAGACAAATCTGGAATGAAGTGAGCATGTGAATTTGATAAAGAAAGGATTTCAGGATGGATATTCATCAATATCAGGGACAAATGAAAAGGGAAGTAATTATAATTGCTAGAGGAGCTCCAATAGTGATAGAAGAGAGGAAAAATAATAATGGTAGATTTGTGGCAGTAAGGGGCTACTATCAAGGGCAGAGGATTCAGCTGGTATCTATTTATATTCAATCAAACTTCTATTATGGAGCTTAAGAAAATTTTAGGAAAAATTATCAAATTTCACCAGGGAACATTACATTTAGGTGGGGACTAGAATTTGATTTGTAACAGTGGGAATGTATCTGGGGGGCCTATAAAGGAAAATATAACAAAAGAGGGCAGATGTCTGAAGAAATTTATGAAAATATTTGGTATGTAAGACATGAATTAAATAGTAGGAACTCTGGGAGAATTTACATATTATTTCCCAAGCTACAAAAAATGGGCAAGACTAGACAGAAATTAGGGTCTATATTAGAATACCGAACATTCAAAATGTTGAGTGTTCTAATATCGAACCCTAGCAATCAAAAATTCAAAACATCGAACATTCAGAACAGCAAATTTTTAACTAGGGAAAAATGTTGCTGTTCCAAAACACATACACACAACACAAGCACACCAAACAAACAGCAATCCACACACATACACCTAAACTCTTACACCTAACCCTACCCTAAACTAAACATACACCACTAACTATCCACTTACCATAACCCAAACCCTAACTCTAAGGTCCATCACTATCGCACAGTCACCTCACCCACTCCTTAACCCTAACTCACCTACCCTGCCCTAACCCTCACGTCCACATAATTGCACACTTACCTGACCCACGCCCTAACCCTAACTCACCTAACCCGCCCTAACCCTCACATCCACACGATCGCACACTTACTTGAACCCAACCAGTAACTTTCCACCAGAGCGCTGAAAATACCAAAGCAACAGAAATAGACAACCAAATTCTTTCCCTAGGAAAAAAATTCGGTTTTCTGTTTCTTCGATATTTTCAGCATTCACTGAAAACGGGTCGATATTTGAACACTCGGCATTTTCCATGGTCAGTGTTCTAATATAGACCCCAGAAATTATGTTTCCCAAGAACATGCGCACTTAATTGAAAGCTTCAACACATATCCAATAACTGTTTTTGATAATGTGACAATAACAACTAAGATAAAAATATAGGGTAATGCAGTAAAAATGAGACACTGGCACTTCCCCACCAACCTGTTAAAAAGATAAGCAGTGAGTAGTGGAAATTGTTCGAGAGTTATTATGGAAGATAGAAATTTCTTCAGAAGTTATAGCTAGTGAGTGGTATAAAATGCAAGTGGAGTTTAAAATAGCTTTGAAATATAACAAGAGTTATGATTCAAAGTAACAACAATTATTCAGAGGTGCTGGCAAAGATTTGTAGAATAAGAGGAATCTCACAAAACAAGAAAAGGTGCAACTGCAGAGTGCTAAAGAGAAAATAAGGGAATATCTGCATAATATGCATGAGTTTAGAAAGATTGTTGTTCAGCAACTGTTTTATTAACTCCAGAGCACAAAACTATTTGCACAATGACTTAGGCAACAGAAGGTAGAAAGGATTGTTGCCAAACTTATGAAGCTTGTAACAAGAATAACTAAAGATCCTGCAGAGGTATTTCAGAAATTTTATGAAATCAAGAGAAAGTACAAATGGAAATATTTATGGAACACTTAAGTATGCCAAGATTAGATTTACAGAAGGTTCAACAATTAACAGTTAAAATAGAAGACAAGATAAAAATATTGAAGTATAACCTATCTGCAGGAAAGTCTCCAGGAACAGCTGTATTCCAGTGGAAGTTTGGAAGCTAGGAGGGAAGAAAGCGATAAAGATCTGCAAGGTTTTAAGTGTTTTAAAAAAGGGGGAAGTGCCAACATCCTGGAAAAAAACTGTGGCAGCTGGAATACATAAAGATTGGAAAGACCCATCATATCCCACCTCATTAGGCCCATTTCAATTTTAAACCATGATTATAAAGTGTTAATGTCTATTAATGGCTACAAGAATGGCAAAGGTATTGCCAGAATTTATATAAACGGATCAATGTGATTTTTGTGGAGGGGAGGCAAACATTTGACAACATTAACAGAATAATGATGATCCAGATGGAAGCAGAATATAAGAAAGTATTGCTGTTGTTGGTGGGGTCTGATGTACAAAAAGCATTCAATAGAGTAAGCTGGGATTTTATGAATAGAATAATGGAAGCATTTGCATTTCCTAATACAATAATAAGGCTAATCAGGAGGATAATATGAGGGATCAGAGGTAAAAATCAAAGTAGGAGTGTTCCTCTCTGATAAGTTTATTTATTTATTTATTTTATTTTATTTTACATTTGTTAACCGGGCTAGTATAGCTGGATATAGTTCCATTTTCAGTAGAGGCCCGGGGAGAAAAGCTCCAGCAAAATAGAAAATTAAAAATGTTGTTACATGGTAAATGAAAGGATTTTAAAAAAATTACAACAAGTAATAATAACATACTGAAGATATTTACACTTGAAAAAGTGACAATAAAAAATGTAGCACAGTAAGATTCATAAGGAATTTTTCACATCAAAGTAGAAAGATTTCAGCAGTATCTTGATTAGAGTTCAAACAATAACAGCCTTGCTTGCATGAATTAGCTTTAAAATGTTAGTAAGTTTATTTGGAAGAGGAAGTATCAGTAGTGAAAGTGGGTGGTTAGTCGGCGTTGCTACAAGGGCATAACCAGTGCGTTTTGAGGTGTTTTTTGAGTTTTTGTTTAAAGAGAGGCAAGGAAGAGAGTAGAGTTAGTTCACTGGGTAGCTGGTTCCAGTTTTTTTCCACTGTGTTAGTAAACAGAGAGTCACCAGCCATGTTGTTAGACTTGGTTATGCTAGTGAGGAGTTTGCTAGAAGAACGTAGGGAATTCAGATTTTTATAGGGGATTAAGAGATTGGAGAGTATAGGGGTGGTGTTTGGTTGGTAAAATATCTTGTGGGCAATGGTGAGTTGGGAGATTATCAGATGGTTTTGGAATTCAAGCCAGTCTAGCTGCCAAAGATTCAGACAGTGGTGGGTTCTAAAGGGATTGCCAGTGGCAAATCTGGCGATGTTATTATAGGAAGTTGCTAGTTTGTTAAGATTATTTTTCTTTAGGTTAGTTTATATAGGTGAGGCGTACAGAAGAGTTGAGATTAGATGGGAGTGAGCAATCTTGGTTCTGGCTGTTGGGGTTAGGAAAGGTTTGATTCTATATAAGGAGCCTATTTTTCTGTTGACAGTTTTAATGGTGTTATTTATATGGTAATCAAATGTAAGGTTATTGTCAATGGTAATTCCTAACAGTTTAGTGGTAGAGTCAGGGAATATAATAGTGCCATTATTGGAAGTGACTGAGAAATCTATGGGGGAGCAATTAGTAGTGGGAGTAAAGAGAAGGAGCTTGTTTTTTTTGGCATTAAGAAGGAGGCAGCGTTTTGTAAACCATATTTCTACAATGTTAAAAACATTTTGAGAAAGAGAATGTAGTTCTGATGGGGAGTATGCTGAGCATACTAGCGTAGAATCATCTGCATATTGAATGCAGGTGGCTTGAGGAATTGCTACATGGAGGTCATTGATAAATAATAAGAAAAGAAGTGGTCCAAGAATAGAGCCCTGAGGGACTCCGAGGGTGACTGGCAGAAAGGATGAAATTTGATTTTCCCAGAGAACTGCCTGTTGCTAAGGTAGGATCTGAACCATTTAACAGCCTGAGAGTCAAAGGAAAGGGATTCAAGAATTTTGATTAGAAGGGTGTGGTTTACCATGTCGAAAGCTTTTGAGAGGTCAATAAAGAGTGCAGATGAGAGGATGTTTTTATTGCAGTTTCTATTGGTGGTATCTGTAAAGGATAAAAAGGCAGTTGTGGTACTGTGTGATGGCCTAAAGCCATGTTGGCAGTTTGCTATTATGTTATGTTGAGATAAATGATGTAAAAGTTGTTGGTGAATGCATTTTCCCATAATTTTTGCTAAGGGTGATAAGAGAGCTATTGGCCGATAGAGTAGTCATTTGAGTTCCCACCTTTGCGCAGGGGGATAATGTGGACGATTTTCCAAATGTCTGGAATGGTTCCATCCTTAATTGTCCTATTTATAAGGATGGATATAGGGTAGGCAATTACTTTGGCTGCTTTTTGGAGATATTGTGACGGCAGCTGGTCGGTAGAAGGAGTGCAAGGCTTGGGTTTTTGGGTGAATTTATAGATGAGAGTAGTAGAGATGGGTTGCAGTTTGAATGTAGGTAGAGTGCCTGGTATGGTGGTGGGAAGGCTTGAGTTGTCTGGATTAGTTGACTAGCTACTGATTGTATGGTCTCAGTGAAGAAAGAATTGAAGGTATTGGCAGTTTGATGGGGGGTATTGGATCGGCATCAAGTGGGGTGGGTGTTCGAGAGTGCTCTGGGGAAAGGAGTTTATTGATACTAGACCAGAACTTCTGGGGATTATTTTGGTGAGTTTGCTGCAGTTTACAGTAGTAGTTCTTTTTATCTGTAAGCATTGCCTTTTTTGTACTATTTCTCAGCTGCCTAAAATTTAGTTGATCAGAGATATTTCTGTTAGCTCTCCACTTAGCCCAAGCTTTGTTCCTAAGGAAAATTTGATGTCTGGTTTCTTTAGAAAGCCATGGGGCTGGGTTAGACTTCATTCTGATGGACCGTTCAGGTGCATGCCTATCCAGGATAGATAAGAATTTAGAGTTAAGATACTTTACAGCCTCTTCAAGTTGTAGGGTTTTTAAAGGGTTCCAGTCACAGGCACTAAGTTCATTTTGAAATAATTCTGTGTTAAAGTATTTGGTAGAGCGTGCTATCCTAAAGGTGGGGAGGTTGGGAAGATCATTTTTTTCTCTTATGATGTAGGTCAAAATATGATCACTTACATCATCTGGCACCGTTCCTACCTTGTAAGATTGTTTCTGTCTATTTATAAGTATCCAGTCTAAGGTGCTCTCTTTTTTATTTGGTTTGTTAATTCTGGTTGTGGAGGTGATAGTTTTAATAAAGCCGTGGAGGTTAATATGAGAAGTAGGATTTTCAGCGCTGACACTTTTCCAGTCAGTATTAAAGTCACCTAGTATTATTGTTTCTTGAGGATAAGTTGAAGACACCCAGCTTAGTATAGCCTCTTGTTTGTGTCTTTCGGCTTTTCCCGGTAAGGGGTCGCCACAGCGGAACTCCGGTCCGCTAATGATTGGCAGTTGATTTTTACGTACCGGCTTGCCAGGCCTGACGCACAAACTTCAACGAAGGTACGCCCATTCACGCATGTCTCCACGCAGAAGACGCTCTAGCTGTGAATCGAACCGGACAGCGTCTTACTATGAGGCGACAATGCTACCGCAGCACCACCACCACGCATCTAGTATAGCCTCTATCGTTAGTATAGCCTCTATTGTAGTGATATTATTTCCGGGTAGTAGGTAAATACAGATAATGTATAAAGATTTGTTTGGGTTGATTTGAAGTTTGGTGATGAGGACTTCTGCGTTACTATCCTGGGTTGGATTATATGGTAAGGTGGAGGTATGAAGTCCATCTTTGAATAGAACTGCTTCTCCACCCCCTTTGCATTTTGTTCAATCTTGTCTCACTATATTATAACCCTGGGGAATGATTTCATTGTCTTTAGTCTCTGGTTTCAACCAAGTTTTAGTGAGACAGAAGATGTCAAAGGAGTGAATATCTAGAACGGTATGGAGGAGGGCTACTTTAATATTAATGCTTTGGATATTTAGATGTCCTATTAGGAAAGAGTTATTGAGTTTGGGGTGGGTTGTTAGGGTAATGGGGTCGGTAGGGCCAGGGTTGGGTGGATGTCACTGTCTTTTAAGGAGGGATTATTTAGTTTTATTACTGAATTACACCTAAGGTTAGTTTGAATTTTCACTTTCTTTATTGTGGGTTTATTGTATTTAATGTGGGAGAGTCTATGGTATTTAGGTAGTAGGTAGCTGGGAATGGAAGTTATATTAGTATGACTAGTAGAGGGTATATGAATGTGAATTGCTGTTTGTTTTAGAGAGTGGTTAAAATGGTAATAGTACAGTTTTTCAAAAGATGTGAGAAGGTAGGTAGAGGTGAGGGCAGTTGAAAGTATAACTACAAGTGTTAGCTTGGTTAGATTAGCCAGAGGCATCTTGTTGAGATTATAAATAAGAGGAGTAAGGAGTTGGGATTGAAAAATAGGAGAAAAGAAGACAAAAGGATGAGGGAAGTGTACAGAGGAGGACACTAATACATATTAGTTAAGAGTAAAGGGATATGGTAAGGTACTCTAAGGTGTGGCTTACTGTGAGTGATTGTTAGAAGGTAAAGGTGTGGCTAAGGTTTATGGGATGAAGTGATGTATGGGACTGGTTGGAAGAGAGAGAGAGGGCGTGGTTAGGGAAGTATAAGTGTAGGACCTCTGGGGTGGGTGGGAACTGTGGGTAGGGCAGGAGAGCGGAGTGAGCCCGTAGGGCGAACGGAGCGTGTCAGAGCTGAGAGAGGCTGAGAGGCAATCAGTTATGCAGAGAGACTGTGTTCTACAGGCTTAGGATAGGTAAGAGACACTTTCTGTTGCTACTTATCAGAAAATGGTGAACATAGGTATAGCTGTGTAGGGGAGAAAGGTATGCGTAAAGAGTTCTATAGCAGAGAGAAAGGTATTTATAAATAGTTCTATGGCAGCTAGAAAAGAAAAAGCAGCAAATGCACTGTATGCAAAATTCCATCTCTGTGTCTTGGGAATTCACCCCTATTCAACGCTCATACCAGTCCACAACACCTTCAATGAAACCAGAGACGGAATTTTGCACACAGTGCATTTGCTGCTTTTTCTTTTCTAGTTGAACTTATATGGTTGCTGCAATGTTTGCTTCAGTTGAATAGTTCTATGGCAGGAAAAGTAAGTTTAAACAGAGAGTAAATTAAGGGGGCCAGTGGCTGGAGTAGTAATTGATAAAAAAGCTGTCTAGTTTCTAAAACTCTCAGACTTAACCAGGATAATTCCCTTTACAACTTTCCATGGAGTGGGGGGTAATTACTTGAGTAAAAAGTACATGCAGGGATAGCAGATAAAGGCTGGTCTACAGAGCTAGTGGATTTCAACTTCCAGTAAGAAACAGTTTTCCATGCCTTGAGATCTGCTGCCCTCTAGTGGTAGATGTAGGGAAAACACTAAATCCACTAAGATAGGAGGTGGGGGGGGGGTAAAATAATAAAGAGATGGTCAGAGGGGTAGGTCCGTGGGTGTGCTGGCCCTTACAAATTAATTTACGTTTAATGCACTCACAATTAATCTGAAATTAAAGCACTCACAAGTTTATAGTTAAATCCTGAAGATACTGTAGGATATCACCTACACTGTGTGTCAGAAAAGAGGAAATGGGCAGAGGTGTCCTCTTTGCTCTTTGTTATTTACATTATATTTTGAACCAGTGGCAAAGATAACATGGGACTCAGAAATTCAGGGATATAATTGGTATAGTACTCAAGAAATGTTGGCTTAATTTGCAGATGATATTATTTTGTATTTGAACCAGAAAAGGACGTCTCATGATATGTTACATTCTGAGACAGTTCCGGTTTCTTCTGGGATATAAAATTAATGAACATAAAATAAAGGCTATAGCCGTAAACTATGCACCCACACATTAATTGGTTTAGTGATACCCATATTTATGTGAACATGATAAAATGAAGTGTTTAGGAGTATGGGTTAAAAAGGATTCTGTTATGGCAACTAAGGATATGTGAGGCTAAACAAAAGATAATACAAAAACTGAAATGCTGGAAGTGCTTGCATATAAATATGGCTAGCAAATGTTTTTAGTCCCTTTAGTTTTATATACAGGTCAGGCAAAATTGTATCAACCAGAGGAGATGTTGCAGATAGTAATTAATAAAGAGTTGAACTATTTTATCTGGGAGGGGAAGAGATAGAGAGTCAAGTGGGATGAGTTGATCCTTCCAATACAGCAAGCAGATTTAGGAATACCTGACTTGAAGCAATATTTTACAGCTACACAGTTAAGGCACTTATGCATAACGCAAACAGAAAGGAATGAAGAAGAAGCAGGGGACTAATTCAAGAAATAAGGAAAGAGTCAGATTTTGGATGCAGATCCTTAAGGAGAATTAGTGATATATACAGAACATTATATTCATAAAGTAGCAAAAGGTATACTAAGAACTAAGCCAACACAGTAATGCAGAAATGAAATTCTGCTGATAGGGGTGAAAGTAATTATGAGTACAGGGAATAGGCAAGAGGGGGCTGGAATTTACTAGAGGAAGCTGGCAAAGGAACCAAGGTATTGGGAACAAATAATAACAGAGGGAAAGGTAACAGAATGGGAAGAGGCCAAGAAGACATTTGGAATGAAGCCCTGAAACTGTCTTCCCTGTCATGGACTGATATCAGAGTATAGGCAAACAGAAGTGGATAGGGGAATCTTAAATGAAAGACCTGCACTGGTTGTGATTTTAGTTTAATCTAGAACCGAAGCTGATGTTAAAAAATGGATAATTAGTAGGGCATATAAAATATTGCACAACAGCTATAGGACTCAATCAGAGGAGGGCAGAAAAGATTGGGAAGATAAATTAGAAAAACAATTCACAAAGAAACTATGGAAAGACATATGCATGGCTTACAAATATGCAACAAAATCTAGAAGAGTTAGGATTTTTGCCTGTAAGTGTTTTCATAAGTACTTTTATAGCTCAAGCAGACTCCAAATAATTATCCTCATGCTGATGGGGAAATAAGAGTACCTTGGAAGCATATGTACTCTGAGTATAATGAGTAGGTGACTTTAAGAATTCCCTACAGAGTAGTCTGTCAAGAATACTGGGTGAGTAAATGAGTGTAACTAAGGAAATTAATTTTTGAGCTGGCATATGGTATCTGAACTGCCTAGACACAGAAAGGCCTTATTAAGTTCAATTCTGGTGGTTGCCAAAAAGCAATTATTAGAAAATGGAAATTAAACCATATGTACTCACCATAACTAGGCATCTGTGTTGTCTATTTTCATTCTTCCTCAAGAAATGGGGTTCAGACCCGATCCTCGGATCTGACTCGGCCACATACTCAACACTTTGGATCAAACTCTCAAGCCCTTCCCTCTACTCATAATGTCCTTGTCCATCTTCAATACCTCAGACCGAGTTTGTTGCCATAAAGTCCTATAACTAGACAGAAATCGGACAGCTGAAAGAACAGGGCTAAAACCCGGAACAATCAGTTCTAACAAACAATCCAACATTTCCATCAGTAGAAGTAAGGACTGGGGATGGATGGAAGGGGAGTTGAGGAAGAAAGAAAATGGACAACACAGATGCCTAGTTATGGCGAGTACATAACTTTTAAATCTTATGTTGTCTTTTTCATTCTTCTTCAACAAATGGGACAGAGTCCCCAGTTATGCCCTCATGGAAGGATATTTTGCAGTACCACTGAGCCAAAGACAGCTCTACTTCTGGATATTAGATCCAGTTTGTAATGAGTAACAAAGGTATGAGCATTGAACCATGTGGCTGCTGCACAAATATCATCAATAGAAGCTCTTGACAAAAAACAGATAAAGTGTGAGCTTTAGGTGGTCTAGGTAGGGGAATGCCTTGTTGAGAATACATCCAAGAAATGCAATCTGTGATCCATTTAGCTAGAGTAACTTTAGAAATTGGATAACCCAGTCTTTTTGGTGAGAAGGAAACAAATAGCTGATCTGATTTTCTGATCTGCTTTGTCCTGTGTAAATAAAAATGTAATTGACAGTGCATGTATGTGCATGAAGCATGTATTTTCCTTTATTTGAAAAATTTGGAAAGAAGACCGGTAAATAGATGGATTGGTTAATGTTTGACTGAGAAGTTATTTTAGGTAAAAAAGGGTTTGTTCATAAAGTAACCCTATCTTTATGGAAAATAATGTAAGGAGTATATGATGAAAGAGCCTGGAGTTCAATGAAAGAGTCTGGAGTTCAGAAATCCTTCTTGCAGAAGTAATAGCTACTAAGAAGGCTGTTTTCTATGAAAGAAATTTTAGGTAATTTTTTGCTGATGGTTCAAAGGGTTTTTGAGTTAGACCTTGTAGCACAACAGTCAGATCCCAGGGAGGTGAATGATCCTTAATTGTTGATCTAATGAAACAAATAACCTTTATAAAGGCATTACATAACTTGGAAGAAGCTAAAGAATAATTTCTGTCTCCTGTATGAAAATTGGAAATGGCTGCCAATTGCAGTTTAATCACAGAGAATCCAGCTTCTTCTTTCAAAAGGATAGCCAAAAATTTAAGGACAGCAGAAACTGGAGCAGACAAAGGGTCAACATCATTTTAAATGCCCAAAGAGAGAATCTTTTCCACTTAATCTTGAAAACTTTCTTGATGGAATCTTTTTATGAGGATAATATAACGGTATGTACTGGAGAAGAAAGCCTGGGCTGTCTGACAATTATTGGGGGTGCAGAAACCATGCAGTCAGTTTGAGAGCCTGGATATTGGGATGGCTCATCCCTTAGGTGTGTTAAGATGAGATCTGAAATTGGGTTCAATATCCATGGAGGATAATGAAGATAAGACCAAAGGAAGCGAAACCACACCTGTCGAGGCCAGTAAAGGGCAATGAGGATGACTGAGCTCTTCAACCTGGTTGCTTTCTGTAGAAATTTGGGAATCACTAGACTTGAGAATATGCATAAAGGAGACTGGATGGCCAAACATGGACTACAGCATCTCTCGGTGACTCCCCCTGAGGGGGGATCAGGGTAAAATACTTGCTGTACTTGCTGTGGTGGGGAAGCAAAGAGGTCACAGTAAGGTTGTCTCCAATGATGGAAAATCTCTTCCACCACAAATTATTTGAGAGCACTTGTGAGGCATCAGAATGGACCTGCTTAATTTGTCCACTAACATGCTGATTTTCCCCGGAATGTGTTTTGCAACTAGAAAGTAGTTTGAGAAGATTGCACCTTGCCACACTCTCATGGCCTCTCTACAAAGAGGGTAAGATCGGGTTCCTCCTTGTTTGTTGATGTACCAGACAACAGACATGACAGTCTGAATCGCAATAGTCCCTAAAGGAACAGCATCTTGGAATGCCTCCAACGCTAATAGGACTGCTCTCATCTCTAGTACATTGATATGCAAATTGGTCTCTTGGGAGGACCACATGCCTTGGACCGTTCTTCCCAAGAAATGCCCCCCCCCCCAATTTGGGAGCCATCCGTAGTCACTGTGGCAACTGGGGGTGGCAAAATAAAAGTTTGGCTAGACAAATGCTGCCCGACTGGATCCACCACTGGATGTGACATTTGCAAATTAGAGTAAGCTTGACTGGAAAGATAGGGGTTGTCAGAGAATAGACCATTGAACAGCTACAGTCAATTGAAACACATGCATATAGAACTGTGCTAAAGGCAGTAGGACTGTTGCTGCTGCCACAGACCCCAGTGCTTGAAGAATGAACCTTGCTGTAGGAAACAGGTGGGAAAAGATCTGATGAACCTAAGATCTGGATGTATCTATGCAATTAGGTGGTAGGGATGCAATTTGTGTTGTTGTATTCAGATGTACACCAATAAACTCCAGGCTCTGTACTGGTGTGAGCTTTGATTTGGCATAGTTTATTATTAGTATGAAAAAATCGAAACTGCAACCATGAATAAAAAACGGACTCCGTTCGAACAAACCTTCAGTCTTTATTACACCAATAAATCCATCATTCTGATGAAATCTGCTTAGGGCAGATGAAAGCGCTCAATCTGGTGGATTTATTGGTGTAATAAAGACTGAAGGTTTGTTCGAACGGAGTCCGTTTTTTATTCATAGTTTATTATTATTCACAGTCAGTGGCAAATCTAGAGCAAACAGTCCCTGGACTGTTGAAGGGGAATGCATGAAGGGGGTGGTGAGAAGCCAACTGTCTAGAAACAATTGGAATCCTTTGAGCCTCAAATGAGCTGCCACCACTGCCATACACTTGGTAAACACCCTGAGGGCTGTGGTGAGTCAAAAGGGCAGGGTTCTGAATATATAGTGACTGGTTCCCAACTGAAAGAGTAAATGTCTTCGGGAGCATTTGTCTAATTTGATGTGACAGGATGCATCCTGAAGATCTACTGAGCACATCCAATCATCCTTGCAAAGAAATGGCAGAATCGACTGTACCATGCCTATTTAGAAATTTGATCTTTTCATACACTGATTCAGTTTGCTCAAATCCAAAAATTGGTCTGAAGTCCCATGTCTTTTTGGGCACTAAAAAGAAGCATAAGTTCTGAATCCTATTTGGTCTAGCAGGACCTCTTGGAAGACTCTTTGTTCAGCAGCTTTTGAATTTCTTCTGCTGCTGGCTTCCTGTGACTGGGTGGAATGTTGGTAAGCTTCTTTCTTTTGCAGATACGGAGTTGGAAAAATGGTACGGAATAACCTCTGTATATTATTCTTTGCACCCAGGAATCTTTTATTATATTTGCCTAGGCATATGGGTGCAAGAACAAGCCTCTTCCGAATGCCTCCAGAGGTGAACAGTTAGGCAGCACCTCATAAGTGCTGGAAGGGTCTGTCCAGAAAGGAATCACAGAAATCCTGATTTTACAGGTCTTCTCTGCCTCTCGGGGGACGTCTACCACTAGAGCTGACTCCTTTGCCTCTGGAAGAGTTATTCCCACACAAATTATGGAAAGGTCCTTTGATTTGTGGAACCACATTTTTTACCACCTCTTTGATTCCAAGAAAAAGTTCTTTGAGGGGAAGAAAACTTGATTCCTATGGCAGAGAGACTCTTTCCTTATTGTTCACTGCAGGTAAGTGTTTCTTTAACCAATGGCCCAAACAAAGATGTGCCATCAAAGGAAGCATTGATGAAAGACATCTTAAAATGCTCTGCAAAATCACACAGTCACATCCAGGCATGTCTCCTTATGGCAATGCCTGAACCAGCAGCTTTTGAGGTGCCAACAGCTGAGTGAGAGAACAACCTCATGGAAGCACTGGATATTGACAAAAGAGTGGCCAGTTGATAGGAAGATATTTTGAAATCCTCTGCAGACATGGACTCTGAGAGAGAATGTGATAGTTCCTTAGTCAAATCTCTCTGTAGGCCTGTGAAATGTGCCAGGTAATTAAGACACCTCAAAGTGAAGGTCACCAAGGCAAATACTTGCTTTCTAAATCTGTCCAGCACCATACACTCTCTGTTTGGTTGATGGACACAAGAGCTCTGTTCTGCTAGCTCTTTTTTGGTGGCTGCCACCACCACCATAGCATCTACTGGGACTCCTTTTGTTCCAGTGTGTCTGTCCTTAGGAGAAGCTATGAATTTTTCAGGTTGTTTTAGGATGGGTTCAACAATATCTGGCTCCTTCCATGTGTAGCAGGAAACTAAATCAAAGAGTTCATCCCTGGGGGCGGGCATGGGGGGTTGTAGACGTAGATGGGCTAGAAGTGAAAGCTTCCAAAAATAATAACTCCTCCGGAGAAGGAAGTTTTGGAAGACCAACCACCTTTCTTTCTGAGGAGCTCTAATATGTCTCCAAAGGAGATAACATCTGGTGGTGATCTGGGGCCCCTTCTCCTTCATCAAAATCAGCATCATCCATAAGAGCTGCCAGCGGGGAATATATATGCCTCCTCTTTCAAGTTCTCTTCCAATGGATCTCCTCCGGGGATATTCAGGGAAGGTATTTGAAAAGACAGGAAGTTCCTCCATGGGAACAGATTGTAAGCTAGTTGGAACTGGCTGTCCCTGTGAAATAGGCTGATTGACTCAGAACTTGGAGCTCAGAACCAAAGACAGGATAGAGAGTGGACCCAAGGGGTTAGAGACCAGTTCTCTACAAAGAGAAAAAGCCCTTTCCATGACCTTGAAGGCAAACGGGTCCAGAGAAGCCGTGGTCACCCAAACTGGGGTAGAGACTTCCAGTACAGGTAGATGAAGACTCCTACCAGATCCATGACTCGAGGATGGAACCGGACATGAACTGATCAATGCCAAGGCTCCAAGGGGCAAGGATGTATATAATAACATCACAACAGATCTCAACTCCATGGGTCTGACACCAGCGCTTCAACTCCAGGATCCATTCTGATCTGAAGGAATAGGAGCAGAACTAGTCACAGACACTGTTGGAACAGAAGAAGTGATTTTCTTTGGATCCAACTCTGGACCTCTCAGGGATTTCAGATCCTGGTGCTCCAAAACTTTTGGATGCATCGGAGGAGAAAGAACTGTATGAGAAGTGATAGGAAGAATCACTGATCTAATAAGGGATGGAGCCAGTATGACCCCCATCTGGATCTGAGCTCTGAGAAATTTTTGCATCATGCTATCCACAACCACTTCTGATAAACTTCTGAAGGACCTGAAGGATGTGGTGGATTGTGGTCTGGAATGTTTCTTGAGAGTCTGCAAGAAAGGAAGAGTGCAGAGTAAGAGAAACTGGATCTAGGATAAAATCTGGTAAGAGAATTCTTTGTGAGGTACCTCGTTTCGGATCTGAAGGTCTGGGATCCATGGTAGGAGCCATAGGACTGGCTGATATAATAGAATCTGAAACTTTGTGATCTGATGTTTTCAGATACAAAGATGAAGCCTTCAGACCCAAAGATGCCAGATCGAGGATTTTTGAATCTGAATTGGCAGTTCCAACAAAGTCCTAGGAGACTTAGGCAGAGAACATTTTCTGTGCTCCAAAAGAGCAGATTTTGTAGTTTTTCCAAGGGTTTGAGCCCTGGAAGGAGATGCTGAAACAGCAAGAATAAGTCCTATTAAAATAACTTTGTTGAGTCAGTCAGCCACACCCTAGAATTAAAGGCAGAGTAAATATCACAGTTGGTTTCCAGATGGGTGACTCCAAGACAGTAAACACCCTGCTTGTGGGCATCCGAGTTTGGGATTTTATTCCTACAAGAAGTGCAGTTCTTGAATCATGTTGGTTTGTCAGCTATGGCCAGAAACATAAGTTTGACAGTGCTACTATAAAAGCACTAAAAGAAATATAAGAATATATATTTTTTTAAGTTAGAAAGAAAAGTAAGGAGGAAAGAAAAAAAGAAACATCACCAGCAACAGTAATCAAGAAAATACCCTGTGTTATAGGGTAAAGAAGAGAACACCAGCTATAGTAAAAAAGAAAATACTATCAATATAGTAAGGAACCTGACACTATAGCGTAACACTAGAGGGAGGTTGAAAAGCAAAAGAAAGAAGAACTGTTTAGGTAAGATGCCAAAAAAACTTACAAATCACTGAAAAGATCACTCGAGAGAAGGACCCACATTTGAGAATGATGATGGCAAACAAGATGTGCGGTACTGAAGAAGGACAAGGGCATTATAGGTAGAGGGAGCTCAAGAGTCAGATCCAAAGTCTAGAGTATACAGCCTAGTCAGATCCGAGGACTGGATCTGAACGCTATTTGTTGAGCAAGAATGTAAAGGACATTCAGATTCAAAGTATAAACCTAGTGTATATTGTAACAAAAATAAAGGAACTGGAAATGGGACCTTTAGAAAAGGTCTAAACACTTGGTATCAGGGTAAGTAAACAAATATACAGAGGCTCCAGCTTCTTCCCCATCACACTTTCTAAAAAAGTAATCTTCTAAACTAATGGTGAAGTCCTCTACAAAGAAATTCAAATGAATATAAGATTTTAACTACAAAGAAATTCAAATAAATATAAGATTTTAAATGATTAGATTATGAACTGGGGGAAAGGTTCAAAGATGATTTAGGAGATGGGACAAAGTGTCAAAGTAAGCAGGATATGGGTATGGGTCACAGATGCAGTATTCCTCTTTATAGCCAAAGATCTGAAGAAGAGGGAAGATGGCAAGTAGTAGAGAAGGTCAATGTGTTTGCACAAGACAGTAAGGCTAGCAACTGAGGCAAATGACAGGGACTACAAGAGGTGGAGCACAGGTGGTGGGAGGTGAAGAGACAGAATACACAGCACAAAGCAGAAAGGCAGCAAATAAAATGCTGCACTAAAGGCACTGGTGGCAAGGGATTTGGAAAAAGGAGTTGAGGGGTAGCAAAAACTTCTTTGGTATACAGAAGACTGAAGGAAGAGAGGGACAGTATTGCCCAAGCTTAGCAAAGATGGAAAGGAGATCAGAGAAGACTGGGGAGATAAGGTAAGCAGAGTGGGGACAGCACTGGACAGTCACCAGAATACAGAAGTAGAAGGCTGACAGGGAACTGGCATCATAAATGGAGGACAAAGTATAAGGATCAGATGAGCTGCCTTCCAGTGTCCTCAGGAATCTGGCCAGAAAACTAACAGATCCCCTCAGTGAAATTTTCAACAGCTCATTGGCCGCTACAGAAGAACTTCAGGAGTGGAGCATACTGTTTGTGACACCCATGTATAAAAAAGGGAGGAGGCAGAAAATAATCATGTTTGTGCAACAGCTGTGGCTTTGAGAGAGTAACCACGAAAAAAGACTCAATGAATCTCCCAAGACACAAGTTTTTTACAGGACGACAATAAATACGGTTAAGTACTTTCATCCTGCAATGAGATTTCGTCAGAACCAAATTATATTCGGCAGAATACACATTTAAAAATGGGCACACAATCACATGATTAAAAATGTGGAAAATCATTTGACCATTCCTAAAACAAATATTAATTCTTGATCTACCTTAACAAACATGTTTCGCAAAATAAAAACTGTAAAAGTCTATATATTTTGTATAAAATTAAAAACAAGCAAAAAAATTAAACAATAAAAATGACAGTAAATATAAATATAAATAAATCACACTTAACTGTATCAAAATCAATTTTTTTAAATGTTGACACTTTCAATTTTAACATACACTGTTGGAAACTCCTGGTGTTCTGGCTGCAGTGTGATTCTCAAACAATCTGGAAATATACCACTGATTGATAAGTATATTTCTTGGCATTTTAACCTTTCAGAGTTCTGCATTGTCTTAATTTTGCCTGACTGAATTATTTTATATATTTTCTGGCATTGCTTTATGTTTCTCATCTGTCCTGAAACTGCATTGTTTTCTGTTTCTCATCTGTCCTGAAACTGCTTCCCTCTACTCCTGTGGTGAAGTTTATAAAACTGGTCTAACAGCTTTTGTGTTATCTGATTGCTTCAAGGCTTGCTGATTAAAAAAAAACATTTCTGTTTGTAAATTCCTGCATACACTGTTGAAAACTCCTGGTGTTCTGGCTGCAGTGTGATTCTCAAACAATCTGGAAATATATCACTGATTGATAAGTATATATCTTGGCATTTTAACCTTTCAGAATTCTGCATTGTCTTAATTTTGCCTGACTGAATAATTTTATATATTTTCTGGCATTGTTTTCTGTTTCTCATTTGTCCTGAAACTGTCCCCCTCCACCCTATTCTTGTGGTGGTGTTATAGTTGGTGGCTTTGCAGTTGCCCGCCCCTACTGTAAATTTGATCTGGGACAACCCTCCCAGTCTGGTGTTCACTCTACTTAATATAGAGAGAACATTTGAGAAGGCCAACCCACTTAGGTTCTTAACCTTGAATTTTTCTTCTGCTCCTTCTTCCTCTCTCCTTTCACTTTATAAAAATAATTACACTTTATTTTGCTTTTGCCTCTTCTTAAAAGTACTCAATTGTATTTATTCTGTTCCCTTTATTACTGCTTGGTAGTAGCCTGGTTAAATTGTAACTGATACTCTAAGCCTTTTGGTTTAAGCACTTGGGCTCCAGACCAGTTGTTTTACATTAAGAAGGTTTGTGGTCTGCAGTGTTGTGGCAGGACAGATAGCTTACATCGTTCTAAGTTGGGAATTGCTGATTGAAGGCTCAGTGTCTGTTATTCTAAAAGTGTATTAGTTCTGGTTAAAGCACCTGGGCTTCAGGCCAATTATTTTTCATTAAGAAGGTTTGTGGTCTGCACTCTTGTGGGAGGACAGGCTAGATTCTGCCCTTCTGAGCTGGACATTTCTGGTTAAAGGCTTATTGTGCCTGCTTATTTGAACTGTTTCTTTCTGAAATTGGTGCAACTTGGTTGCTGTAGCATAGACTAGATTTCAGGCATCCTTAATCTAGTTTTGTTTGTATAACCTGAGCACTAATCCATGACATCTCTTTTGGAGAAGGTTCCCCTGCACCCTAGTGGCAGGAGTGTGCAGTTAGAACTTGTCTGATTGAAAACTGCTGGAACAGGACTCAGTTTTGAGCTTTTTTACTGGTTAATTGGGTAATTTGTTTAAATCAGTTTGCTCATTTTCTATTGTTATATAAACATTTGCACTTTATCCATCTGCTTTTACTGTATTTGTGTTTCTTCCTACTTTATTTTGCTTTTGCTGCTTGTTCTTAAAGGTACTTAATTGCATTTATTCTGCTGCATTTATTACTGCTTGCTAGTAGCCTGTGTTATTCTAAGCCTTTGGTTGAAGCACTTGTGCTTCAGACCAGTTGTTTTACATTAAGAAGGTTTGTGGACTGCACTGTTGTGGCAGGACAGGTAGCGTACATCCTTCTAAGTTGGTAGTTGCTGACTGAAGGCTTAGTGTCTGTTATTCTAAAAGTGCATTAGTTCTGGTTTAAGCAGTTGGGCTTTGGGCCAGTTATTTTACATTAGGAAGGTGTGGTCTGCACTCTTGTGGGAGGAGAGGGTAGATTCTGCTCTTCTGAGCTGGGAGTTTCTGGTTAAAGGGTTACTGTGTCTGCTTATTTGAACTGTTTGTTTCTGAAATTGGTACGCCTTGTTTGCTGTAGCACAGACTAAATTTAAACCTGCTGAGTCTAGCTTTGCTTGTATAACTTGAGCACTAATCCAGACCACCTTTTCTGAAGAAGGTTCCCCTGCACCCTAGTGGCAGAAGTGTGCAGTTAGAACTTGGCTGATCAAAGACTGCTGGAATGAAGCTCAGTTTTTAGCTTTTTATTGGTTAATTTGTTTAAATCAGTTTGCTTATTTGCTACAGTTATATTAAAAATATATATATATATACACTTTATGCATTGCCGCTTCGCTAGGGTTAAACTATTCCCAGCACCATAAAGTCTGCTCTTCAAATTTTCCCTTAGAACTAGCCAGTTATTTTTTAGTTTTAGCACTAAAATTTGTTTCTTTGAGCTCAGCACTTGTTCAGAACTCGTTGTAAGCACTAAATAAGCTACAAATTACCACAGCACTCAACTTTCCTCACTTGTCTAGAGGAAAACAGCTTTTAGTACTTAATAACTAAGCAACTATCCAGGCATGTCTAAGGGTCAGCTCCTGGTGTTGTCTCCTGTCTACCTGATGAATCTGGGCATCTTGGGGCAATGCAGCAATTGCCTCATGTACACAGACAACCCTCTCCTCCTACCACCCAACACTACAACCTGTGAGAGATGCATTTATATAGCCAAACTGGAAGCAAAGCTCTCTTCACCCAAGACTGGACGAGACAGTCAAGAGGAGAAGGTAACCACTTGCATCACACCACACTCATCACATAGTCCCTCAAAACCTACACCACCAAAAACCACACATAGAAACACGAAACACACACCTACATTCACGGAGGCTCTCAATAAAAATCTGCTCAAGCAACAGAGACCTCCAAAGCAGGAACGGAGGCAACCTCCACCCCCCAACACAACCCAAATGACACATGGCCCACAAACTCAGTGTGCCACTCGACCTCAGCCCATAAGGCATAACAACGTAACCAACACTCTAGTCATAGGTGACTCATAGTCAGGCACACTGATGTTCCTCTCACCAGGCTAAACAAGGAGAAAGTTACTGTCAGCTGCCTGTTGGGTGCCAGGATCCGCCACAAAACGCACGCACTCAGGTCACTCCACAACAAGTACAAATATGACTCTGTTACTGTCCATGTTGTTGTGAATAACCTGAGATGTACCTCCCTGGACTACATGAAAAGAGACATGGAGGAGCTCTCCGATCTTGTAGCCCAGGCAGGTATAACCCTAGCCCTGAGTAGCATCCTGCCATCACCCAGAATGATACCACAGTACAAGGACAAAATGATTGACTTCGACAATTGGCTAAGCTTCTGCTGTCATTCTATGGGGATCCAGTATTTGTCTGCCTGGGATGACATGATCAACAGACCACGATGCTTTGCCAGAGATGGTCTGCATCTGTCGCCCTTGGGATTCCGAATACCGGCTAAGGCTCTTGCCACCCCTATAGTGCCTTTTTTAGGCAAGGTTCAAATGACAAAGTCACAACCTTAATAGGTACAAACAAGCAAAATCTGAGGGTAACTCAATGCTAGAAGTCTAAACCTCAAAATCATTCACTCGAGGCACTCCTTAAAATGGAGAACATCAACATCTGTGCAGTGACAGAGAACTGGTTCAAGGCTCCAGAGAGCACCCCTGCATTACCAGGCTATAATTCATACCACACCTTTCAGCCACCTAACCTGGACCGAAACACTAAAGGTGGAGGCATGTCCATATTCATTAAGGATATCCACACCTCCACGCTAGTTGCTCAGCATAATGCATCCGAGATTATCCAAGTGCAACTAACTCTGGGCAAGATCACAATCCAAATTGTAACTTGCTACAGATCCCCCACCATGCCCCAGGATTCCCACTCCTCATTTCTTGATACACGAAAATATTAGGGTACAACCCAACACCCTAATAATGGGCGATTTCAACTACCTTACCATTAACTCAGAAAACTACTCATGTACCAACTCTTTTGCTCAACGTTTTCTGGAATTCATAAATTCCAATGCCTTGGATCAGCTTATCCATACCTCCACCAGGGGCAGCAATATCCTAGACCTGGTCATACCAATATGGGCGACCGGTGTTCTACACCAGAGGTCAATTTCTCATTGGTCAGATCTGACCACAAGCTAATCATCCTAGACACCCTCATCCTGCCCCCACCCCTCATTAGGGACACCACCGTAAAATATTTCTCCAAAGCCAACTTCAAGCTTCTTAAGACAGAAGTGTCAAACTTCACGACACCCAAGCAGATGGACAATAGAAGTACGACTGCTGAATCCTACACAAATAGACTTTATAAGCACTTACATGAGTGCATGGATCATGCTATCTCTAAAAGAAGCAAGATGCTATCCTCCAAAAAAAGGAAGACAATCTGGTGGTCCCCTGCCATAAACAAACTCTACAACAGAAGAAAGAAACTGTTGCAAAAAAGAGTAAAATCCCATGATTGGAGGAACTCCTTGGTCAGCCTCAATAAGAAGCTAAGATCCCTCATAAAATCTTCCAAAGCTAGTTACGAAAACAAAATCACCACTGATTCTAAAGACAACCACAAAGCATTCTATAGCTATGTCAAGAATCTCAATGGCAACACTCAGATCTGCTCTGAGTTACAGCACAATGGCACTAAATATACAGAATCAACTGATATTGCCAACACCCAGGAAGATAGGTTCAGTGCTAACTTTACCCCCCTCTCACCCTCTAAAGGGCCCATCTCTGTACTGGAAGAATGCAAATTTCCTGTAATCACGGCTGCACTGGTAAAAACCACACTCTCCAAAGCCAAGAACACAGCATCCATGGGACCTGACAACAACCCAGGATGCGTTCTACATGAACTGCAGAATCAAGTGGCACCCCACCTAAGCACCATTTTCAATCATAGCCCCACTGAATGGCGCACAGCAACGGTTATCCAACTCCACAAAGGGGAGCCACCACGGACCCCGGGAACTACCGCCCCATTAGCCTAACGAGCCTGGTCTGCAAGGCCATGGAACATATCATCATGGAGCTTCTACACAAAGACATTGGTAATCTCCAAACTCTGGACCCCACCCAGTTCGGGTTTGTAAAATTCAGATCATGTCTCCTAAACCTGATAGACTTCTTTGAAGCAGTCACCAAAGCCGTAGATGAGGGTAAGGTGGTTCACACAGCCTATCTAGATCTCGCCAAGGCTTTTGACACCATCCCCCACTCTGGAATTATAGATAAACTCACTAAACTAGGTATAAATCCCTATGTCACAAGATGGGTTGCCAACTGGCTCACTGACAGAACCCACACTGTGAAAGTAGCAGACTCCAAATCTAACTTCAGACCAGTGACAAGTGGAGTACCACAGGGTTCAGTCCTGGGTCCTCTCCTGTTTGGTATCTACTTTTCTGAAGTACACGCTAACACAGAAGGTCTTTGGCTAACGAAGTTCGCAGATGACTGGAAACTAGGAGCCATAATCGAAACTCCTAATGATGTGGACTTCCTACAAAAGGGCCTCACTGAGACAGATGCCTGGTGTCAAAGCCATGGCCTCAAGCTCAATGCCAAAAAGTGCACTGTCATCCCCTTTGGTAAAATCTCTGTACCCATGAGCTACCACATAGGTGGTAGTCTACTTAACATCGAAAGTGTGATAAGAGACCTTGGGACACAGGTGAACAGTAGTCTCTCCTTAGATAATAACATCTCCACAGTAGTCAGGAAATCCTTCTATGTGGCACACCTCATCACAAAATGTTTCTCATCCAGGAAAAAAGAGGTCATTGTTCCCCTCTACTTGTCACTCATTAGACCCATTATATAGTACAATGCCCTTTTGGTATGTACCTCACAAGACATCTACAACTGGAAAGGCCGCAGAAATACCTCACAAAGAGGATTACTGGCCACAAACAGATGCTCTATGCAAACAGTCTCAAAAAACTCCAGCTTTACTCCGTCGCATATCGCCTACTCAGAGGCGATCTCTGCTTAACATACAAAGCTTTGTCAAACCCAGGGCTGTTGGACATGCTCCACTTAAAGAAATCCCAATCCCTCCAAGCTACACGCTCTAGGGACCTAAACCTTTTCACTACAATAAACAGAACATGCTGGAGGGATACATTCCTGTCCCAGAGACTTCCCATACTCTGGAACAAACTACCTATCTATATCAAACAAAGCTCCTCATTAGCACTTTTCAAGAAAAATCTTGATGATTGGATGGGAAATAGGAAATTCACCCCAGGGATCACCCTTGTGGCTCTCCTCGACAGGGGCACAGGAAAATAATTTTCTTAGGTGGCGGAAGCCATGGTACCTTTTTGGCTAAGCGTATATAGGCCCTAGGGCCAATAGCCTAGTACCTACCTATGAACATATTCAAGACAGATATAGCTTCATTCAACCCGGGGTATTAGGTGGCTTTCAGTTGAAATCTGCTAGATCAATTCCCTGTATTGCAATTGTGATTGCCAGTCCCTACCTCTCAACATCAAAGGTACCTTTGTAAAATAAAAAAAAAACTTATTGAATAGCCTACACAATTTAGCAAGTTTGGCTAAAGCATTTGATTTAACATTCTGTTTAATAACATTGCCAATCTCAAGGATTTTTTTGTTAAATTCCCTGCCTTTCCCATTTAGAAACAATCACATGACATACACGTGGCATTACAAACTACTCCTGTTTGACAACTAAATTTTCCACTGCAGTTTATGGTATTGTATATTCTGCTACTTGCAGGTATGTAGAATCATAAATATATTCACATACCTTGCAATGCCCAGATATTGATAAATTCATTATATATTTTCACTTATTATCTACTTTATTAGTCATTGCCATGGATTGTTTCAAATTCTGTCCTTTCCTGCATGAAAATAAAGGACCGTCACCGAACTTATTCCTTATTTCACAACCAGCAGTACTAGCACTAGTTTCAAAAGGAGGAAGTGTCAGTTTCTCAACATATAATTTAGACCCTAAGATGGAGAAGGCTCTCTAAGAAGGTGTACCAGCAAAACAAAACAAAAAAGAAACACTTCTGAGAAAGGCATAAAAATCTTTAACAGTATCAGAGATGAGGAATTAATTTCCTAATGAAACCTGGAAATATCAGCTAGATGGCCCTTGATTGTATAGAATAGGTACAACCCTGATCAATCACATTAGCCAAGAAAGTACAGTTGTATAAGTAAATTTACCATAACACCAGATGTTCTAACAGATCAATGTTGTGGTAACCTTAACTATTTGGGTACTAGCCCTTGTAACTGGTCAGCTTTCAAAGCTTTCAAGTGCCTTCCACACACACTGTCTGGAGCTTGAGAGCTCAAATCTCTTGCAAGTGTTTTTGCCTAGAATAAATGGAGGCAAGAGCCAAGAAATAATGACTAGGCACAAGGGTATATACATACACACTCTGGTGAAATAAAAGGGAAAATAACTAATATAAAGTGGGGTAGAGGAAGGGACAGCTGCTGCAACAGTGATCAACCAGAATGCATACTTTTATGGTAAGTTTACTTACACAGCTCTATATTCAACAGATAAATGTTATTATTTTCACTGCTGCAGAACTGTTTGGATACACTATCATACCTTAGAAACTAAGAAGGGAGGAGGTCAAGAAATTAAGACTCTAGAAGCCGCTGCTGAATGGTCCTAACAAAGCCTGTTATGGACCTGAAGAAGGAATCTAGTTTGTAGTGATGTGTAAAGGTATGAACAGAGGACCAAGTTGCTGCATCTAAAAAACTTATAATAGAGTTCAGACCTTTTCAGAAAGCCTCTAAATAAGCCAAAGCCCTTGTGGAATTGGCTCTAATCCTGTCTGAAAGTGGCTTATTATGGTAAGCATAACAAAAGGTAACAGCCTGAGACAACCATCTGGGAACAGTCTGCTTTGAAACCAGTTGTCATTTCCTCTTACCCCCTCATAGGAGACAAACAGCTAATCAGCTTTCCTGACACCTTGAATTTTGTTAGTATCTGAGCTTCCTGTGGACATCTGGAGTGTGACGCACCTTTTCTCAACTGCTCTTGGGATCAGGACAGAAGTCAGCTATATTAATAGTCTGGCTTAAAGTAAGCTACTGAGACCACTTTAGGCAGAAAAGGAGGACTAGTGCTTAGAGAAACCCAGTCTGTGTGAAAAATGAAGTAGGGTTGACTCAAAGTGCTTGTAACTCAAACAGTCTCCTAGCAGAAGTCAGAGCAATGAGTAAAACATTCTTACCCGTGAAGAATCTCAATTCGGCCTGACGAGCTAGGTGATACATAGACAACACCCCTTTCAAAAAATGTTTAACTTGAGATTAGTAAGAAAGGGGGATCTAAGGACAGACAGGTAAAAATAAATGACTAATGAACCTTGATGGAGGCATACAAAAGGCCAGAGAACAGTAACTCATATGAATATCAAACAAACATAAGTATTCAGACCTGAGGAAGGTCCTGGTTCTTGAACTGACACTAATATGTATCATTTTAGCAGCATTTTTCCTCCTTTAGTACCTGATACGCATCCTTAAGAAAAAGGTGGTAAAAGAGTATCAAAATTTTATCATCCAGGCAGTGAGCTGAAGAGGTTTCAAGCTGGGGTGTATTAAACAACCTGTCTTGTGTGAGCAATCCAGTCTGTGGAGAAGCCTGTGTTAATTGCCAGTGGCCAGATGGAAAATAAGGGAGAATGACTGCTGCCTGGAATAAAACAGAGTCACTACTACAATTTTTGAAGCATCCTTCTGGATCTTTAGAAGAACTCTGAATATCAAAGGAAAGGGTGGAAAAGCATATAAGAACATTCCCATCCATGGGAATGAGAAAGACATCTCTTCCAAGTCTGTTACATGGAGTCCTGGAGCAGAATTATTTAGTTATCTGTTCTGAAAAGATGAAAACAGATCTATTTGAGGTGTTCCCCACAGGTGGATCAATTCTTGGAAGACCCCAGGATTTCATAGAGTCATAGATTGTTAGTAGGCTAATGACCCAGTGGAGCCTTTCTAAGCCTAGGCTAGTTTTCCTGAAAAATAATGATGTCCTGTATCCAAAAAATATCATTAAAAGCAAGACTTTATAAACTCCATCTGTCCATAAGAGAAGTGGATGCCAGACCTAGTGTAAGTTTCCTATTCCCCATCCACTAGTCTTGGTTGCACTTAAAGTGGGTAATAGATGAAGTCAGCTTCACATTAATGGAAAGCTTGTTTCACAGGAGGGGCAGTCTCTGGGACACATATCTGTCTCTCCAGCATGTTCTGTTGAAGTCACAGACAAAATTCAGGTCCCAAGACCTTGTATTTCTTTTACTGTTTGACTTATAAATATACAGGAAATGTGTAAGTGTTTAATTTGTGGATTCTATGTAAACCAGGCATAGATCACCCCTCAGCAATCTATAGAGTAGAGGGAAAGGGCTTTAAGGCGCTCTTCATAAGGCAGGTTTGTTATGCCTCCTATTCTTTTTGTAAGGAACTTCTGAGGTCGCTGTAGTTGCTGCACATGCCTGGTCAGGTACATACTGAAAGGAATACTGTACTCTGTGACTGGTCTGATAAGGAGTACAGTGGAATAATGACCTCTTTGGACCTAGGTGCCATGCCTTTACTTATAAGTTTGCACAACATAAAAGGATTTCCTCAACACTGTGACTGCATGGTGGTTGAAGGTAAGGCTACTGTCTACATATGTACCCAGATCCATGACCACTAGGTTGACTCTTAGGGATGTACTATCAACATGGTAATCAGCCAGTTAATTTCCAAAAGGGTACTACTGTGCATTTCTTAGCATTGCGCTTAAGACCATGGCTTTTGTACCATTTGTTAGTCAGAGAGAACGATCTTCTTGAAGAATGTTAGTGTCTGAGGAGAGTTGATGATAACCCCCAGCTTGTAATCATTTGCAAACTTAGTCATCCATAAATCTTCAGCATTTGCTTCCATTTCAGAGAAAGAGATGCCAAAAAGGAGAGGGCCCAGTAAAGAGCCCTTGGGGACTCTGCTACTGAATGGCCTCTTGGTGGAGGTGGCCTCACCTATTTTGACTTCCTGTGTCCTATCAGTGAGCAAGTTGGCTATCTAGTGGGTGATAAAAAGGTTTATACCTAAATTAGTGAGCTTGTCTATAATATCTGAGTGGGGTATTGTATCAAAAGCCTTGGCCAGGTTAAGGTAAGCTGTGTGCAAAGACTTGCCTTCATCCCAGTGCTTTGGTAACCCTCTAAAACAAGTCAATCAAATTTAATAGGCATGGTCTTCCTTTAACAAAGCTGAACTGTGAGGGGTCCATTGTTTCCAGGTTACCTATTTCTCATTTATCATGTACATTATGTTTCTTTCCATGATCTTACATGTGAGTCTGGTAAGACTTATAAGCCTACAGTAATATGGATCAGTGGATGGACCTGCTTTGGGCAGAGTAATGACTGTAGACATCTTCTATTCCTTGGACAAAAAACCTGACTGTAGGTTTCAGGTGAAAAGTGATTCAAGTGGACCAGAGAGGTCATGCTTCATGCTATTTATTAAACATCCTGTGATGTTATCGGGGCCCATCGATGTAGTGTTTTTGGCCTTGTAAAGTGCACTGATGACCTGATCCCTTGTAATGTTTGGATAGATTGTGGTATGATGCATTTTCTTTGGGATATCGGGGGGGGGGGAGTGGGGAGAGAAATTTGAGCTGAACCTGTCAGCCACTAGGTTGGCAAAGGCCGCTGGTTCGGTGTGGGTTATGCCATTTACAATAAGTTCTGCACACTGTTGCATATTTCCCCTATGGGTATGGACACAGCTGTAGAAAGTTTTGTGGTTTTCCTTTGTCTGACAAGCTATTTTTTCTTCAAACTTAGCCTTTGAAGTATTAATTAACCCTCTTAGCTGCCTGCTTACATTGGTCACGGGGCTTTTAGTATGTATGGCTTTGTTCCTCATACACTTGGCCAAGACTTATTTTTTTTTCTTTTTATGTATAACCAGTTGATGTTGTGATTCCACCAGGTGGATTGTCTTTTGAGTATGTCTTATTCTTAATAAGAGTGGGCACAACTCACTCTATACAGCTATTGATACGGATGTACGGAGATTTTGTAACTAGCTCAGCACATGCTATGGTGTGTACTGTGTTTAGGGGTGTTTGGAATTTAGCGAAAGTGTTGCTTAGTAAAGGGAGATTAGCCTTGGAATAGTTCCTAAAGGTTTTTGGTTTCACCGGATCCCAGATTTAATTTTTATTTCAAGTAATACTGCCTTATAGTCAGATCTGACGAGTGAAGACATTACATTGGGTGAGGAACATGGGCCCGCCCCATGTTCATGGGTACAAGGTCAAGAATGTTTGTACTCCTGGTAGGAGAATGGACTAACTGTTCCAGGATATTAATATTAACAAAGTTTAGGAATTCCTAGGGTTGTGAATTAGAAGTGGTGTAGGATTCCCAACCTACAGAGGGGTAGTTGATAACCCCCACGAATACTGTATTGGGCTGAATGGTGAAGGCCTCTAGTACAGTGAGATAGGAAGTATAGGTTTCCTGGAACATGAAGGGGGCCTACAGGTTGGAAGGATATGGTACAAGACCTTGTTTATGCTGAGTTCCAATGGGTCACATACTTTAACTAGTCTGGATGTGACGTTGGTTTTAATATAGTGACAGTCCTCCACCTTTAGTTTCCTCCTGTACAGTAGCTGGTCTAACGGTGTTAAAAGCATTATAACCTTGCATTGCTGGGGTACTCTCCATGACTTTAAGCCATATCTGTGTTACTACGCAGATGACTACACTCTCCAAGGAGAGGAAGACTTGCAGGGAGTGGAGTTTCTTGTTAAGACTTCTAGCATTGACCTGTACCACCTTCAGATATTCCTTCCTAGATTCAGTTAAGTTGGAAGGTTTATCAGTCTGGCATTGACTAAAAAAGGCACTATGGCAGTGGAAGAGATCTTTGCCAATATATGAAAGCATAAAGGGGATAAGTGCAAACCATCCCTGGTTAAACAAAGTGGTCTGTCAACCATGTTCCTCCACTCTGTCAAATATTATACCCCCTTGGACTGACAACAGAATCTAAGCCAGTTGTTAAAATCAATCATTTTTTATTGGTGACATGGCATCATCCTTGGAGAAGGTAGCATGCTGCTCCATGCTAGGCTCATACCTGCCTGAGACACATAATCAGTGAGCTTGATCATGCCTCACTTCATGTAGTCAAGGGAGGTATGTCTCAGGTCATTAACACCCACATGGACTATAACAGAGTCATACCGGTACCCATGGTTCAATGACCTTAGTGCCTGTGTGACTTAATGGAGCCTAGCACCACAAAGGATGAAGATACCATATGATGGGGTCTGTCCTGGTCTTACTGAGCTTGTCTGCAAACAAGTTTGCTCTGACAGAATGTATGAAACCTGAAGAGTCAAAATGAGCTGAGTTGTTATCTCACAGGCTATCATAACAAGTCTGCAAAGAGGGTATGATCTGGTGCCTCTCTATTAGTTTATGTACCACATCACTATGACACCGTTAAAGCATGATCACTGCCAACATTTATGTGACATTAAAGTGCTGCTGTCTGTCTTGAAGATGTCACACAGCTTACATTTTTACCCCTTTGGAAAATGCACTCCACACCAGATCTGACATATCTGTAGTAACAGACTGTAGGGGGTTGAGCATGCAAATGAAAATGAAGGATGTGAATTGCAATAGGACTAATCTACCACCATAGAATCTCTCTCGTTTGGAAAACCCAGAACTAAAATCTGAAAGGACTAAGGGTGTAGATTCAGAATCTGGACTTCTGGGATGCCATTGTATTTTCCTCATGTGAAGTCAGGTAAGGGGAACTATGACATTATCCGATGCCATGTACCCCAAAGTCAAGAGAAGTTTAGAACAAATACATGGGTTTGAGTGGAGAAGCTCAGGGATAACTGCAGAAACATTTGTACTTTTTAAAACAAGAATAATCTTATCACTTATGAAATAGGCAATCACATATTTATATACATGAAAACAAAGGGTCTATATTAGATCACCGGACGCTTAAAAAAGTGAACGGTGATTGATCGAAGTTATGTAAGTGAAAGCTTAAAATATCGAAGCAACAGAAACCCGAATTTTTTCCTAGGGAAAGAATTTGGTTGTCCATTTCTGTTGCTTCGGTATTTTCAATGCTATGGTGGAAAGTCACCGGTCGGGTTTAGGTAAGTGTGCGATTGTGTGGATGTGAGAGTTAGGGCGGGTTAGGTGACTTAGGGTTAGGGTGCGGGTTAGGTATGTGTGCGATTGTGTGGACGTGAGGGTTAGGGCAGGTTAGGCGAGTTAGGGTTAGGGAGCGGGTGAGGTGAGTGTGCAATAGTGATGGACCTTAGGTTTAGGGTTAGGGTTTGGGTTAAGGTAAGTGGATAGTTAGTGGTGTGTGTATAGTTTAGTGTAGGGTTAGGTGTCAGATTTTAGGTGTATGTGTGTGGATTGCTGTTTGTTTGGTGCGCTTGTGTTGTATGTGTTTTGGATCAGTGATTTTTTCCTTCGAGATTGTAAGCTTTCGCTTACAAAAGTTCGATCAGTCACCGTTCGGTGATCTAATATAGACCCGAAAACAAACCATACTGACATAATCTTAGTCGCAAGCATTATACATCACAAACCATATTGACATAATTTTAGATGTAAACATTATACAAACATAATTTACCCAATCATTGTCAGTCAAACGTTACAAAGCTCATTCAAATCCTGCCTTCTTTTAAACCTCATTCCTCCCATGTATGTATTGTTCCCACAATTCCCATTTTATTCTATGAAATTTCCTCCTACCCTTTTCTAAAGATCCCAGTTCCAGTTGTTTTATCTCTCTTACTATATTCACTACTTCTAGTACAACTATTTAGACTTTGCTTTCCATTTTCTAGTAATTGCTTTTTCAGCAGCCACCATAATTAGACTCAGCAAGGCCTTACTATGTCTAGGCAATTCTGATTCTGTATCATAGCTCAAAAAATCATTTCCCTATATAAACCAATTTGCTCACCCAGTATCACTGATATATTAGTCTCTAGGGAGTCTTTAAAGTTTGTCAACTCATTAAACTCTAAGAAAATATATTCCCAATTACCTCTTTCTTCCCCATCACACCTCCAACATGTGCTGTCTACATGAGGAAAATTTTTCTGGAGTCTCCTTGGGGTATAACAATACCTATGTAAAAATGTCCAAGCAAAAATCCTAAATCTTCTAGATTTTGTTACATATTTGGGAGACATGCATATATCCCCCATTGTTTTTTGTGACTTGTTTATCCAATCTTTCTTCCCAATCCTTTCTAACCTCTTCAGACTGATTCTTACAGTTATCATGCAATATTTTATATGCTCTACTAATTATTCCTTTTTTTAACAGCAGCTTCTGTTTTAGATTCTACTAAAAATTCTACCACTGCTGCTCCTTCATTTAGGTCCCCCCATTTCTTTATTTTTGCCTATACTCAGATAGTGAAGGCAGTTTCTAACCTGCAGTCCAAATAAATTCTTAGCATCCTTCCATTCTATTACCTTTCTCTCTCTAGTTATTTGGTCCCAATACATTGGCTCCTTTGTCAGTTTTCTTCAATAATTTCCAGCCCCCTCTTGCCAATTGTTTGTATCCCTAATTGCAGTGATCCCTATCGACAGAATCTCCTTTTTCCAATTCAGTGTTGTCTTAGTTCTTAGAAAACTTTCTGCTACTTTATGAATACATTCTCTGTGATAATTGTTATTCTTAAAGATCTGCATCCAAAATCTCAATCTCTCCTTATTTCTTGAGCTTCCCCTCTGTTTCATCATCATCTCTTTCCACTTTGAATTATAGATTTTTGCTTGTGCTAAGTATAGGAGCCTTAACTCTGTAGCTCTGAAATACTGCTTCAACTCAGGTAATCCCTATCCGCCTTGTTCAATTAGAAGAATCAGTTTATCCCACTTGACTCATGCCATCTTCCCCTCCCATATAAAATCCTTCAGCTCTTTATTAATTGCTATCCATAGCTTCTCTTCTGGTTGATAAAAATATGCCTCACTTGTGTATGAGACTAAAGGGACAAAAACATTTTAACTGCTTCTACCTTACTATCCATATTTATATAACAGAGCTTCCAATTTCTCAGTTTTTGTATTATCTTTTGTTTAGTCTCTTGCCACATATCCTTAGCTGCCACATTGGAATAATTTTTAATTTGTACTCCTAAGTACTTTATTTTATCATGTCCTCATAAATATGGATATTGCTGAACCAATTAGTGTGTGGGTACATAATTTACAGCTCGTGTCTTTGTTTTAGCTTCATTACATTTGCATCCCAAAAATATCTGAAACTGTCTTTAAATGTTCTACAACACTGAACTGTCCATTTCTAGTTTTCTCAGCTATAACATATTATCTGTAAGCAGAGACAGCTTTTCTTGACTAGAATACTATTTATATCCTTGATTTTCTGAGTCTCTTGTTTTCTTTTCCAATGGTTTTAAATATAATGCAAATAACAAAGGGGAAAGAGAATACCCCTGCCTGGTTCCTCTGCTCAAGCAGAAAATATCAGAGAGGAACCCACCCACTTTCATTTTTTACCTCTGATCCCTCATATATCCTCCTAATCAACCTTATATTTTTAACAGGAATGCAAATGCTTCCACTCCCCTGCTCAGAGTGCCAGCTTACTCTGTGAAATGCTTTCTCTGTATCACAACCCACCGACAGTGGTATTTTCTTACATTCTGCTTCCCTCTGGATCATCAATGTTCTGTTAATGTTGTCAAATGTTTGCGTCTCCTCCACAAATCCACATTGATCCATATCTATCGATTTTGGCATCACTTTTGCCAATTTTTTTGTTATTATAGACAAACACTTTACAATCATGGTTTAGTAATGAAAGGAAGCTGGATCTGTTGGGTCTTTACCCTCTTTAGGTATTACAGTCACCAGTGCTTTCTTCCGGGATGTTGGTACTTCTCCTCTTAAAATACTGTTAAACAAAACCTCTCAGGTCTTTATCATTTTCCCTCCTAGCTTCCAAACATCCACATGAATACCAGCCATTCTTGTGAACTTTCCAGTTGATTGGTTATACATCACCATTTTTATCTCATCTCCTATCCTGTTAGTAATTGAGCTTCATTTACCACTAACTTTGGCATATTTAGTTCTTCCATCAACACTTTTGATTTCCATATTTCAATGCTTTATACAGACTTTCATAGAATTTCCGAAAAATATTTCCAGTATCTCTACAGGATCTTTTGTTACCTTCCTTGTTATAGGCTCCCTAAGCTTGGCAACAGCACTTTCTACTTTCTGTTGCCTGAGTAGTTATGTTAAAAAAATGTTTTTGTGCTGTATAATTATAAAAAAGAAATTACTTAACAGTAGTCTTTCTAAACTCATGTATACTACTGAGGTAATCCCTTATTTTCTGTTTAGCATTCTGCAGTTGCTCCTCTTCTTGCTCTTTGAGACTCCCCCATTCTGCAATACTTTACCATTTGTCAGTCCCTCTAAATAATTTTTGTTACTTCATAACTATAGCTCTCTTTCTTTTATTTCTACCCTATTTTTAAACTCAACTTTAATTTTATCCCATTCCCTAGCTAATTTTTCAGAAGAAATTTATATCCTTTCTATTAGCTCATTAGTAATTTCCACTATCCATTCCATAAATTCCTTTCTTTTCAACAGATAGGTGGTAAAGCACCAATATCTCATATTTATTTCATTACCCTCTGTTTTTATTTTAGTTATTATTGGCACATGATCTGAAATAAGTATTGGCTGCATATCTAGACGTTTAATTAAATGCACATGTTCCTATGAAATGTAAATTCTGTCTAGCATAGCCCAGTTTTTGTATTTTGGGGAATAATACGTACATTCACTCCTACCTCCTAGTACTGAACTCACATCTTCCATGCCAAAATGTTTTCATAAATTTCTTCAAAAAAAATCTACCTTCCTTTGTTATATTTTCTGTTCTGGGCCCCTCAGACACATCTTCACTGTTGCAAATCAAATTCCAGTCCCCATCTATAAGTAATATTCTTTGCTGAAAGCTATTTCTCCCAGAATTTTCTTAAGCTCTATTATAGCAGTTTTAGGTGGAATATAAATACATGCCAGTGTAATCCTCCACCTAACACACACAACTATGCACATCTTCAAATCCTGAAGTTTTACCCTCCTAACAGGAACACGTGTCCCAAACTGATAGTCACAATGATAGACTTGGGTTAACCTAAAAGAAAGGTTATCCATGCTAAGACACATGGTACAGCTTGTGCTTCTACTAGGCCCTGCCTGGTTTTGTCTTATCTTTATAGCTCTCCCAGATAGGAAAGCACTTGAATGCTTTCAGAAACTTTATCTCCTAGCCATTTCTCTTTATCAGATTGTCTCCATGGGGACATGAGGAGAAGTTACAGAGTTGCTACTAAAAGCATACATTTATTTGCTAGAAAAAAACTTTATAGTATTTAATGTTCTTTTTCATTTACTTGCTTTCTCTTAAAACTTTTTACAAGATCAAGCTGTTTTGAACAGGCTTTTCTTCTTCTTTTTTTTACATTGCAATGTCTACATTTCTTAAAACTGAACAAGGACAAAAAAGGAAGAAAAAACAGGAGCACCTGTTTACATTAGTATCCCCATTACACTTAAAAATAACTGAGAAAACTTTATAACATGCAAAGAAAATCATGCACTATAAAAACATTACTTTTAATAAAAAATGTTTTAATTACATTTAACTTTCTCCCTCCTTTCCCCCTCTTCTAAGCATTTTTCTGAACATTAATGACATGAAGCAAGGCATGTGCTTTAGAGTCCCGTACAAGTTTAACAAGTCCAATATTTCCAGATTTTCTTGTTCTTTCATGTTTCAAAAATATGTCAGTTTCAAAGTTACTAGTTTTATTCCTGCTCATCTCCCAGATCCTTTCTCTGCTTCATTTCCAACATACTCTCAATTCGTCTAGTCAACTCTTGTATTTTTATTTCCTTCTCTCAAGCATTTTCTGCTGAAACATTGCAAATGTTTCACTGATACAGTCTCTCTGTGGTGTTTATTACCAGAAAAACAAGAAGAAGAAGTTATGTACTCACCATAACGTTCGATGTATGCAGTCCATCTCGCCTCACATTCTTACCCTTGGGTTTGGAGCCGAACCTCGGCTCCAACTTGGCCATACTCTAGCTCGAAGTCTTCAATTGGCTCATGGCTAACAGGTATCCCATGCTGCAACACGCCTATCCCCAGATCTTGTTTGCTGCAAGCACGCATACACACACACACCAATATGCTGAGAGGAAGAGCCAACACAACTAATCAAAAAGGAGTGCTGAAAAAAGAGACTAAACCTCTAGGTCCTCCAGGAGGGGGTAGGTGGGTGGGTTAGTAAGAATGTGAGGCAAGATGGACTACATACATCGAATGTTATGGTGAGTACATAACTTCTTGATGTTATGCAGTCCAATCTCGCCTACATTCTTACCCTTGAGACAGTGTCCCTAGCACCTAAACCTTGGGTGGCTCACTGGAAAATACTCCTGAGCACTGTGGAACCAAAGGAAGATCTGCCTCTAGATATCAGATCCAATTTGTAGTGAATAATAAAGGTGTGAGGCGATGCCCGTGTGGCTGCAGCACAAATATCATCCATAGACATCCGAGCCTGAAAAGCAGTAGAGGTAGACAACGATCGTGTAGAATGAGCCTTCACTTTAAAAGGTAATTCCTTGCCATTTGAAGTATAAATGAAGGAAATGCAACTAGAAATCCATCTGGACAGCATTACTTTAGAAAATGGAGCCCCAAGTCTATTGTCTGAGAATGAGACAAATAGTTTATCTGATTTCCTAATATCTTTAGTTCTATGTAAATAGAAACGCAATTGTCTGTGAACATCTAGCTGATGAAACTTAAATGCTGCCCTGTTAGAGAATTCATGGAAAAATACAGGCAGCTCAATGGACTGGTTGAGGTTGACAACCAAAGAAACCTTAGGCATAAAGGAAGGATTAGGTCTTAGAGAAACCCTATCCTTGTGAAATACCAAGTAAGGGGGGGCCGAACCGATAAAGCTTGGAGTTCAGAGACCCGCCTAGCCGAAGTGATGGTTATCAAAAAGACTGTCTTCCAAGACAAAAATTTAATGTTACAAGTTGCTACAGGTTCAAAAGGAAGCGAGGTAAGCCGCTGTAACACAAAATTGAGGTCCCATGGCATTACAGGATCAAAGACTGGAAGTCAAAGTAGCATAGTCCCTTTTCAGAAAAGCCCTAGAAAGTCTGTGTGCCATTAGATTGGGTTCATTAGCAACATGAAAAGTAGAAAAGGCTGCCAACTGCACTTTGATAGTTGCCACAGCTAATCCCTGGCTGAACAGTTGGGAAAGAAATTCTAAAACTGATGAAATGGGAGCTGTATAGGGATCGATCTGCCTATCATGAGCCCAAATGGAGAATCTCTTCCACTTACTGGAATACATCTTCCTAGTAGAAGGCTTGTGGGAAGAAGACAGAATAAGAACCACCTCTGGGGAAAAATCATGAAGCCTGACTATGGATGGAATTGGAGCAGCCATGCTGTCAACTTGAGGGTCTGAATGGATGGGTGGAACTGCCCTGACATATGAGTCAACAGATCTGGCTCTGGTTCCAGAATCCACGGATCATCCATTAGACAAGGGTGGAGAAAAGGAAACCAAATCTGACGAGGCCAGTGTGGTGCAATCAGTATCATCTTGCTTCCCAAGGATTGTGCTTTCTGAATAACCTTTGTTATCAAGGAGATTGGCGGGAAGGCATAGAGAAGACTGGAGGGCCAATCATGAACTACAGCGTCCCTGGGTGCCTCCCCCTTCGGGGGGATAAGGGTAAAGTAGCTACTGCATTTGGCATTGAGTGGGCTGGCAAATAGATCGCAGCAAGGCTGACCCCATCTGTGGAAAATCTGCTACGCCACTTGTTCGTTCAGGGACCACTCGTGAGGCATCAAAATAGCTCTGCTCAGCCTGTCGGCAATCACGTTGGACTTCCCTGGTATGTGCATTGCCACTAGAAAGCGTCGGGAAGATACAGCCCACTGCCACACTCGAAGTGCCTCTCTGCAAAGGAGATACAATCTGGTTCCTCCCTGTTTGTTCAGATACCATACCACTGACATGTATGAGTGGATTGCAATTGTCCCATGAGGAAGAAAACCCTGAAGTGCTTGCAACGCTAATAGCACCGCTCTCATCTCCAAGACATTGATATGCAAATGGGCCTCATACTCTTGCCACGTGCCTTGGACTGTCCTACTGAGATAATGCCCCCCACCTGATCTGGGAGGCATCCGTGGTCACCATAGCAACTGGAGAAGGAAGAACGAAAGGCATGCCCGCGTTGAGATTGCTGGTCTGAAGCCACCAGCGCAGATCCTGCTTGCACTTGTCTATAATCAAAATAAGATGGGATAGCGGGAAATGCTGTAGAGACCATTGGGCAAAAAGTGGCCACTGAAGAAGCCTCATGTGTAGTCTGCAAGAGTAATTAGCATAATCGTGGCAGCTATGGTCCCTAATAACTTGAGGACCACTTTTGCCTTGACCTTCTTCAATGGTAGCAAAGCACAGACCTGCTGCTGTAAAACCTGAATTCTCTCTTCGGGTAGGAAGGCCCTCATGAGCACAGTGTCTAATTCGGCACCGATAAAGGTAACACGCTGTGAGGGCAGCAAAGCAGACTTTTCCCAATTCAGAGTAATTCCCAGACTTTTGCACAGCGCAATAGTGGTGTTCCTGGTCTGTAGCAGTAGATGCCTGGTGGTGGCAGACAGGAGCCAGTCATCCAGTACAGAAACACTTGGAATCCCTGATGTCTCAAATGAGCCATTACCACTGCCATGCAATTGGTGAACACACTGGGGACTGTGGTGAGACCAAAGGGCAGGGCGCGAAGCTGAAAATGACTGGCTCCCATCCAGAATCGTAAGTGACTTCTGGATGCCCTGTCCATCTTGATATGGTAGTAAGCATCCTTGAGGTCGATGGAGCACATTCACACATCTTTCCCTAATAACGGGAAAATTGACTGTAACGTGACCATGCAGAACTTGGACTTCTCTACATGAAGGTTCAAACGGCTGAGATCCAAGATGGGTCTCAGATCCCCTGTTCTTTTTCAGCACCAAAAAGAATCTGGAGTAAGTCCCTAATCCTACTTGGTCTGAGGGGACAGGCTGGATGGCTCCCTTTGATAGCAACTTTTGTACTTCTAAAGTTGCGGTATCCCTTTGACTGGGTGGAACTTCTGGGATTCTTTTGTTTGGAGGGGGATAAGAAAGAAGGGGAATATGATAACCTCTGGAAATTATCTCTAATACCCACTCATCTTGGGTGATGTCTTGCCAGGCTTCTGGGTATAGAGAAATGTGACCCCTGACTGGCTCCAGAGATGCACAGTTGGGCCTACCCTCAGAAGTGCTGGTAGGGAGAACCACAAAAGGAATTGTGGTCCCCCTGATTACACGGGCCTCCGCTTCCTCTACGGCGGCATCTACCTGAATTTCCACCCCCTCATCTGCCTCTGGAGGGGGAATCACTCTGTGCACCATGAAAAAACCTCTGTGACTTTCTGAACCACATTTTTCCACCCTTCTGGCCCTTGGGGTAAGTTCCAGAAGGCATGGAAAAACGGACTCCCATGGCAGACAGGGTTTTTCCTTCCTGCTTGCACCTAGTGAGAGTGCCCTTCACCTTGGTTCCAAATAAGGATGAACCATCAAAGGGGGCATTGGTGAAAGTAGACTTGAAAGCCTCTGAGAAGTTGCACAGGCGCATCCAGGAGTGTCTCCTAAGAGAGACTCCAGAACCCGCAGCCCTGCTTGCTCCATTGGCTGTGTAAGAGATCAGCCTCATGGAGGAGTTGGTAACAGAATTTAGGGTACACATCTGAGCATTGTCCTTCTGAGCCACAGCATCAGAAACGTTACCCTGTATATAATCTCCCAGCTCTTTTAGGAGATCTCTCTGAAGCCATGTAAAATGTGACAAATAGTTCAGTGACTGCAGTGTAAAGGCCGCTGAAGAGAGCATATGCTTCCCATATTGTCCACAGCCCTAGACTCCTTGTTAGGGGGATGGAGATTAGATGAAGTTTCTGCAAGTTCCTTCTTGGTGGCTGCTGCCACCACCATGGCATCTACTGGAATGCCTTTCGTAAGAAATTCTCTGTCAGGGGGAGCAGACAAAAACATGTTGGGTCTCCTAGGGACCGGTTCCACAGTGTCTGGAGTTTCCCACACCTTTCGACAAACGAGGTCCAGGAGCTTGTCGAATGGGGGAGAAACCCAAGAGGCAGAGGGTTGGGACCCAAAGGCCTTCAGGAACACTGACTCCTCCTCAGAAGGGGCTTTGGAGGGCCAGTCGCCTCTCTGTCTCAATATTTCCAGGATATCTGAGAAAGAGATATCGTCAGAAGACAACTTGGGGGACCCCTCTGACTCCTCGAGGTCAGTGTCAAATGTGAGAGACTCATCTTGGGAATCAATGTACTTCCTCTTACACACTCTCTTTCTGGGGGGGGGGCTTCTCAGGTAAAAACTCTGGGGACGCCTCAGAGTTGGGGACCACTCATGGAGGTATCCTGAGGCCTTGGGTCTCCGCTGTCCCTGGATAGAAGGTGATCTGAGATTGATATCGGTGCTGGAGGGGGAAGAGTGTCAGTGCCGTAAGACACAGCTGACGACCTGGCCAGCACACTCCTCATGACCTCGAAAGCTGATCCCCCGGCTCCAAAGGTCGACTAACCGTGGAAGATACGGTAGTAGCCCTCGGAGCCGAGGAGATGAGGTCCAAAGTCGATGTCTGGTCCACGCTCACCTGAGCTGAAGCACTGAGAGGAAGGCTAGGAGCCGAAGAAGATCGATCCAAACCTCCCTCTTGGGTCTGACTGGTGAACTGTGAATCCTGGACCCCGTGGACAGCGCCGATGGGATCAGAGTGGAGATTGGAGCCGAGATGCCAGAAGGGGCTACTGGAACCGACCTCACGGTGTCCAACGGAATCGACAGCTCTGGCTCCGAAGAAAGGCTCAGAGGAGGAACAGCCAAAGATGAAGGGATGATGGGCTCTGGAGCCAACTGGGCTGGAGCTGAAAGCAATTTAGCCAGCACCGATGACTGCAGCAGTTTCTTCACCACTCTATCGACATCGTCATCGGAACGGGTCCTAGAGGACCTAGAGGATACAGTTGGGAATCTGGACCATCAGCAGAGGGAGACCTGTGAGTCGGAGAAACCGGTCGAAAAACTGGAGTCCGGCTCCGAACTGGAAAACCTGTCACCAGCTCCAAGAGACTGAGAGCCGATGTCGACATAATAGATGCACTGCCTTCTGTCGGCCCCGAAGCCAGTGGAGCCAAAGAAGCAACTATAGTTCTGGTGATTTTCTCTGTCAGTTCCGAGGAAACTGACGGAGCAGAAGAGCGTTTCTTTGAGGATTTTTTGTCTGTTTTTTTGTCCGGTTTGTAAGAAGAGGATCTGGAGCTAGAAGACCTCTCCAAGTCTTCTTCAAAGGAAGGTTTCAGCAATCCTTTTAAAATAAACTTGTTCTTCCTCTCTTGCAGCACACGGGGACTGAAAGCATGGCAGAACAAGCAGGATTCTTGGAGATGAATAGCCCCCAAGCAATACACGCACACTGAGTGCCCATCAGTCAATGACATCTTATTATTACATTTGACACACTTTTTAAAGCCTGAAGGCCTGTGCTCTTTAGAATCTTTGGACATGCTGATAGAAAAAACACACACACAGGAGAAAACAGTAGGGACACCTTCACCAAAAATTACCAATGACAGAGCGCGGGAAACTAGAGCCTCTAACTGAAATGGCCTAGAGACCGCGGGATAACCACAGAGAGGACTAAGTCCTCTAAGTTAAATGGGCCTAGCCTAGGGAATAAGCAGGAAAAAATACACCAGTACAGGCACACAACAAAACCAGCTAACATGTATACTACAAAAATACAGAGGAGGACTTGGTCCTCTAACTGAAACAGGCCTAGCCCGTAGACACCAAAAAAAGAAACGGGATACCAAGAAAAAAAGGGCCAAAAGAACAGGCCACACAACCAGCAGAAGCAATACACACACACCAGCTATGAAAATATCTTTTGGAGCTACAATATTGACAAATAAATCGAAAAATTGTAGTTAGCCACGGCCAAGAGTGAGACCACGTCCGAGCTATACAAGCGGCAAACGAGATCTGGGGATAGGCGTGTTGCAGCATGGGATACCTATTAGCCACAAGCCTAGTAACGATATAAACACAAGTAGACAAACAAGTGAAAAAAGGCTTTGCAACAAGTAGAAATCCCACCGCTCTTCTATTAGCCACAAGCCAATTGGAAACTCTGAGCTAGAGTATGGCCGAGTCAGAACCGAGGTTCGGCTCAGAACCCAAGGGTAAGAATGTAGGCGAGATTGGTCTACATAACATCTCCTGTTTCACAGCTCACTTTTTGTTGGACAAACTATTGTATTTCTTCCTTAGTATGTACTGCAACAAAAAAAGATTTTCTCTTACAAGAAAAGAATATTTTGAAAGTAGCTGGGCACAGCAGTTTGAATCTTATGCCTGCTTCTTGACATTCTCTGAACAGTGGAATAAATGTACTCCTCTTCTGCCTGGTGTACAGTGAGTAATCGTTCTCCACAAATACTTTGCTGTCTCCCACTTTTAATACTTTTTCCTTCTGCCACAGTTTTGTCAGAATCAACTCCTTCTGCTGGTTGGATTGCACCTTTACTATTAAAGGTGTATGTTGCTTTCTCATGGAAGGTTTGGAGCATACACACAATGTGTTCTTTCAATTAACAACTCCTGCTGTGGAATACCAATCCAGCTGCTTATTTGTGCTTTCATAAAATTAATACAGTCTGTTCCTTCCAGCTTCTCTGGTACAACAGAAAATCTGAGGTTTTCCCTACATGCTCTGTCCACTAAATCTGCTATTTTTTGAAACATCTTCTCTTTAGCAGTCTTATATTCATCCAGCCTTGTCTTCATCTTGACCTCTTAATTTTGCAGTTTTATCACTTCATCTGAATATCTGTTTAAAGCTTCTTCCTTTTTTCCAGCCTTTTGTTATTTGAGTTGATATACTCCATCAGTGGTTCATTTATTTCAATTAGGTCTGTGTGCAATATCTTACATTTTCCTTTAGGTTACTGGAAGTCATGTCTGGAGCTTGCACTGCTGCTTGTTTAACAGCTGCACTTTTCCCAGTCAGTGTTTTTTCCTGACCTTCTGTATCCGATTTTCTTTTGGGTCCTCTGTATTTCTTTTTTCCTGGCATCCAGGCAGTGCACTTACTATCTAGTTACTGAAATGTACCTAAAAATATAAGCCCACTGGCTTTCTCTTCTGAGTTTCTGTTTTTACACTGGGAGAGCTGAAGTTAAGTTGTTGATAAGTGTGCAGCCATCTTGGAAGTACCCAGAAACATTTGTACTTAGTTTAAAGGAAGATAGGCCCAGGCAGAACCTAATAAACATCCCAGGATACAATTCATGAAAAGGGATGAAAGAAGACTTTTGCAGTTGATTTGAAAACACAAACTGAGTACAATATTCTGAACAGTTACCAAAGATTCCTGACAGCTGGAAATAGAATCTGCACAGATAAAAGAATTGTTCGATAAAGAATTATGTAAGAATTGTTCAATAAAGAATGACGTGAATGGCTAGAAGCCAGCAATTAGCATCCTTTCAATCTAGCTTTACCATGAAAGGTACAGGAGGAAGTAGAGGTACAAATGACTGTAGGGAATTAGAAATGAAAGGGCCAGTACAGGCCTTGAGTATCCTTCCTTTTTTGGTACCAGGAAAACCTTGAGTAAAGACATTTGCTCAAGTGGTAGTGAGGCACAGGTTCAATCATTCATTCTGCCAACATCTGGTTTAGAATGGAAGGAAATAAAGGGACTAGGTTCACTGTGCAAGAAGGAATATCCCAGAAGGGAGGGGAAATATTCACACAGTCAAGTGTACTCCAGCTGGATTACAATTAAAATCATCTGTTTGTAACAATCTGGCTCCAAAAGGAAGGAGGATCCTCAAAGAGAGATAAAGAGACTGCCAGGATGGGAGGGGGAAAAATCCTGAACTGGCAGATATTCATACTGACTGAGAGGGCTGTCCTTGGCTTTTTCTGGCTTTTTTTGTTTGTCTCCTTGCAATGTTATCAGCATATTGAAAAAGCTAGTTGAGGAAGAAGGGAAACTTCTAAAAGCTTTGAAAAAAGAGGGTTGAAAAACCCGAGTTACTCCTTGAATCAGCTATCCCCTTTCAACACACTTCATTACCTCAGCTGCATCTACCTTATCTAAGGGAGAATTTAAAATGTCAGTCTTAACATTTTCAGGAAGGTTTTGAGAACAAAATTAAACCAATCTTCTAAGTACTAGCCCAGAAGTATTGGCTCCTGAGGAAGAAAGAACAGCATCAGGCACACTTTAAAATTTGTTTAGTAACCTGGAAAGTATATTTTACAGATACGTGCAAGATTTTTAACCTCTGAAGACGAAAGGTTAATCATTAATTTCTGCAAATTCTCAAACAATAAAGGTTAAAAACTATAGCAAAAGAGCTACACAGTTTAAAATCCTGAATACTAAGGTACTAGAAAAATAGATTATGTTCTTCATATACTATGCAGGATATAACTACTACAGCAGTAATCATTTGAACAGCTACTGTTATGCTAAGTTTAACTACACAACTGTACTTTCTACGTTTAGCTTTTTCAATGCTTTCTCATCCTTGACAGAGGGAAAAGGGGTTAGCAAACTAATTTAATTTGTTCAGCAGAAAATGTTTTAGATAGAGAAACCACTGTTGTGTTTGATTTAAGGTAAGAAAACAAATATTATCTGTCTGTGATACCCTGTATAAACTGTCAGACTTGCTAGGGGGCAGAAAACTGACTATCAGGTAAGCTAGCAGTGAGGAAAACATTTCCTAAAGCAGGAAACACAGCAGGAGCAGCTGCAATCATACCACTCAACTATACAGATTTTTGTCTCATATTTTTAGACAATTTTTCATAAAACTGTGGTTTTCTAGCAAATCATTGAAGATTTAAGTCGGAAAAATAATGACAGACATTTGAGTTTCAAACTTATTAGACTTCAGAAAAATTGTACTAAAGCAAAATCTGTTATTCAATCTACTTTGTAAATTTGTAAGAGCAATGATGTCCCTGTTTTGGGACCTTTGCATACCTCTCAACCATACTGAATTACTCAGTTTTTACCGAGTTTTGGGGGTCCAAATGAAGGGGTGCCATGATTCCCGAGTGGCATCCCTTCATTTCTGATTTTTTTCTTTTGTTTTTTTTTAATGTTTTCAAATATCGCGCTGACGTCAGCTCCGTCAGGGCTACCAGCCAGTCGGAATTGAGCTCTGGGAGCTCACATAGTCATTTCCGGCTGGTCTGGCTGCAAATGTGAGCAATAAATCAAGTGTAAATGTGAGCACTCATTTCAAGTGAAGTGGAATGGATTACAGCAATTTCGTTTTAAATGTGAGCAATCATTTTCAGTGAAGTGGAATGGATTACGGCAATTACGTTTTGGATTTAACAGCAGCAGCACTCATTTCATTTCTTTGCACTTGTTTTGGATTTAACTCATTTTTTGGGGGGAAATCAAGCGAAGTGGAATGGATGACTCATTTTGGGGAAATCAAGTAAGGTAGGAGTGTGTGTGTGTGTGTGAAAATGCCCCCATGTAATACACCTGGTGGCTAGAGGTATTCAGGCTCAAACCCTGTACCTTCGGTATAGGATAAAAAGAGCCTAAAGTTCCTAGCCACCATTTCTGAGCTTTGTCCAGATTTTTTGGGGCTAAGAGTTGAGAGCTACGGTGAGAAGTGAGAACAGAATTTGTATTCCCCCATTATTGGCTTTGTTGTTTGTCCAGGTTTTTTGTGCTAAGAATTGACAGCTATGGTGAGAAGTGAGAACTGAATTCAATAAATGATAGCCATTAAGTTTCAGTCTTGCTTTTTTTCATGAAACTGCTAATTTGGCATAGTGGTATGTTGCTCTGACTGTAGTGCATATGGTCCTGGGTTCAAGACTTGCCAGTGGCATGCATGGTGGTAACACAACATTTTATTCTAGCAACTTTCCAAAATTATACAAGCAATGTTTAAAACGTGTCCCTGGTTTTTGACCTTTTGCCCACCCCCAAAAAAAACTGAAGTTGAAAATAAGTGCGAGAAGCTGTGCAAGATGCCTATGGCTTACAATACTGTCATTCTATTTAGAGTGTGTGTGTGGAAGTAGACTTTTATGATGGAAATGTTCTGAATTGGGCAGTTTTTTCATTATTGGTCATGCATTTTGTTTCATTGCCTACAGTGCAGCCTACTGGAAAAATGTTCAAACAATAAATTTAAAATGCGCTCTAACAAGTGTTCTGTATTACACAAGGAATATAACTTAATAAAGTCATGAAGGTGCATCAAAAAAAAGAACAGATGGTATGATTCTTGTTTTGTGTGCAAGGGGCCAATGATTTGAAAACAGCCCAAAGGTAATCTTTATCCACCACTGGCCAGATGCATTTTCTTTGGATGCGGTGTGGGTTTCAATGCTATTTCAATGAATGTGAGTTTCAAGGGCAGAGAAGTTTTAATGCCAAGTCTATTTTCATTGTGAGACAGTACTGCTTTGTTTAGCAGATGTCTGTTAGTGTTTGTGCATTGTTGTGCTGCATTACTCCATGTCATGATCATTTCTACTGTATACATACCTTTATTGCTACTGTTTTCCCATCTACCATGTCTTTATGTGGAACTTTTCTCCCCAGGCCTCTGCTGAAAAAGGACCTGTGTCCAGTTGGAATTTCCCAGTAAACAAATGTAAATAAATAATAAATAATAAATAATCATTGTAGAAGTAAAGCAGTATGCACATATTAGTGTTTATGGTAAATGGGGCAAAATCGCCAGGTAATGGGACATTGTAATGGCTGCAGGAGGACTCTGGTGGCATATTTTGGTTGTCTGTTCTTCAGTTTGCGTTTGAAAGTTGGTATCCCACAATTCCATTGGAATGGGTGGGGTTACGTAAATATGTATGCAAATTAGATGTTAATCAGTGTACAGATTTGTACCTATTTTTCATGGGCCTTGTCCAGATTTTTTTATATTTTCAGATTAAGAGGTATGGGCCTTTGTCCCACCATTATTTATAGCTTTGTCCAGATTTCTTGCTCTAAGAGGTTGAGAGGTATGGCTGCAATACCAGGCAAATCCAACTGTAACAAAACATACAGTGCCACAGGAATTTCACTCTGCTTCTACTGAGAAAACACTTTCATCCTAGATAAATGTAAAAAAAAAAAGATAAATCTTCAAAAGTGAAATCTGAAATTACTGTCTCATAATCAGAATGTTCAGATTGTGAAGAAATTCCCTAAGTACATCCATCTGCCTATGATGCCTGCTCTTCTGACCTAAAATCTTAGTCAGAAGGAGATGAAAAACTATTTTTTTTCTATTGAGCTCCTTAGCAAATCCCAGTAAATTTTCCCTGTCCATAAAAATTGAAACAGTAGACAGGAAAGTTTTCTCATTATGTTCTGATTTCTTGGGAGTCTCTATGAAAAATGACTGCCTCATAGAAGGCATGCTGGCCCCTGATACAGGCTCTCTAGCCCACCTAAATAAAGAATCTTCACCTGCCCCTTCCCCTGAGACCAACAAGAGTGGTTCTTCTTTGCCTGCCAAGGACATCCCTTCAGCTGCAGAAGATGTGTTTATCTCCCTGTATTGGAGACTACATAGGGGACTGGGAGCAAAGGTGAGTGGTTGGAGGAACAAGAAACTGTCATAGCAGAGTCACTCACGAGTGGCTGAGGCAAAACATGAGCTAGTCTGACACCCAAGACCCCATGACATGTTATTTGTTCTTGTGGACAAGGGAAGATAAAACCATTGAGACCAATGGATGCTCCATTGGTAGTTACAGATATAGACCTTGAAATTGGATAGCAGAGGATGGACAACTTGGTAAAAGGTAAGATAAAGAACAGTTCAGTGGTATGTAAATAACTGACAGTACCCCCCCCACACACAGTGCCTACCCAAAAAATACAAACACACACAAAACCTGACTAAAATGTGAGTAAAAAAATAAAATAAAATTTCTTACACAAAATGTTTACATAAACATTTACATATCAATGCCCTTAGAAATGCAATAACAGCTCTAAAATGTAAAGGTTCCTCCCTAAACAAGATACTTAAGACTGAAGAACACAAATCTTGCTCAGAGAAGGTTTCCCCAACTGTGGATTTATCTGCCCAGATTTAAGGATTGATAGTTGACTAACAGTTCCATGCAGCCCTCCAAAGGACAGCTATATAGTAGTAAAATAGTTCTAAAAAGATAACTGCTCTGTCTTTTTATGGAGCTCTTCTTGAGCACCAGACAGTTAGTACAAGTGGAAGGTGCCCAAAGGCTTTACAAGCTTGCCAGTCCTAAAGGAGTAGGACCCAAATACCTTAGGCTACTGCAACAGTGATCTATTTGCTGAACATCTATAATACTATTGGAATAGGACCAGGGTATACAGCTATAGCTTTGTCTTTTTCCCAAATGGAAAGCTTTATTTGCTATGACACATTTTTCCAGTGGTTTGCTTTTGTGATTCTGTAAGGATTTGGACACCCTATACAGGATAAAATGGGCCCCATGTCATTACTGGAACTGAAGAAACTGTTCAGTTAGTTTCAGGAAGTAAAAGTCCATGAGGCTTTTCAGATGTGAAAGATAACAAACCTTTTAGATGTATGAGGAGAAAACGCTTCTCTAATAGGAGAAGTCAAAGCAAGGGAGAATCAAGCCTGTCTGCGTCAAAAGAGGAATATGAGAATGACCCTGGCCTTGTACTGTTTTGTTTTTGCAGAAACTTCATGATTACCTGACTGTGGCACAGAGAGATGGTGCTCTAACTGCAGCCTAGGCAACCGGAATTGAATTAGTGGTCCTGGCACTGAAGGAGTCAGGCAGGGAAGGGGAGGAGAAAAAGAATGTGGCCTATTCCCTTCTCCTATGGGTGGGGAGAGTAGTGCATACTAGGGATGTGGAAGGGTAAATCAAGTGGTGCAGTTTCCCTTATGGTGACTAAAGGAACCACTGCTAAGTGCCTTGAGGGAAGGGGCAGGGCCGCTTGAAGGAAATGCCCCTTGCAAAAATGAGAGGACAACTTCTGTGGTCACCCCAGTGCACATCACCTCCTCAAAGCTTTGTCAGGTGTGCTTGGGAGTAAGTAGAACATCTCAAATCACTCCTGCTGGATGTTTAAATGACAGCACCTTCCAGTTGAGTCTCCACAAAGTTATGAAGAATGAATGGATCAGCTGGATGGGAGGGAGTTGACGAATGGCAGACGGAGGGGAAAAAAGAGCATTAAAAAAATTGTGATTAGGAGAAATGCTGCAGATGTGTAGCGATAATGTGGAAAACACTTCTAGACTACAACATCCTAGGATGTTTGCCCCTCTAGAGAAATCAGGTGACAATACCTGTTGCACTTGATGTTGGTTTGGAAAACAAACAGGTCAAAGCAAGGCTTTCAGTGGCAACAAATCATGAATGCAACTAACTGATGGGCTGAATTAGGAAACACTTGAGGGCTATAAGTAAACACTGACTAAGCTTGTCTTCTAGCAAACTGGCCTGGCCAGCAATGTATGTTATTACAATAAAATGTCAAGATGTCAAGGCCCATTCCCATATCGACACTGTTTACTGGCAAGATCTAGAACTTTCAAACACAATGCCGCTGTAACCTGGAGAAATGTCAGAAGAAGATGAATACCGTACTGGAGGTTAGTAGTTCTGTCTGAAAGAAAGCTTGTTAGATGGGTTTGCATGTCTAGGTGATATCCTATGAAGGTCTATGTTTGTAAGAAGCTCTATCGGGGACTTCCCTGTGTTCAATGAAATTCCCAAGTATCGCAAAAGCAGTAAGTGATCCTTGGCCTATGTGAGCAACTCTTTATTTGTAGATTCCAGGAGCCAGTCATCCATATAGGGGAAGGTTATGGATCCCTTCAACCGATGGTAGGTTGCTATAGCTGTTATTTAGTTGGTAAGCACCCTAGGAGCTGTGGTGAGGTCATGTGTGAGGGCTCTGAACTGGTAATGGCGGTTTCTTGCAACAAAGTATATAAATATCCTGGATGTCTTGACTATTTTTATTTGAATATGAGCATCCTGGAGATCAAAAAAGTATATTCAGTTTCCTTTCTGAAAGTACTGAAGGGTGGACTGCATCATGACCACAAGGAATTCGGTTCCCCATATATAAAGATTTAAGCTGGTGAGATAAAGGTCATTTATCTTTTTCAGGACTAAAAAAAAATCTTAAATACACTATAGAGACTCCCTGGTCTAGTGGACCTACTTGATTGCTCTCTTATTTAAGAGGCTTGGTACTTCTCTTCTGGCTGCCTCTTTTTACAGGGTAGGATGTCTGGAAGGGAGGTAAGGAGGATAATTTGTGGAGGAAAGGAAATGGGATTGTGCAGTCACTGGATATTATCTCCCTGATTCAGTTGTCCTGCATGGTGGGCTGCTATGCCAGGAGGTAGAAGGTGAAATGAGACTGACTTTATCTAAAGGGGGGTGAACTACAGAAGATTTGGTTCTGCAGATCATCTCCGCCTCTGTGGAAATACCAACTCAGAAATCCCTCACATCTGTATTGCTTTTCATCAGAATGCTGCTGCTTAAACAGAATTCCTAAACCACAAATCTCTCACACTTTTCTCGTTAAAAGAATATGTTCTCAGAGGGGTAGAGAACTTCACCCCAACAGTGGCAAGTGCCTTCTCCACTTGCTCACTCTTTAGGAGCTATTGTTTTTTTTTTTTGTATCCCAAATAGTAATGACCTCTAACTACAATCACTGGGAAAGGATTCCTTGAAGTTGTCTGTAAATGCACAACCCCTGAGTCAGGCATGGACTCTGATAGTGATACCTGATTCTGGCGTGTACTGCTCCATGTGTAGAATTGTACAGAAGCCACCTAGAGTCGATGGAAACAGTATTAGTGCTGATATCAGGGAAAATGGCTTGTACTGTAGCTCTCTGAGGGGCAAATTGTTTGGTGTCTCTAGGGCCTTCTCTGCAAGATGATGCTGAAACCTTACCATGTGCATCAGGTAATTAATGACCCTTATCTTAATGGTCGCTCATAGGAAAATGCACTTATTAAAACAATTCAAAGTTTAAAATTCTTTTAGGGGAGGGGACTAATGGTCTCTCTTCAGAGAACTCCATTTAAGGACTGCAGCTATCCCAATGGAGTCTTTAAGGGTGCTTTACTGCAATACGTCTGATCCTTGGGACTCCAGAGGATCTTATCCACTCTCCTTAGAATGGGTTCTGTCACACTGAGCATAAACCAATGACTTTTTGTGTGGTTTATCCTGGACGAGTGAAGCAGAAAGCCTCCTATAGGATTTTCTCTTCAGTGGAGATTGGGTAGGTGGGCCAAGAACCTTTCAGATGCAGCAGCTTGAGAGTAGGTGTTAAAATCAATGGGGACTGGTCAGCACTGTGGACTCGAGCCCTAATGATTATCAACAAAATCCATGCAAAATCACTGCTGCATAGTGAATAGCTGGTATCAAAACAGATGCTTGAGTTGGAACTTTGGCTCTGAAACTCCCAAGACCTGAGGAAAGTGTAGCTGAAATGGAAGGAAAGAGACCTACTCTTGCCAGCTTCCATTTAATGGGAGCATAATGAATAGACTCCCATTAAAGTTTAAGCTTTGATCAGTGCCCTCAACATCTTTTCCCAGTCAAAGTGGATGAAGGGACAAAGAGGCCTGAAGTACTTGATCAAGGTAATGAAGATAGTCTGCACTACAATTTCTTACGCAACTCACATTCTAAAGAAAAAATACTTAACTGTTCCCTACGGGAATCCAGGATGATGGATACCTCTAACACTGAAACATCCCCTGGATGGATAGCCCCTTGTTCATGGGTCTCGACACCTTTTGAAACGTATTTAGAAGGAGAGAGAAGAGGTTCTATCCTATGCATTTTAGATTGGAAGTCCTAATAAGAAAATTCCTAATTCTTCTCTGCTACTGCTTTCTGGTTTGGCAGTCAGGATATCCTTTAGAATGAACTTATTTTTGCATACTTGTAAGGTTCTGGGCCAGAACTTCACAAATGTATGTCAAGGGACATCAAGGTATTCCGTCTTCAGGCACACCATGCAAAGGGTGTGGGTACCTAGGGGGATTTTCTGATCACATTTAGTACATTTCCTAAAAGAATAGCAGACTTGCCTTTGTCTTTATCCATCTTGACCAAATATATTTGATTCAAAATAATACACTATCCAGATGATTACACAGTCCAAAACTGGAAAACAACAATCAGCTAACCAACTGTAATCCCATCAAAAAATGCAAATCTATTGCATTTTGTTCAAAGTTTCACAGAACATGACCTGAAAAATCAAACACCATCACCTGACAGAGCCTTACAGATCAATAGCCTAATAAGTACCTATGAACCTAAACAAAGCAGATCTAAAGAAATGCCTACTAGGGAGAAGAAAAGAATTAACAAGCTTGTTGTGGGATTTTATTGTAAGACAAGGTCTAGTACAATATAAACAAACTAATATATAGTTTATCGTTTTTTACACACTTGAGACTTATCAAAATCAAGGACATTAACCAGCTTAACACCAACATACACCACCTTGGCTCCATTTACAGGGTTAAACAATATATTGCAGACAATGTCAGAAAATCCACTGCCAGATCACACATACTTCTATCTCTTCTGCATGCATGTTGACAAAACTGAAAAATGGAATTAGAAATATGGTGTAACAAAACAGCTAAATTTGCTGCAAACTCCCCATACAAAGCCTATCACTGCACTGTCGTAGGAGAGTTAAACTGGCTAGAATTACTCAAATGCTTATCCTATTTCCAGTTAGTCATGGCACACCAATGTATCTATATGCCAGAAAAATGTCCTGCACTCCAAAACATGCTTCAATACTACTCCTGTACAAGAGACCTACACTCAGCACCTACCTCCTGCTTACCACTAAGTCCATCAAGAAGGCACTCCAACTATGTCTCAAAATTATGGAATTCTTTCCCTCTCACACTCAGACTGACAGATATGTTAATAAGTATCAAAGCCCAGCTTAAACAATATCATTAATCACATCTGGCTTTGTACATGTTCTACAACCAGATAAGCTAACCTGTACAATTATCCCAACTGCATGGCTACTTCTCAGAACATCTTTAAAGACCCTCCATGCAGAGAATATTTCTATCACTCTCCTCCCATCTTAACAGCAACTTTATATGCCCCCTTCTTCAACATCTAACTCTTTCTTTCTCACCCCAAATCCATGTTTTCAATGTGACTAACAAAGCTCCAAGGATATTACTCTTCTGGTATACTACAACGTACTCTAAGAATAGATTACTTTTCCATTCTCATCATATATGTATAAACAATACTCATACCTATCAATTACCATATTTGTAAGTGGTACTGCATTTTAGCTGCACAAACTGAATAAATATCGTGTGTTCTCAACATGGATGCCAAAATTCATCTCTTGAGCTTTGCTCTTGATGTGAATTTCTTGGCATCCATGTCTTGAACACATAATAAGCATGTTATGATCGGTGCCCAGAACATAATCCACTACGTTTATCACAGTAGTAGCAAGCCAAGTCAGGACCTTAGTAACAAGAAAGAGAAATGAAGGAGGTAATCCATAAGAAGGTGTGATACTGAAACATTTAACCTTATGCAGCAGTTTGTAGACATACCTCATAATGACTACCTTGTGTAGCAAATTCAGAGTAACTGATGGAAACAATTGTGTTTTGGTCAGACAACTATGAAGAGCTGGGGGTTTTGGCCACATGAAATATTTACACAGCTGGCAAGCTTTAGCACTGCTAGCAGAGTTAGAATAAAAAGATAGGGTGAATGCCTCTTTAGTATTCTTTCAGACTAGAAGAGGTTTTCTGCACTTCAAATATACCTCCTTTTTTCTAGTTCTGATAAGAATTTTGAGTGAATTCCTAAGATTTGTATAGGCATCAATTGATTCCTCTTTATCTATAAATTATTTTTTTTGTGAATAATAACTGCATAGGCTGTAGGGAAACCTTACCTGAAATTGGATATATTATTTCATTGTTTTGCTAGATTATGGCAGTGCAAGCCTCCAAGCTAATATGCCATCCCTCTCTTTTTATTGACTTATATCTGATGGGGGGACAAACTGTGACTAGTACACAGTCATAGCTAAAAAATGTAGATGAGTTATTAAATGCCACAATGGAGTAGTGTGCATTCAGTTATATCCCCAGAAGATAGTAAAAGTGAAAGAAAGATGATCTTCTTGAATATGTTCTCAAATGAGGATCAACAAAGACTTTGTCCACTGAGTGCTTGAAATGGTGTGACATTCTACGTAATCTCTTATCTTATCACTGTGTCATGCATTCCCTCCTCTTTGTTTTGCCCCATCCTCCTTGCCTGTGAACATCCAAGTGCTAAGCATGCCACAGAGAAGTGACACACATTCGAAGTGGCTGCACACAATACTTTTAAAAGCTGTTCAGTTTAGTCAATTTGGTTTCTAGCTGGTTCAGGCAGGTATTTTCATGTACCCATCTATTGGCTTTGATAAGGATTATTTCAACAGCTAACTGTAAATGATATAAAAATGCTATTTACTGAGACACGGTAACATGTACTGATATGTCCTATGACAGAACTTGTTCACAGTGTACTACGAATAATTCTGGTACTTAACCAAACAGACTGATATATGCTTTATGCTTTATTTGACACATAAAATTGAAATAAAAATATTTAAAATGTTTTCACTATAAAAGTTAAACTGACAGCAAGTTACTCAGACTTACATACGGCAAACAGCAATGATTCAGCTGCTTTGGCATTTTATACTAAGCATCTACACAGTTTCTCCATACATGGCAGCATTTGTGGAGTTCATTTAATTGTACCAGTTTGCTGCCAGCACTGGAGCTGACTGAATGCAACAGAAAGCAATGCCTGTCTAAATTAAATCAGGGTAATCACACATGGTAGCATCCTACGTTTTAATAACAGCATGTTTCTAGTGTGAAACAAAAGACCACATTTTACAGAAATTCAGAAAGGCTGCAACTCTTTTTAACACTGAAAATAGAAAAGACCAGTATGAAATCAAATCTGCGGTAACTAAGCAACACCATAGTCAGAAGAGAAAAGGGAGTGAAGCATATGAACAAAAATGTGTGAAACAGTAATTATGTTTGAAAAAAAAAAAACTATATCTGATGCAGACCAAGGCTGACTTGAAATAAAATATATAAAGCTGCTGTTTTTAATTTTAGGAAAAACAGAATATATTAGTAAACACAATCAGATAAATCTTAATAAATGCTTTTAAAATATAAAATTTTGAACTATGTTAAAATCAGTAATCCAGTGCAAATTATCAGATGGAACAGTCAGATAAAAAATGAGCATAAAATAAATTTGTGTATCATTGCAAACTAAAGAATATCTTTACTGAAAAGTATTAGAATCCTGAAAAAAGCATATTGTTTTAGATTTGCTGTGTTAAGGTAAACTGTAGGCATGTGTGCAGCAAACTGGAATAGGCTGTGTTTCACGGCTTACTCTGACAAAATTCAAGCCGCCCCCAAAGGCTCTTCTACAGTGAACAGGTGCAGCTTGCTTACTGTCAAAGGCTCAAAATCTAGCACATTCGACTTTGATGCTAGAGGCATGCAGGCTACTTAGACTGATTTTCCAATACTAATGATGCGCTGCAGCATAAGAGAAGGGTGCTCCACTCCTCAGTGCACCATCATTCAGATAAGAAGTTAAACTGAAGTCACATTTGCCTGACTTGGTGGTAACTCAGGTAGATGCAAAGGATTCCATAGTACTTAGTGAAAAAGTTAGGGGCTCTTCATTTAAAAACATTACAACTTACATATATACATATTTACATTTACATATTTTTAAGTATGTGCACTCACAAATTTAACTATTCTTTTTCTTCTACCCTGAACTCCTCTTACACAACCAAAATTTAATCTACTTTATCATATCATTCAAAACCCATTGCTTTGCAGTAAGAATAAACATATTTCTTTCCACAAAAAAGAAAAACACTCATAAAGTTCCTACTGATTAGGTTCTAAGGTTCTTACTAGCAAATGCTCAATCAATTAGGTTCATATGTTCTTCTTACTATGCCTACGGCCAGGGGAGATGAGGAGACCATCAAGAAGATCAGCCATATTATCGAATACTTGGGGGGGGTGAGGGAATCCAACAGTTTCTTCTTCATAGTTTCCCCATATTCTCCATACAACACCATTTCTATTTTCACATTCTTTAACAATTAGTTTTATGTGTTCCTGCTATTTTTTCCAGAAATATTTAATTTCTTAAAGCTTTATAAAGACATCCTCAGTTGTTTCTTCAATATAACAGCTATTGTCTTTGGATAAACTTTATTTTAAATATTTATATTCCACATTTCCTTTAATTGACAACTTGTCTATTGACAACTTCCAAATTAAATCTAACCATGCCAAATTTCCCCAGACCAGTATAAATACTACCCAGGGTCTCCCCCTTAAAATAGGCCACAGGCCTAATAGGACTAACGCAGTAAAAAAAAAAAAGCAAAAAATTAAATAAATTAAATAAATAATTAAACAAATACACATTTAACTTGATGACTTCCCTCAATAAATGGAGTGGTTCCAAGAGACTGGAGATTTGGTTTGCAATGTTGCTTCTCTTACAAAAAGATAGTCCAAAAAAGTGTTATGCAATTACCAGTCTGTTAGTCGGGTCTATATCATATAATTGAAAACACTATTAGTCAAACACATATTAGTCAAACACTAGTAAGTTAAAAGAAACATTTCGCTGGGAAAACAACCAGTCGGCCATCATCTTGGATTTGCCCTTTTTCCCACTGTAGTGCAATCTCGGAGTTGGTTTATTTAATTGGGGGGGCACAGCCTCCCACTGGAATGAGTTTTACTTTGCGATGTTTTTGTGTAGTTCACTGGGTTTGTCAACTGGTTTTTAACCCAGGGAAAGTTTTCACTGAAACGTTCGTTCGACATTTAGGGTTTTCGCTTATTAGTGTTAGACTAATAAGTGTGTGACTAATAGTGGTTTTGATTATATGATATAGACCCCTGTTAGTCTCATTTCTGCTCCAGAAAATGTAAAAAAAAATGTGTTACAGGCTGGCTGGATTCTGGAATACTTACTTTCTTGCTGTGGTAGATAACAACATTTCATAACAACTTGATTCAGTTCTATGAAGAGTCATCACTTTGGCAAACAAAGACAACCATTTGGATTCAGTGTATCTGGACTTTGGTAAGCCCTCTGATACTATACCATACAAAAGCGGCTGATAGAAAACTTTAAAGGCACTGTGTGTGGCTCAAAATACAGTATAAAAGAAACTGGCTACGTGATCAGAAGCAATATGTGGCATTACTCTGATACTATAAGAAAAGTCATTAAGCAAAGGAGCATCACAATATTCAGCTCTGGGACTAGTCCTGCTTAGTATACCTCTATCAGGTACTAAACTTTTTTTTCTAAAACAAGAAACATCTTTCTTGAATTATCACTTATGACATAGGCAATCATACCATACATGCAAATGAAAACAAACCATACTGACATATTTTCAGTTGCAAGCATTATACATCACATATAATCTTCTATACAGTCATTGTCAGACAAACATTACATACCTAATAAAATTGCTGCCTTCTCTCAAATCTCATTCCTCTTCCAAAACATTATTCTGCATATTTTTATTCCCCCAATTTCTATTTTTCCTATGTAATTTGCTCCTACACTTTTTCTAAACATCCCTCTTCCAGTTGTTTTATCTCTGTTACTATATTCACTGCTTCTAGTACTGTTGGTTTAGACTTTGATTTCCATTTTCTAGCATTTGCTTTCTTGGCAGCCACCAGAATTAAAGTCAATAGGACCTTATTATGTCCAGGCAAATCTGATTCTCTATCACAGCTCAAAAAATAATTTCCTTAGTTGCACCAAAATGCACAACCAGTATTTCTGACAGCGTAGTCTGCAAGAAATTTTTAAGGTCTGCCAACATATTACACTCAAAAAAAAAAAAAAAATATATATATATATATATATATATATATATATATATATATACATATATATATATATATGTTCCCAGTTACCTCTTACTTCTCCATCATACCTCCAAGGAAAATTTCTTTGGGGTCTGCTTCAGGTATAAAAATACATATGCACACATTTCTAAGCAAAAATCCTAAATCTTCTACACTTTGCTATATATATGTGGGATGTGGGAGCCTTACATATATCCTCCCATTGTTTATTTGTGAATTTCTTATCCAATCTCTCTTCCCAATCCTTTCTAACCTTTTCTGATTTATTTCTATAGTTATCATGCAATATTTTACATGCCCTATTAATTATTCCTTTTTAATAGCAGCTTCTATTCTAGATTCTACTAAAAACTCTACCACTGCTGGTCTTTCACTAAGGATTCCCGTATTCCTTTCTCTTTGCCTATACTCTAATATCAGTCCCTGATATTGAAGGCAATATCTAGCCTGCAGTCCAAATGTATTCTTGGCCTCTTCCCATTATATTACTTTCCCTCTCGAGCTTTTTGTTCCCAATACCATGGTGCCTTTGCCAGTTTTCTCCATAAATTCCAGATCCATCTTGCCTATTCTCCATACTCTTAATTGCAGTCATCCCAATCTGCAGAATCTCCTTTCTCCATTCCTGTGTTAGCTTAGTTCTTAAAATACTTTTCACTATTTTATGAAAATAATATTCTTCATGATTATTGTTATTGTTTCCTTAAGAATCTGCTTTCTATATCCTAGTTTCTCATTATTTCTTGAGCTTCTCCACTGTTTCATTACCTTCTCTTTCCAGTTTGAATTGTAGCTTTCTGCTTGTGCTATGTATAGGGGGTCTATATTAGAAGACCGAATGTTTAGGTGACCGAACACCTAAACATAGATCTTCTAATATCGAACCGCACAATGTCGACTGTCCCAGGGAAACACGTCCCTCGGCCACAACACAAAAAACATTACTTTACATCTAGATTAAGTGGGGGGTTTTGCCCCCCACACCCCCCCCTAACTAAATATACCAACTCCGAGATTGTTCAACAGTAGGGAAATAGCAAACTCCAGCGAACGGCCAAGGGAAATCTTACCCTGTGTTAAATCATCCGTTCGCCGTATTTTGCTTTCGATATTAGAAGATCAATGTTTAGGTGTTCGATCACGTAAACATTCGGTCTTCTAATATAGACCAATGTATAGCAGCCTTCACTGTGTAGCTCTGAAATACCTCTCTTCAAATCAGGTAATACAAAACCATCTTGTTCTATTGGAAGGGTCGACTTATCCCACTTGACTCTTGCCCTCTTCCCCTCTTCCCCTCTTAGATAAAATCCTTCAGCTCTTTAATACCTTTTATCCACAACTTCTCATCTGGGTGATAAAAATACATCTCACTTGTGTATAAAACTAAAGAGAATAAAAATATTTTCACTGTTTGTATTTTGCTATTCATATCCATAACACAGAGTATCCAGTTCTCAGTTTTTTATAATCTTTTGTTTAATCTCTTCCCAAATATCCGTAGCTGTCATAAAGGAATCCTTTTTAACACATATTCTTAAGTGATTCATTTTATAATGTCCCCATAAATATGGGTACTGCTGAACCAGCTTGTGAGTGGGTACATAGTTTACAGCTATTGCCTTTGTTTTATCATTATTCATTTTGTATCCTGAAAAAGTCTTGAAATTCTCAGAATGTTCCACAACACCGAAATGTCTTTTTCTGGTTTTATCAGGTACAAAACACTATCATCTTCAAAAAACCAAACTTTTCTTGATTACCATACCAACTATATCCTTGAATTTCTGAGTCCCTTATTTTTTTACCAATACTTCTAAACCTAAAGCAAATAACAAAGGGGAAAGAGGACTCCCCCACCTGATTCCTATGTTCAAACAGAACTTATCAGAGAGGAACCATCCACTTTAATTTTTGTCTCTGATCCCTTATATATCCTCCTAATTATCCTTATTATTATGTCAGGGAATGCAAAAGCTTCCACTGACCTTCTCATAAAAACCCAACTTACTCTGCTGAATGCTTTCTCTGCATGAAGACCCACCAACATCAGTGGTATTTTTTTACATTCTGCTTCCCTCTGGATCATCGTTATTCTATTAATGTTGTCAAATGTTTGCCTCCCCTTCACAAAACCACACTGCTCCACATCTATCAATTTTGGCATCACACTTGCCATTCGTGTAGCCATTATAAACATAAACAGTTTATAATCATGGTTTAGAAACAAAATGGACCTCTATGAAGCTGGATCTGATGGATCCTTACCCTCTTTAGGTATTACAGCTACCACCACTTTGTTCCAGTATGTTGGTGCTTCTCCTCCTTTTAAAATACTGTTAAACAAAACCTTCCAGATCTTTATCACCTTCTTCCCTCCTAGCATCCAAGTTTACACAGGAATATCATCTATTCTTAAGACAGTTAACTGTAGACTGGTTATAAATTACCATTTTATCTCAACTCCTGTTATCCTAACTATTAATAACTGCCTCATCTACCTCTAACCTGAATTTTTCCATAAACATTTTCATTTGTACTTTTTCTGGATTTCCACATTTCTCTGCTTTATACAGATTTTTATACAATTTCCGACTTTCTTCTAATACCTCTACAGGATTTCTGGTTATTTTCCTTGTCAAAGGCTCACTAATCTTTGCAAGAACCCTTTATACTTTCTGTTGCCTGAGCTGTTGAACTAAAAGCTTTTGTGCTCTGGAGTTATTATCAGAAAAGAGTTGGTTAGTAGCAATTATTCTAAACTCATGCATATTATCCAGGTAGTCCCAATTGTCTGTTTAGCATGCTGTAGTTGTGCCTCTATTTGTTCTGTGAGATTCCCCCTATTCTGCAGTATTTTAACCTTTGTCAGTCCCTCTAAATAAGTCTTGTTACTTCTTAACCATATTTCTTTTTCTTTTATTTCCACCCTACTTTTAAACTACACTTTCAATTTATCCCACTCCCTAGCTATACATTCTAAAGAAATTTCTGTCTTCTCTAATAACTCCAAATAATTTCCACTATCCATTCCATAAATTCCTCTCTGTTTAACAGATAGGAGTAGAAGCATCTTTGTTTCATTTTTATTACATTACCCTGCATTTTTATTTTAGTTATTATTGTTGACTGATCAGTCATAATTACTGGATGCATATCAAAAATAGAAGTTATGTACTTACCATAATATTCCAAGTGTTGTCCATTTTCATTCTTCCTCAACCATTTGGTTCAGATCCAAACCTTGGATCTGACTCAGCCATTACTACAGCTCGTGGCCAACTGAAACTCTCGAGTTCCTCTCTACTCATAATACACCAACCCCTAACATACCTCAGGTCTTGTTTGCTAGATGATGTAAGTAATAAATATCAGAATAATGCTCCTAAGAAAGGAAATTGAATATCTGGAGCTCCGTACAAGACACTGTGGTGTCTTTAAAGCATATTCCTCTTCCAGAAGCTTATGAAGACAAAGGTTGAAGGTTGCTGCGTGGTGAGTTGAGGAAGAATGAAAATGGGCAACATAGATGGAACGTTATGGTAAGTACATAATTTCTTTATCTGATATTGTCAATTTTCTTTCATTCCTCAACCACTGGGGCAGAGTCCCCATCTAACTAATATATAATGAAATAAATGATCCTTTGAGTGTCCGCGGACACTGAAATACACATGGCAGTAGGAAAGCAATTCAGGGGGTGTGTGACAGGTTCTGTGACACACACCCTCTTTGTAAAAGTGCCATACAACACCTCCACAACCTGCTAAAGCAGGAAATGTGCACATATGCACAAATAAGGGGGTATAAATCCCTGAAAAGGGACACATCATACATACTGCCCTCACAAACTTAGAAGTTGATAGAAAACAGGTCATGCATTAGCATGAATTACCGAAGGATAGAAGTCTGAAAGCAAATGTATGTCAATATTTCCTAACAGCAGTCCATGTGGATAAAGGCAGAAATAATGGGGAGGGAAAAAAAATAATAAACATAGGGACACTTCTGAAAAATTGCCCTCACACACTCTGTATTAGCAGGAATCTCTGAAGGATAGAAGCCTGAAAGCCAAATGTATGCCATTACTTCCCGACTGCAGTCCTCAATGACTTGTCAGAACACCACAATACTTACTATATAACATAATAATATAATAATAACAGTATACTTTTTTTCTAAGCTTAGGAATGTTTAAGTGTAGCTAAGTGGGTGTGTATGTTATGGCCCTCTGCTTACCATAGCTTAAACATCCCATAGGAAATAAATACAAATATACAGATGACATTTCCAAGCTGAGATAGTGTACTGGTTAGAGTCCCGGCTTTACATGCAGGTGTTCATGGCTCGAGTACCAAGACAGGCAAGTTATTTTTATATGGGGAAAGTAGTGTTAAAATAATTTTTTTAAACTTAAATTAGGTAGCAACTGGCTGTTGTCAACCAGGGTAGTGTAGCTGGTGTACAATGTAAGTGTGAGTGCATGTAACTTGTGAAACCACCCATGTACACACAGGTGCCCCATACAGTATAGTCACACCCCCTGCCAATGTAAGGAAAGCACACAGAAGGATGTCATCTAAAGTACATCATATACACTTAATAAATGAAGTCAGTCCTCTGATATATTTAAAAAAATTTAAAGTGAGCAATGGTGAGGAATGCTCAGCTATGTTTAGCAAGTGTAACCATTGCTATGACGTGAATGCTAAGCAGCAAGTAGCTCAGCTAAGTGGATTGCGGACAGTTAAACACTGCTAAACAACTTCCCCTTTAAGCAGTGTTAAAACCAACTTAGCTGATTTGTGCAGTGCTTAGCATAGCTTAACTTTTTCAAAATGGTCCAATGACAGCAAAGGGCGGGGATATCGCATTATTTAAATGGTGCAGGCAGGAATACAGCCATAATCTGTTACAGTCCATCGGTGCAGATACAATGGCTGGTGTAGGAGAGAGAGTACACTTTTGGGCGCAAAGCTGGAGCATTTGGGAGTCCAGGGCCATGGTTGGACTCTTAGTTAAAAACCATGAGGATAGACTGCTGCAGGGCCAGTACAAGGGCTCCCAATACAAAGCAGAGGCTTGGGACCATCTCATATGTGACCTCACCAGTGCTACTGGCATTCCCCCAGACCGGTGAGCAGGTACGGCACCACTATGCCGATCTAAAGAGTAGGAAGGCGGCGCTCTTGGATGAGTGGATCCAAGATGGCCGGGCCCAGAATGCCCCAGTAGTGCGCAAGTATCACTATCAAGTAGTTTGTAGAAAATACTAGTCTGAGAATGTGATAGACAGATATGCGTAATGTGTGTTTTCCTCCCCTATAGCTGCAGCACAAAGGGCTGTGAACGTGGAAGCCCACGGTGACTGCTGAGGCTGCACCAACAGGCTGGTAAGTACAAATCTATTTCGCAGTATTTCGTTAAAACGAAGGAGTACATTGCTTAATGCTAGTAGGTATACTGTTACTGTGTGAACTAAATAAATAAAAAAGTATGACTGACGAATACTGAAATACAATAAAGATCCTTAAAGAACTGTTGTGTTTATTCTGGTATGTTGTTGTGGAGATATATAGAATGTATACAGGTTCTTCACAGCAAATATGGCTCTGAGAGCATACATTAACTGAGGTGCATCTGTGAACAAGCTGTTAGGAGAAACCATAGATGGTGTAGATGTAAAACGAGATATAAATTAAATGTGAAATATATAGTTCACTAAGCTCTGAACCCTGAATAGTAATATGTCAAGTATCAATGTGTGTACCATGCAGCATTGCCTTGTGTTAACCTTTGCTTTCCATGTTGGAGTAATCCAAAGGAGTAATGCACAGTACAATAACTATCTGTCATGCATGCATTACAGAATTACAAGTTCAGACTGTCTAACCAAGAGACTATTAGGCAGAAACCACTGAAACAAGAAACAGCAGTTCCCCATTAGCTCAGTGTGATGAGAAATAGCTTTGTTGTTAATTTTGCACACCCAGACATGGGGTTCAAATCCAGGGAGTGGTACTAAGATGTGTGCATATCTGCACACAAGGAATCAGGAATAAGTGTAAAAACAGTCAGGCAGTGTTAGCAGATATTTTCCCTACAAGTTTTACAGGTAAGTAAATGTTGCCAGTAGCTATATGAAGGGTATACTAATAAACTTTGTACAACTGTTCAATTGTCCCACCACATGCCTGCAAATGACAGCAGGGTAGATACATACAATATGCACTCTTCCCGAATCATACCTGTCAACTGTACAGATATTCACTGAATGTCAAGATATTTGTCTCAGATTTTTTGGTCCGTTTTACATAAAGTAGAGGTGTCATGGCAAATCAGTGACTAAGCATTATAGACTGAAGTTAGAAAATAATGATAGACATACAAGTGTCAGATGTCATATCCATCAGAAAAGCCAAGCAAATGCAAAACCTGTTATTTTATCAACTTTTTAAGTTTGTAAGAGCAATATCTAAAAATTGTCCATATTTATGGGCCTTTGTCCTACTCTTACGTATGGCTTTGTCCAGATGTCATGCTCTAAGAGGTATGTTTCTGATACATGTCTCTCAAGTGTCATACTGTCACGGCTAATGGTCACTGCTATGCAACTGTTTCAAATCTGTTTTATGGGGTTAATTGGAACATCATGCATGCTGTTATAACTAATCTTGAAATGTATTGTTCATGACCAGCATATTTTGTAAAACCTCAACACCATAGCGCGTTTGGGAAGGCAGATCCCAGCAGATCTGTCTGTCCAACCTCATCTGGCCATGGCACTGGGCCCCAGCATGTCTGGGACCCAACCTGGATCTCCCTCATCTGTACCACCTTCGGGTGGAACCATCGCAGGGGAGAGGGGCCATCCCCTCCTGAGACTGGGTGCGGACAGGAGGCTGTCACCCACAGTCGGGTCCAGAGTTTGGTGCACAGAACCCTTTGATCCAAGTTTGGAGAGCAGCTGAGCCAGATTGAGGGCCACCTGGCACACCTCGAGGGGCAGACCACCCTCCTGTCCAGCCCTCAAGCACAGCTACCATTGGGGTTATGAAGGTGCAGTGGTGACTGTCCATGGGTGGGGATCTCAGTCCCACTGTAACCATCAAATGTGTTTACCCACCTCATGTGTTATATACCTCCCCTGTCTGCTGTCTTGTCTGTCTCCCTACCCAACCTACCTCCCCAGACATACCTACAATCCTTCCCCAACATCCTACTCTCACCTTAAAAAAAAGAAAAGGGCATCTGTCCCAAAAACAAATACTGCCCCATATGTAGCTGTCCATTTCGCACACATGTCCACTGAACAAATTTAATCCTGTCCAATTGACTTGACAACACATTTCTGTTGTCCTTACCCCTCTCTCTGGGGTTTGAGTGTCCAAATTCACCTCCAAAATCTGTACAATGCACAGCTGTTGCTGTATAAGAAATTGACAGCTATGGACCTTCCCTACACCCATCCTGCATATCTCTAGCTATCTTTCATATTGCTTTTCCCTCTGCGTGTCCCTTTGTGACCACTTTCCTATCACCCCTTTTTCTTTTCTTTTAAAGAAATTAGTGCAGTTGTAAGCATGAGTAAGCGACTTTGCATGATGCTAAGTGAAGCCAACATAGATTAAGCATCTGTGCTGTTAACCGTATGTTAGCATCACTTAGTGTCGTGCAAACCCATGCACACCCACGTACAACTGCTTAAAACTGCTTTAACCACTTTGTTTTCATCAGCCACTGTTCTGCCTAGCAACAAAATAATCAGCCCTGCCACGTCTCAAACTCAGGGCCCTGTATACTATAGTCAAAGCAATGTACCACTACACCATTTCAGCTGTAGGGATTGCTGATGCTTTTTCAAATATATCATGCAGTAGAGGCATTCAACAGTAGGAAAAAGATTCAGTAGAATCAGTCAGGTTTTGTATATATACATATACACATGTATACATATATGGAGATGCATATATATGGAAAAATATATACATAATATAAATAAAGATATCCATATAAAAAAAAAAAATATATATATATATATATATATATATATATATATATATATATATATATATATATATATATATATATATACACACATACACACATATGTATATGTATATATATATATATATATATATATATATATATATATAGTTATATATAGATATATATGCTCATAACATATAGTGGAGTCATACCTCAGAACTATACCTCTCAACCTCTTGGTGCAAGAAATCTGGCCAAAGGCTGTCCAGATATGGAGACAATGGGCCAAAACTAGGGATATATTTTAAATATTGCTCTTATAAATGTAGAATGATGCCAGAGTGACAGGGTTTGTTTCAGCATACGTGTTCTGAAGGATGTGAGTTCTGAAACTGAAATGTATGTCAACATTTACTGACAGAATCCTCAGATCATCACAGTGATTTACCAGGGAAATAAAAATAATGAATCTGTGGAACAGATCAGAAATATGAGCAATAAACCTGGGCATTCTGAAACAATCCGGCCAATCGAGAGGTATGCTCAAAACCCCTTAGTGCAACGAATCTGGACCAAGCCTGACAAAGTTGGGGGAGAAAGCCATGAAAATAGGAACATATCTGAAATACTGTAGTAGGTAAGCTGACACAGTTGCTGCAGTAACACCCTCCTGTTTGTCTTAACATATATTGACTGAACTAGCACAAGTCCAACACTCAATACGTCTCACTAGTTAGTGAATTAAATCCTCACATCATCCCACTGATGTGTCAGAAATACACAACACTTATGGGGGACAGGCAACAGTACATCCTACAAATATCAGGACATAACATCACATTAGGGAAACTACACTCGGCTGCTAAGCATGTCACCAAGCACTGTCCAAACTACACTCAGACTGCCGCAGCACTTACCCAAATCCACTATGGGGAATTACACATGTATTTGCAAATATATCAGGCACTACAGGGATGTAAGAACACTGAAATACAGACAACAGTGTGGAAGTGCATACCCACAACCAATTTCACCACAGTCACAGTGATATACCAGTAAGCCAAATGAACAGAAGGGTATAAGGACTTTGTGAACCAAAACATCTCATCATGTTTGCCACTCACACACTACCCCTACATATACTGGCCCAATTCACAGTATAGTATGACGCCTGACCATAGTATGGGACATGTCTCAGTCTGCCCCTACAAACATATATGGCTGATAGACCACCAGAAACTGGAGCAGCATCCACAGTCAGACAGAAAAGGAGCCATAACACATACATCTACCCTCCTCCCTACACAGGCCAAACAACATTGACACACTACACTGCTACACAATCCTGACAGTCTGTCAACAATTGCCAGAAATACACAGACCTCTCAACTGCTCAGAGTCCCACGGAATGTCCAAGCTTTTTCCTAATATATAAATCCTCTTACACATAACATATCTGGCATTCTGAGACATCACTGGGATGGTATCAGGAATGAAGGCACTAAATAATGATATACCCTACCTATCAACCTCTTACTGCATGATATCTGGACAAAGCCTGACACACTTGGGGGACAGAGGCCCAACAACAGGGGCATATGTGAAATATTGCTGTTATAAACTGAGACAGTTGCTGATGTAGCAGGGTTTGTTGTAACATATCTTTTCTGAGGGATATGAAGTCAGAAACACAAATGGATGATACCATTTACTGACTGCAATCTCCATAGTATGCTATTGATTTTCCAAAGACAAAAAAATGTCTGAGGAACACACAAAACATAAGAGTCCAAAATCTGGCCATTCTGTGGATAGCTACAGTTGAGAGATATTTCAATCACATAATACTGTCTTAAAATCACGCAGAAAAAACATATTCATACAAACCCTGTTAAACTAGCATTAATTCAACTGTATAACAGCAATACTTACATTTTGTCCCTATGTCTGGAACATTCTCCCCCAGTTTGTTGGGTTGTCTCAACAGTTTTCGTTGTAAGAGATATTTCCAGCTACCCTCTGTGATGCTGTTGTTCACACACCTCCATGAAGTCCTCCTCACAGGCAAGGAAAAGGGGCAACGTCCACATGAAGTACTCAATTACAGGAGTGTGTTGTCATGCCATTGGTTATAGGAATAACAACACAGCTGTTCTGCATGCAATTACAAGTGGGGGACACCAACTGGTGCATAGGCCATCAGCTGCTCATGAGCATTACCTACAAAAGGCAAGCTGTTACCTACGCAAAACAGTTGTATACCCTACATCTGGGAGAGAGAGAGAGAGAAACAGACAGACAAACAAACCAAACAACACATATTGGAATCCAACCAACCATACTTGGAAAAAAGGTATGTCAAACAAGTAAGCATGTAATGAAATGCAGTACGGGGTATGTAATAATGGGAAATAGTAAGTTCAACAAATATGTCTCAACAAGACTTGCTGTATTGATATACTACTGATCAGAACCTATCGCCATCTGGGTCTGTCTGCATGACATAGATCCAAAACAACAATGGTGCTACTGCCAAATATAAGTGACACACGACTATACCACACCAAAAAGTTTATTACACAAAGCTTTTGGGTCTACACCCTTCATCAGTACAAATCAGCTGCATTAATACAACGTTTAAATAAGAGAAATCACACAGTCACATGCTTCAGCCCATCCCACTACCTAACAAATAATTAATTCTTAAAGAAATGACATGTTATATAAAACCATACTATAATGCTGTCCACCAATAAAATACAAAATAAAGCTTAAAACAATGAAAAACCAAACATAAAACTTACTAAAACTAATACAATAAATACAAAATACAAAATCAAATGTGCAATAATTTCAACAACCGAAAGTGCTGTAAAATTATACTAAAACTTTATATTAGCTCACAATATAAATTATGCACATCTATGGATTTATCATTATTATAGATGTGCATAATTTATATTGTGGGCTAATATAAGGTTTTTAGTATAATTTTACAGCAACCCCTACACCTTTTTTCCTCCCATCCACACCATGATAGAACTATTTGGACCCGACTCCGATACACCTAGCTTTACCCCCCCCATCCATCTGGTCTCTTGCACACACAATATATCAACCCTCCTTCTGTCCATCATATAAGCTAGTTTTGTCCCCATACCAGTTATACTGTTAACATTAAAAGTTCCTACCCTCACTACCACACTCCTAGCCTTTTTCCTCTCTTCCTGCCATATGAGCGTCAGACATCTGCCAGGGTATGTCTGTGAATGCAAAGGCTACTGTGCTATCAAATGACTTAAGTGTATTACAGCAATATTAAGAAAGTGTCACTAATTTTGGCCCACTGCCACCCATGTATGTGTGGCGTCCTCCTGAAGTCCTGCTCTAACTGGATGACAGGAATGAATGAGCAACAAGAGTGTAAATACAGTGTGCCATACTGACTTAGAACAGAAATGTATATCAGGCATTACCTGTGCACATGTATGTATGAGTAGAAGTAGCTGTCTGCCTCATAACAACAGACATGGGATGCAAAATGTCAGGTAAATAAGTTGCACATGGTGTACAAGAGTGTAATCTTAATTTCTGTGCATCCAACAGAGTTAGATTTCTACAGCTACTGGTTGTTGCATTGCCCTGACACAGACATAGGTACTACAATAAGCATGATTATCAGGTTGAAATTGGAGAGGTGTCCAACTGTGTTATGACCTTGTGTCTATGCCTACTACAAACAGCTATATGACCACCTACATAGTTGTATGGACTCAGCAATACCTTACTTGTAAAACCTGTCTCCACCAAAGTAGAGTAATCCCCTTTGCTGGACAGCAGTAATACACAAACCACATAACTAGTCACTATAGTGGCTGTACAGGGCAAAGCAGGAGCAGGCACCAACTTGGCAAAAAGTCAACCTTTGTCTGAACGAGCACATAAGGTCACAGGTAAATTACTGTAAGGCTAACTATGAGTAAAATTGGACACATCCACCAAGGGCAATCACAAGGCCGTCTTCACATATGTCTGTAATCCCAGAGGGAACAACCCAAACCACCCTGTAATGGTGGACAATCACACCACATACACGCACACCATAGCTATAGCCAACCTGCTGCAGACAGTTTTAGGGCAGGCATCACCATCATGGCTCACCATCAGTATAGGTGGATATGCACAGCATCCGCACCCCTCCCCTCATCATCAGGGAACCGGTGCATACTCCTAATCAAAGTCAACAAATGCAAGTCTCCATGGGATCTGATAATATTCCTGTCTGCATCCTACATGAACTCAGGCATATGCTTCCAGCTCCATTACACACTGTATGCAAGCAATGCCTGAGCACCACCATCCCATCTGCAAGGAAGATGACCACTGTCATACCTCTACACAAACATGAATGATGATTGGTGGTTTATGCAATGTAGTGGCCCTCATTGGGGGGAACATGACACATCAGGACCAGGAGTGCAATGCAGGTTCATACTGTGCTGATAGATGACAGGGGTATGATGTGTTTGTAAGTGGTGGCTAATGATAGGCAATATTGATGTGCTGGCTCTGTAAATAACTCTGGACAATGTCTGGGGTCCTGTGATGTTTCCCTGTTTATGTCTTCCAGGTGGCATGCAGCGTCAGCCAGCATACATTGCACAGGAGAATGCAGCTATCACTAATGCAATAATACAGCACCATGCGGTGCTGTTTGGCCTGAGCTGACACAATCTGCGGGAGCGGACTGCCCTGTGGGACGACCTTGTCCACAGAGTGAACACCTTGGATCACCATGGCCGCACATACGATCAGGTCAGGCATTGGGCAACTGACCTGATACGTCGTGCCCGTCAAAGGGCTGCTGCCATGGCCAGGGACCATATTGCTACAGGTGAGGGTCCAGCCACACAGGCCTCATTTATGGCAACAGAAGAACTCCTTGTTAACCTTGGGGCAGCCTCCACACAACAGCAAACATATGAAATACAAGTCATGGAGGTGGGTGGCACCCAGGCAACAGGCGAAGAGCATCCAAGTAAGCCCAAAGTTCACATCAATTTAATCATGTAGCAGTCATACTGTCTTCTATAGCATATCTAGATGCATATGTCAGTTCAAACTGCATTAGTGGGTGGGGTTTAGTAATGCACACAAGTGCACATCTATGGTGAGGGACAGCAAATTGTGTACTATCATAGCTTGTACTGTACCTGTTCATCTTGTAGCAATGCCAAATGTGAGTCTGCTGACAATACCTCTCCCTCACAACTACATAGGTCCCTCTGGTCTGCATGTGGGACAGCAGCCTGAAGCTGGTGAGTATGGGATTTTCCTGTTGTGGCTCACCAGTACCCCAGACATGTTAAGTTCATGCATGTGACCATGTACACAACTGTTACTCTCAGCCATTTTGCAATATCTGCATGCTCACTTGTGGTGGGCTTAACTGCATTGCATTACAGTGGTCATCACAGGAGCCTATTTGCAGGAGATGTCACATATTTGTAGCATACCTTACAACCTGTCATTGCAAAAAATCTGGACAAAGACTGACAAAATTGGGTGACGAAGGCCCAAAACTAGAGACATAGTTTATAAATGAGTGTTATAAAGTGCATATAAATGGTGTAGACACACCTGTTAGAATGCCAGGTATTTGTGATATACAAAAATGAGAGCGCAATAAAATATTTCCATACCCTTACAACCTTTCATGTGACCTATAACCTGTACACTTCAACTGTAAAACAAACAAATCTGTAAGCGGAACAATTATGACACATAAAAAACTTACAAGAAACTAGATGCATATGTGTGCACAGGCTGAAGTTAATACTGTGTTGAAGTAGCTTTCAATATTATTACAGCATTATGTCTTCTTGGGTACATACCTGCCATCGATTACAGAGACTCTTTGATTAACAGCAAATAACGTTCAGCTGACTTACCAGGATTATCCTAAATTTACTCAGTTTCCTGCTACAGCAACAACCATAGTTTGCATACAGCTTATGAAGCAGCAAAGGGATCTCATTTGTGACACATTTCCACAGCACTGCATACACCATGAAACACAGTGAAGACAGTCATCAAATGGTGGTGGAAATATGGGGCAACTGCAACATTGCAAAGAACTGGACATCCTTCCAAATGTGTGGAAAAGACGAGACCCAAACTGGTCGGGGAGGCTGTCAGGAGACCTACATCAACACTACAGGAATTGCAGGAATCTCTGGCAAGTACCAGTTGTGTACTACATGTGACAACAATCTCCCGTATTTTCCACATGTCTGGCCTATGGGGTAGGTTTGGAAGATGGAAGTCTTCTTACACACAGAACAATATCCAGGTCTGTCAAATTTCTCAACAAAAATATATCTGGTCTCCCAACAGCATGTGGGGAAATGTGTTATGGTGTAATGATACCAAGGTTGCACTTTCTGGCCACAATACCAAAAGGTTTGTTTGGCACAAGAACAAGCACTTTCTGGCCACAATACCAAAAGGTTTGTTTGGCACAAGAACAACACTGTGCATCCCCAAAAGAACACCATCCCCATGGTGAAGCATGGTGATGGTAGTATCCTGCTTTGGGTTGCTGTTCATAAGCTGGAAGTGGGCCTTTAGCTAAGGTGGAGAGGATTAGGAACAGTTCAAAATACCAGTCCCTTTTGACCCAAACTCTTCATGTGTCTGCTAGAAAGCTGTGGATGGAGAGGACTTGCACCTTTCCACATAACAATGACCCATAATATACATCAAAATCCATAAAATAATGTCTTCACCAGAAGACCATCAACGTTTTGGAATGGTCCAGCCGCAGTCCACACATACATCCAATAGAAAATCTGTGGGGTGCCCAGAAAAGACCTGTGCAGAAGTGATGCCCTCGCAATCTGACAGAGTTGGAGGGCTTCTGCAAGGCAGAGTGTACAAATATTGCTAAGTCGAGATGTGCCATGCTGATACACAACTTCCCAAGATGACTGACTGCTGTTATGAAATCAAAAGGTGCTTTAACAAAGTATCAGTTTAAGGGTGTGCACAGTCCTGCAATCAGCCTATTGTACGTATTTCAACTTCTACATGTTACCCATAACCAATGTATTTGTTCTTCAATTAGATTGCACAGGTTACAGGTCATATTAAAGGTGGGAAATGTTATCACATAATTTCTGTAGTCTCATGTTATATATCAGACAAACCTGGCATGTTAACAGGGCTGTCTACACTTATAATATCCACTGTAAGCTTAGAAGGTTGTTAGTGTAACTGGTTCTGTTGTAACATACATGTACTGTAGGTTTTGAAGTGTGAGACTCAAAATATGTCATTAATTAGTGACACCAGTCTGCATATCATCCCAGTAATGTGTCAGACAAATACAGGATTTATGATGAACAGACCAGAAATTTGAGTCACACATGCAGATATTCAGCAACACTCTGCACAGTTGACAGGTATGTTCTGTAGGAGTTGCCACTGTGCTATACAGGTGAACAGTAGTTATGTGTGCAGTGTGTGCTACTTGAAGGTCCATCACCTACTAACATACTCACATATCACGGACACACACACACACACACACACACACACACACACACACACACACACACACACACACACACACACACACACACACACACACACACAGGTAGGTGATGTGATATTATAAACCCAACCTCACTACTATTACACAATGGGGCTCACCTTTTATGCTGCACGTGCAACTCTTTACAACTGGTATGCCACTGTCCAAAGCTGGACATCACTGTATGCCATTCAGGGTATCCATGTGTGTGACTCACTCTGTCTGTGTCCCCCTGTATCTCTCTCTCTCTCTATCACTGTCTGTCACTCACTTCTCCACATCTATGTGTGTGTATGCTTGACATATGTTATCTGTTGCCCATATATATGGCTGTGTATTTCATGCAACCGATGCAGATATATCACATATGGGCCACCTACAGCTAGCTGAGGGTAATCCTGTCTGATGTGTATGTATGGGGACAGTTAAGGTGTACATAGCTGTCTGTATGCACAGACATATATACACAATGCAGTCATATAGTCCAATGTGGGTTCCAACATGTCCTGTGATTCTCCAAGTGTAGGAGCATGCCCAGTGTAACCTTCTATAGTTAGAGTGGGACTCCATTCCAGAGATAGGTGTACTCCAGTCCACGGTTTTGTGTTCTATAGCCATACCTCTCAGGAGTACACAGGACTTTACTCTGGGTACTGGGTTTGCTTAGCAGACATTTTCTGACATATATGTAGTCTGACACTGCAATGTATTGTATCAATACCTAGTGCTAGACATCCTCAGATCATCACAGTGCTTTAGCAGAAGAATACTAGTTGTATGATGCATAGACGAATATTATGAGGGCAGCAATGTACATTCTAGCCAAACAAGGCCATTTGTGAGGTGTGGCTACAGCCAATTGAGTGACGACGCGCTGTGTAAACAGTCCAGCAACTTGGTGATATAATGGCTGGGGGTCTCTTGCTTGTGTGGTATCTTTCTAACCTGAGATGTCATATCCTTGTGTGGCCACACCTCTCACCTGTACATTTTGGCAGGCTGTCCAGGTGTTTGGCTAGAGGTTTCATCCTGTGTACGTAAACTTGTATTTTTATATGGTAAGTTAGTTACATATAATTCATAGGTAGGTTCATAGGTAGGTACTAGGCTATTGGCCCTAGGGCCTATACAAGCCTAGCTAAAAAGGTACCCTGGCTTTCGCACGCGCGCACACACACACACACACACACACACACACACACACACACACACACACACACACACACACACACGCAAGTGATGTGATATTATAAACCCAACCTCAGTACTATTACACAATGGGGATCACCTTTTATGCTGGCACGTGCAACTGTTTACAACTGGTATGCCACCCCTCACACCCACACAGCAAGTCAGCCATAGAAAACCAAAATAATGGCAGGCATTACTATTTCAGACTACATAACCTTCAGACAATTCCCGCTACTACAAAACCCTCACCCTACCAACTTTCTCAGTATGTAAGGGCGATATTTACAACACATGCCTATCATTGTGCCTTTGTTCCACTTTTATTTCTGCCCTTGTCCAGACAGCTACCTATCAGAGGTTGGGAGTTATGGGTGTGGGTATAGAGTGCATTCTACTGTGTAGGCATGTCCATTATATCTAAAAGAAAACATACAAAAAAAGGATTATTGAAAATAACCACTGGCAACATTACCAAAAGGCACTATATTCACAAAAGCCTTAGCACCTTGGCTACACATCCTTCAAGATGTCCATTATATGTGTAGTATATTCCACATAGCACTGTGACTTCCAGGTATGTCAGTGGCAGAGCAGTGGGTGTCAATGACATGCATAACAATTGGCACTGCAGTTATCTGCACATGGCCCTGTCAAAGACAGCACTGTACCTAGGACACTACAAGACAACTGCCAGGAGAACATGCTGCCCAGATTCTGACAGTATTAACCACACATACACATAGCTCATTGACTCCTGCATATTGTGGACAGGCAACATGTTTTCCTGTTTATTGATATAGCCCTGCAATGTGTGCTATACTGATATTTGCCTGCAAACATACATGTTACTGCATTTCTGTGGGTACATGAGGGGCACACCTGTCAACTGTACACATTTGCACAGACCGTGCTGATATTTGCTTTACATTTTGGTTCCATTTACCATACTATTGTGCCCTGTCTTGGGGACTAGAGGCATATCAGTAAAGAGCACAAGTCAGATTGTAATGGCATACATTTGAGTTTCAGACTTCTTACCCTTCATAGCCTTACTGTAACTGTGAGTCCTGCTGTGCTATCACTGTGTGAGTCTGTGGTGGTGGGGGGGTGTAATTCAACATTGCTGCCATTTGTGTGCCTTTACCAGACATTTCTCTCTGGTTTTCTATGGCTGACTTGCTGTGTGGGTGTGAGGGGTGGGTATGGGACCCCAACACTGACATCCATGCCTGTGACATATGACCCCCAGTTAGTTGTCTCCACACATATACTGCAGTGGGATTTGCCACCTTGGGTACTACTGCATAGTGTGGGAAGGCCAGTTTTGGGCAGACATTTCCTGGTGTCCCACATAGCTGTCAGTTGTCTGCTGCTATCCCAGTAGGCCAACCAATTCCCTTGCATGCATGCAGCATTACCGTAGATATGCTACCAAAAAGTACAGTTGTGTATACTTATCATAAATGTAGATGTTCGAGTACATTCACTGTTGCAGTCATCACATTTGGGTTATCCCTGCCAGGGTAGCCCTCGGCCGGCCCGAATACCAGAGGCTTAGTATTTCTGCATCAGTTGCTGTTGCTTTGGCACTGACGTCAGGTCATCAGTAGTATAAAGTAAGGCAGCCGACGCCGTTACATCAGTTTTTCTTGCCCTAACCTATCAGGAGCCCCCAAATAGGAGCCAGGTTCTGGTGGAAGAACCCCACCAGTAGAAAGTAAATACCAATATGTCCCTTGAAAGGAAAGAGAAGAAGGAAAAGTGGGATGGAGGGAGAGAAACCAGGACTGCAACAGTGAATATACTCGAGCATCTACATTTATGGCAAGTGTACACAGCTGTACTATGTTCTTCATGTTTCACTGTTGCAGTCATCACATTTGGGTTGATTCCCAAAGATGATGAAATGGGTGGAGGCAGTCAAGGAAACTATGGGCTGGCTAGGATGCCCTGCAAGACTGGAGAGGCAAACCCTGCCCTGGATTTGGAGAAGAGAGGCAGGTGGTAATGTTTGGTAAAAGTGTGAACAGATGTCCAGGTGGCAGCTTCCACGATATCCCTGGTGGGGACTCCTCTGAAGAAAGCTGCAGAGGTGGAGGCTGCCCTGGTAGAATGAGTTCTGACCCCTTTGGGGGAGGTTTTCCACATTGTTTATAGCAGAAATGGATGCAGTGTGATATCCATTTGGAAATGGTTTGTTTGGAGATGGCTTTGCCTTCTGCTCCAGTGGCAAAGCTAACCAGCAACTGATCAGACTTTCTGAAGGATTTAGTCCTGTCTAGATAAAATCTGAACTGTCTGTACATATTTAGAGAGTGCAGGATCCTTTCCCCCTTGTTCCTGGGATTAGAAAAAAGGTGGGCAAATGAATGGATTGGTTGAGAGCCACACTGGACACTACCTTGGGCATGAAGGACGAGTTAGTCTTGAGGGATACTCTGTCAGCATGGAAGATGATGACGGGTTCCACAGCCATGAGTGCCTGCAGCTCAGAGACTCTTCTGGCTGAAGTGATGGCCAGCAGGAAAACTGTCTTCCAGGAAAGAAATTTTAGCTCTGCAGAAGAAGCTGGTTCAAAGGGGGGCAGGGTGAGCTTCTCCAACACAAAGTTAAGGTTCCAAGCTGGGGTTGGTGCTCTTCTGGGTGGTCTCAAGTTGTTAGCCCCTCTTAGGAACTGTTTGATCAAAGGGTGTGAGAAAAGAGGCTACTCAGTAGGAAAATGAGCAGGGATAGCAGAGGCATGAATTTTAATAGAGGAAAAAGAGAGGCCACTGTGTAGCAGGTCAGCTAAGTAACCCAGGATGAGAGGGAGGGAGGGCTGTGCCGTGTTGGCTCCCTTAGCCTGAATCCAGGTGCAGAACCTTTTCCATTTGTCAGCATAAGACTTTCTAGTGCTAGGGCATCTGGCCTCATGTATAACATCTAGAACCTGTTTACTGAGGTTGGCAGATTGATTGGGGGTTAGGGAATAAGCCAAGCTGCCAAACTGAGTGTTTGCAATTGGGGATGTATGAATTCCCCTTCCCTCTGGGTCAGGAGGTTTGGAATCTGAGGAAGATGCCATGGTGGCAGAGGGGACAGGCTGTGCAGCAAGGGGTTCCAGTGCTGGCGAGGCCAGTCTGCAGCTATAAGGACTGTCCTTGGTTTTTCCTCCTTTATCTTGAGCAGTACCCTGGGGATGAGAGGTAGTGGAGGAAAGGCATAGAATGATAGAATGACCCAGGGGAAGGACAGGGCGTCCACTTTCCAAGCCATGCAGTGATGCTCCCTGGTGCAGAATTTGCTAAGCTGATGGTTGGTGTGGGAGGCAAAGAGGTCGACCTTCGGGGTGCCCCAATTCTGAGTTATTAGGGTGAAGGTTTTTCTGTTGAGCTGCCACTCGTGTGGGTCCAGAAGATTTCTGCTTAATTGGTCTACCAGAGAGTTGAGAGAACCTGGTAGAAATTGTGCTAGCAGGTGGAGTTGCATGGCAGAGGCTGTGTGCCAAAGGTTCATGGTCAGCCTGCATAGAGGGTAGGAGTGAGTCCCTCCCTGCTTGTTGATATATCACATCACAACGGTGTCTGTTTTGATCAGGAGAGCCTCTGGGAAGAGATGTGCAGATGGATTTGCTGTGGGCTCCATTGGCCCTGTATGCACCTGCCGTCCAGGTGTGCACTCCAGGCATAGTCTGATGCATCTGTGCCGGGGGTCTGGGTGGTGGGGGGTGGTGAGAAATGTAGTCCCTTGTTGTGGGAGCATGCTGTTGCCCATCAAAGAAAATCTTTTTTGAGGCACGGAATTATAGGTATAAGAGTCTCCAGGTCTTGAGAGTGTTGACACCAAAGGCTTTTTAGATACCATTAAAGTTTCCTCATATGCAGTCTGGCATATGGAATGAGTAATATGCAAGATGGCATGAACCCCCAGAGCTTGCAGGATTTTCCTTGCAGAAAGCTGGGGTCTGGTGGCTAGATGAGAGAAGTAGGCTGTCAGGAAAATTTGCTTTTCTGGTGTAAAGAATGCCATCTGGGATGCTGTGTCCAGGCTTGCACCCAGGAATATAATCCTTTAGGTGGGCACCTGTTTGGAATTTCTTTTAATTGACTGTGTCCCCTTTTGAGGTTAGTAGGGACTTTACAAAGGCCAGGTGCTTGAGCAGCTTTTCCTGGCTGTTTGCCTGAATTAGGCAGTCGTCTAAGTATGGGTAAATCTGGATATTCCTTTGTCTGCAAAAGGCAATGGTCAGAGCCAGACATTTTGTGAAAACTCTGGGAGCAGTAGGAAGCTCAGAGAACTGAAAGTGTTGAGATCCTGCCCTGAAACAGAGATATTTCCTGCATGATTCCCTGATAGGAATGTGGAGGTAGGCCTCTTTTAGATCCAGGGTGGCTAGTCAAGCATCCTTGGGAGAGCATGGGTAGCAGCTGCTAGAGGGTGAGCATGTTGAATTTTGGGATCACCAGGAAGATGTTTAGAATGGCTAAATCGAGGATGGGGCACCAGGTGCCCTCTTTTCTGGGTACCAGAAAAAGACTGGAGTAGAAACCTTGGCCTTTCTGTTCTGCAGGAACTAGCTCTACTGCCCTTATACAGAGTAGGGAAAGGACTTGCTTTTCCACCTCTGCCCACTGGTTTGGAGGTAGATCTGGGAACCCTTTTTGGGTTGGAAGGGTGTGGAAAGAAAATTTGTATCCCTGGGGCACTATGTTGAGAACCCAGCGATCATTGGTAATGGTGGCCCAGGTGCTTGCATGAAAGCAGAGTTTAACTCCTAGGAGTAAGTGAAGGTGGGCAGAGCAAGGGGGTGGAGGTGAGTCACAGTGAGTTCTTACCATCTTTTTTAAGACCTCTTCTGCCTTGGTGCCAAATAAGTTGTCTTTGTGCAAGGGGGCATCCAACAATTTAGATTTGACATGGTCTGGCAAGGGCTGTTCCTTAAGCCATGCATGCCTTCTAATGACAGAACTGGTGACTCCTGCCCTGCAAGAAGCCTCTAGGGCATCAGAACCACAGTGCAAGCTGTGTTTAGTTACTTGACTTGCAGAATGCATTAACTCTTGTAGCTCTTTAGATTCTGCACAAGCAGGAAAGGAAGACATTTTTTGTTTGAGCAGTACCAAGGTATGCTGCTGAAATTTTAGCATAATGAACTGACAATTTAGTGCCCTGACAGCAAGAGTAGCTGAGGTGTATACTTTTTTACCCAGTCTGTCTAGTGCTAGGGAATCCCTATCTGAGGGGGTGGGATTCTTAGCAGAGGTTGCTTTAATTAATTTAGGTCCTTGAGAAATGACCTCAGGGTCAGCAGTAGGATTTTTAAAAATAAATTTGTGTGAGTCAGGGACTCTGTAGTACCTGTTTGGTTTTCTGGGTGCAGGAGGGAGGGTGTCAGGAGTCAAGCTGGATTCCAGGAAAACATCCTCCACAACATCCAGGACTGGGAGGATGGCTAAGGGTCTGTGCTGAGGATGATTTAAGAATTTCCTGAGTCTCTTTTTAGACTGAGGGTAGTCCTGATTCTCCCATTGGAAATGCTCCCTTAAGGTATGAAGGGTTTCCCAAAAGAAAAAATCCTCTGGGGGAGAGGCTGAAGGGATGGAATCCTCTGCATCAGAATCCTCATAAGTGGATAGGGGTTGCAAGTCTACATATTCAGATGCATCAGAGTCATCAGACTCTTGGGCAGACATAACTACAGGGGACAGATCTCTTTTCCTTTTGGAGGGCGTAGCTTGGCTTCCCCTGATCAGCATGATAAGGTCTTCCACCCTTTTAAGCATATGAGATTGAGGCAAGGAAGCAGGTGCCTGAGATTGGGTCATCGGTTTCTTGGGTGTGGTTCGTATACTGGGCCTAAGATCTGCTGTCGGGTGGCTTACTGAAGCCATATCGGAGTTCGAGTACTGTAAGCGAAAATATCTAGCTACAATAAGGGCCTGATGATGGATAGTTCTGGTGTTGAACAAAGTACAGAAGCAACAGTGCGGGATGTCATGGTCTGGGCCTAAAGAACTGACGCAGTAAGAATGAAAGTCTCGGTGTGGCATTTGCTTTCCACAGGCGAGACAATTCTTAACTTTTTCTGACATCATTTAGTGCAGGAAAAAGGATCCCCAACAGCGTACTTAGCTTTAGAAGACTTCAGCTTCAATTCGGTAGAAGAAACTCAGGTAGAGGGCCGACCGGCACTCGTGCAAACTGCTTCTGCTTCGGGCTACATTGCAAGAAAGACTGATGTAATGGCGTCAGCTACCTTACTTTATACTACTGACGACCAGACGTCAGTCCATAAGCGACAGCAACCGACACAGAAATACTAAGCCTCTGGTATTCGGGCTGGCCGAGGGCTACTCTTGCAGTGATAACCCAAATGTGATTGCTGCAACAGTGAAACACAAAGGACATCATACTAATCCATTAATTTATTGTTAAGAAGACTGACTTACCTTGTGTCTGTGGCAGTTGTGAGGACGGTGCTTGAGGGCCACCTATGTTGGATGCTCACAGTACACTGCCTATAACATGGTAAATTACAGGTAATGTGATGTGTTTGTCATCCATTTTACTGTGTGTGCAAGTCAGAGAGAGGTGTCAGTGTGTGTGCTATGCGTTGCCTCTTTGCCAAGGCCTGAGCACACTGGGCACGCCTCCATCTGCCTACAGGAGCAGGCTCAGGGGCCTCCTCCTCTGAGTCCCTCTATGCCTGTGGGGACCTTGGCAATGGTAGTGGGCTGTATGGCTCTTCCCTGTGTTGTTCCTGCTTCAGCTGTTTTTGCAGGATCATACTGTGTAGCAAGGCACATACTATGAACATGTGTGCACATGTGGTAGGAGAGTACTGCAAGCCTCCACCACATATGTAAAGGCAGCAGAACCGTGACTTGAGCACCCCAAACACATGCTCTGTAATGATCCTGGTTTGTGCATGTGCCTCATTGTGGCATTCTTGTGTGGTTGTGTGTGCATTTCTGATGGGTGTCATCATCCACAGCTCCAGTGCATAGCCAGCATCCACCACCAGATGGCCATATGGGATGCCCCCACTGGCAAATGCCTGGTAGAGCTGTGATGAATGCCAGATGTGGAAGTCACGATAGTTTCCAGGGCTGCCAGCACACACATTCATGACAATGCCCTGAACATTGCACATGACCTGGCAGTTGATGGAGGGGAATCCCTTGTGGTTTATATAGACCCTACTCTGTTCACTGAGTGGTGCTTTGATGGGGATGTGCATACAGTCTATCTCACCTAGTACCTCCGGGTATTCTGCTACATTGTGGAAAAGATGCATATTGCTGCTCCTCTCCTTATGGGTGTTGGGAAAGTAAATGTGCTCACTGGCATGTGGTAGCATGGCATTCAGGAAATGGTGGAGTACCCTGGATGCAGATGCTCGTGAGACCCCCATGATGTCCCCAGTAGGTCTTTGGAAAGTACATTGGTATCCACTGGAATGGGCTCCCTTCTGTTGGCTCTAGGTCTGAGTTGAGGCCGGCACAGCTTGATGATTTGCTGAAGTATGTCTCTGTCCATCCTGTAGCACTCTACTATCTCCAGATCATGTGGCCCCTGGTAAGTTACCCTGGGTCTGAACACTCTTATCTTTCTCCTTGATCTGTGGTGGTTGTCAGCATTATCCTCCTCAATGCCCTCAGCCTCTAGCACATACTGATGGATCAAAGCAATTGCAGCACCTAGCATTTTTCCAGTTAAAATTCCCCTGCATGTGTACACCAATGGTGCAGAGTTTGTAGGAAAAAACAGACTGCAAGGTGTTTGCATAGTTTATCCTGTTGTGCTACAGATGCTGCCTGTATGACTGGCTGACTATGATGCATTCCACCTGCTAGCTATGTAATTTGTTCTTGATTGCTTTTACTCTGCTATTTTACTTTTTTTCCCTTCTTATTTCTGCCCCTTTTAAGCCCCGAGGTATGCCGTGCAAACTCGGTGCCCAAATGTAAACAGTCCTGCTATTCCCAGGGGTTTTTTTTTTTAGACCCAGTGCACACCACGCAAACCCATTTAGCTAATGTAAACATGAAGAAATGGCACTCCCTGAATGCGAACATGCATTGAATAAGGCAATACAGCCTCAGCCACACCCCCTTGCTTAGCTGTGCTAGCTAAGCTTATCTGGTGGCCATAGGGCTCCAATGTGCTTACACCATGCATGACACACCCCGTTTTCATGTCTGTTGCTCCTCCTGCTTACATGATCATGTTACAGCACCTACACGGTTAGGTGGAGTTTGGCAGTTAGAATATTTTTGTGATTCAGTAAATTTCCCCTAATTTCCATACTCCACTGCCTTAGTCTGTAGTTACTACACTACCCCAGAGCTTTTCCCCTTAACAACCACTGTTCCCTGGTATTGTTTTGACTCTGCATGTCATAGACTATAATGGCAAAATGCAGATTTCCCTTAAAATTAAGTTTTCACATTTTTTTTTTATTTTCAGCACAATCCCGTTTGCATGCAGCTGCCCTACGCTTAAACGGCTGCGATCGGCCAAAAAAAAACTTTTAATTTTATAAAAAAGAAACACTTTTTCATGCCAATGTCCATATATTTGGCCATTGGCATGCCTAAAGATTATAACACATGCTTTTATTTGAGCTGTCATGCCTTCATTTTAATTTTTGCAGAAATGTATTCGGCTAGTAGCACAGTTCGGCACAGTGTCTCTCAATGATTCCCCCAATGGGGGCAATAGGGCAAAAAAGTTGCTGCACTTGTCATTTAGGGAAGACTTAAAAAGATTGCAGCAAAGCCGGCCCCATTGTTGGAAAAGCGCTTCTGTCACTTTCTTGTGGAGAGTCCACTCGTGAGGTAGTGGAATGAACCTGCTCAATTTGTCTGCTGCCACACTGGACTTCTCTGGAATGTGCACTGCTATCAGAAAAAGGTTGGATGAGATTGCCCATTGCTGCACTCTGAGTGCTTCTTGACACAGGTGGCAAGGCCTAGTTCCTCCTTGTTTGGTGATCTACCAAACTACTTACATATTGTCTATCTGGATCACACTCATCACCAGAAGTAGAGCATCCATCTGTTTTTCCCACCTACAATGTTTGGATTTGGTTAATTGGCTCTTAGTTTTTGGTGTTATGCCAAGGAAGTACTTTAGGATCTGAAGACATTTTAGGTGATCCTGTGAAAGTCTTGGAGCCAGATGGCTTAGGATCCAATCTTGACTTTGTCTATGAAGGCTATGTTGAAGACAAGAGTCAAAGAATCCGACTTTTTTGGAGCTTCCTTAGAAGCTATCTTAAGGAGGGTGAGCCCCAGATATGTCTTCCAAAAAAGTAGTAGTCTGTAGTCCATTTAGAATCGATTTATTTTGATAGTCCGCTACTACTTGAGGATCAAAACTCTTGCAAACACTGCATTCCACATTAAGATGTTCTGCTCCTTAATAGATCACAGCTCATAAGCATCAGAACAAAGTAGCTTATGGCCACATTCCTTCACTTTTTAAATCTTTTTTCAGACATGATGGAGAAGCAAAGATAGCAAGAATTCTTTTTTTTGGAAAGGGTAAGGAGGAATGAAAAAGGGAAAAAACAGTACCAACAATGGTACGAAGGAACACACCAGTGGTGTAAGAATAAGGGTTACAAGTAAAGATAAAAGTTTTATATATATATATATATATATATATATATATATATATATATATATATATAGTTTACCTTTAAAATGACGCAACGCGTGTGCAACTCTTCAAATACCTGACTCGTAAGGTCGGAAACTGCACTTTCGAATCCTTAAAACACCAAATGTGCTACCAAAGAAATTCAACACTGTGGGAATGTCAAAATTCTTCAAAACACCCATCATTTCTGGATGTCTCCTAAGACCGTTATGCAGGGGGACAAGCCACCCTGCACCCCCACAACCCCTGCTAATTTTATATACTAACTCCAAAATTGTACTACAGTGAGGGAAGGGGTACATGTCCCGATCCCCATTGTAGTGCGATCGCCACTCTGAATGCCGAATTCACATGAGCAAATGCACACTGGCATTCGCTCTTGTGTGAGTTTGGAAATTCATAGTTCATCAATACGAACTTTTGCAAACATCCTTTCACCCATATAACTGTTGCAGATGTGCACTTCAACATTTTAAAGGTAAACCTATATATATATATATATATATATATATATATATATATATATATATATTATAGTATAGTAACGTTTTAAATCCTTAAGGAAAATAACAGCAATGATATTTAAGAAATACACTAAGTGTACACAAGAATAAAAAGGGAGGAAAAAATACTGAAATTGTACTTATCTTTAAATTCGCTCAACAGCAAAGCTGACCATGACTGTTTGCGAAAAGATGTAAGTGACAGCTCAGATGGCTTAGTGGTAAATTGCTGTTGCTATGGTGTACAGGGTCCTGGGTTCAAGTCCTGCAAGGTATGTTAGAGGTTGGTGCATTATGGGATGGGAGGAGCTCGAGAGTTTCAGTTGGATCCGAGGTTCGGATCCAAACCCAGTGGTTGCGGAATGAATGAAAACTGACACCACCAGATTATTCAATTAAATACACAAGTTTCTGTGAAATATAATTTATGCACAGTGTAGCCCAGTTTTTGTACCTTGGAGAATAATATGTAAATTCTCTCCAAGCTCCTCCTACTGAATTAATTTCTTCAATACCAAGTATCTTCATGTTTTATTAAAAATGTACCCTCTTTTGTTATATTTTCCCTACTAGGCCCTCTAGATATAGCCTCTCTGTTGCAAATCAAATTCCAGTCCCCACCTATAAGTAATATTCTCTGCTGAAAGCTGATTATTTCTGACTTACCAGATGGCTGCATACTGAGTAACAGCTTAATTTCAACTCTCCCTGAGTAAAAACAGAAACTCAGACGAGAGAACCAGTGAACTACTTTTTTTGGGCAAATTTCAGTAACTGGCTAGTGTGTGCACTGTCTGGATTCTGCAAAAAAGAAATTCAGAGAACTGGAAAAAAATGAAACACAAAAGGTAAGAAAAAACACTGACTGGGAAGAATTCTGTAGTTGCTAAGCAAAAAAAAAAAAAACAATGCAAGCTTCAGTTTAGGCACAAGACATGACTTCCAGTCAACTGTGCTTAGAGCTGATTAAAATAAATGAAACACTGATGGAGTATATCAACTCAAACAAGGAAAGATTGGATAAAATGGAAGAACATTTAAACAGATATTCAGATGAGGTGATAAGACTGCAAAAATTGGAGTTTCAAATGCACTGCTGGCTGAATATGCGACTGTTCAAGAAGAGATGTTTCAAAAATAATAGAGGAAAACCTGAGATTTTCTGCTGAAACAGAGAAGCTGGAAGGAACAGACTATATTAATTTTATGAAAGCACAAATAAGTAACTGGACTGATATTGCACAGCATTAGTTTTTAATTGAAAGGGCACATCATATGTATGCTCTAAACCTGGCCACGAGAAAGCAACCTAGATCTTTAATAGTAAAGATACAGTCCTACCAGCAGAAGGAATTGATACTGGCAAAACTTTGGCAGAAGGATAAATTACTAAAAGTGGGAGACAGTAGAGTGCTTGTGAAAAATGATTACTCACTGTACGCCAGGCAGAACAGCAGTAAATTTATTCCACTATTCAGGAAATGTCGAGAAGCAGGTGTGAGATTCAAACTGCTGTATCCTGCTATCTTAAGAATATTCTTTCCTGGAGGGATAAAATTACTATTATTTTTTTATGCAGAACATGCTAAGGATGAAATATAAAAGTTTGTCCAACAAAAAGTGAGCTGTGAAACAGAAGGAGATACTGTTTCTTGTTCTTCTGGTAATAAAGACCAGAGAGAGATTGTTCCAGTGAAACTTTTCCATTGTTTCAATGAAAAATACTTCAGAGACAAAAAAAGTACAAGAGTTGCTAAAAGAACCAGGAGTATATTGGAAATGAACCAGAGACTGGAGATGGGAGATAGAGATCAACAGGAAGAAAACCAGTAACTCAGAAATTAATGGATAAATGTGGGATTACAAAGCAGCATTAATCACATTTGTGAAATATAGCAGAACAAAAAAAACAGGAAATATTGGACTTATTTGACTTTGTTAAACATGTAGGGGACTCCAAAGTATATGCCCTACTTTATGTCATTAATGTTTGGAAGAACATTAGGGATAGGGCAATAGGAAGGCAACAGGCAACTGTTAGTAAAACAATTCCTGTAATTAACAGTATTTTTCTAAAACATGAGAAATACTGTATGTTACACAGTAAAGCTTTTTCGTTCATTTTTGTGTGTAATAGACTAAAGTAAACAATTGCCATTTTTCTTCTTTCTTTCTTCTTGATCAGCTGTAAGAAATGTAGGCACTGCAGTATAAAACGAGAAGAAAGCTTGGACAAAAGAGCATAAGCAAAACTGATATTCTTTCTCTTACTTTTGCATAGGGGAATGACTGGATTAAGATCTATTAGCTTGTTCTAAAAACAAGTTTTAAATGGAAGCAAGTAAATAAAAGAACCCTGATGTAATAAAAAGTTTTCCTTTAGTAAATAAATATTCAGTGCTTCATGAGGAACTTTTAGCTGAAAGCAACTGTCATGTATTCTATGTTATGCAACTTATAAACAAAGGTATGACATCTAGGTCCAAGGAAGTCATTGTTCTACTGTATTTAGCATTTATCAGGCCTGTTACTGAGTACAAAGCCCCCTTTGGTATGTACCTAAACAGGCATTTCCAACAACTGGATCAGCCACAGAGGTTCCTCACTAAAAGAGTACAGGGCGTAAGTAACATGTCTTAAGCAGACCACCTCAAGGCACTATCCCTGTATTCTGTCTCCTACAGGCTGTTGAGGGGAGATCCATATCTGGCATACAAGGCATTATTAGAACCCATTATGATGAACCTCCCGCATATCTGCAAAACAAATAGCACCAGAATTACTCATTCTAAAGACTTAAAACTTGCCTTTGATATAAACAGGACCTGCTATAGAGACAGGTTTGTATCATACAGACTACCCCTTTTCTGGAACAAGCTCCCTAGCCATGTGAAGCAGAGTTCCTCCCTAACCCAATTCAACTGTAACCTGAAGAACTGGATAGGGAACAGGAAATTCATCCCTAGTTTGGCACTTATGTCTCTAATGGACACAGGCAACCTGTAAATGCTTCATCTCCCAGGCCCCTGCTTGTAAATGTTTCATCTTTCAAGCCCCTGCTTACACTACCAATGATAAAAGAACCCTAATGGTAGTTAGCCTAGTAAACACCTATGAACCGATGAACCTTGTCTGTGACTTAAACCTTGCCTGTGATATAAACAGGATCTGCTGGAGAGATAGGTACGTATCTCAGAGACTACCATGTCTATGGAACAGGCTCCCCATCCATGTGAAGCAGAGTTCCTCCCTAACCCAATTCAAGTGCAACTTGGACAACTGGATGGGAAACCAGAAATTCATCCCTGGTTTGGCACCTATGTCTCTAATGGACACAGGTAACCTATAAATGGTTTATATCCCAGGCCCATGCTTACACTTATCAAGGGAATCAGAACTTGTCAGAGATTTGGGATGCATGGCTAGGCTTAAAAAGGCCCTTGTGGTCATTAGCCTAGTAAACACCTATGAACCTATCTGGTTCTCATGTTTTTGTGAAAAGAAGCTGATGAGGGCAATAATGGCTAAAAGATATTGTTTTCTGAAAGCATTCAAGTTGTTTTCTACATCTGGGAGAGGAATAAAGACAAGACAAAAACAAACAGTACTTAGTGTAATGAGAAGCACAGGGTGTACCATGGGTTTTAGCAAGAATGATCTTCATTGTAAGTCAATTAAAGCCTGTGAGTGTAGCTGTCAAAATAGGTCAATTGCTATTATTAGGAGGGTTAAACTTCATTATTTGAAGATGTACATAGTTTTGTGTGCTGGTATTAAGTTAATAGGTTATGGGGGTGATGTGTGTGTGTGTGTGTGTGTGTGTGTGTGTGTGTGTGTGTGTGTGTGTGTGTGTGTGTGTGTGTGTGTGTGTGTGTGTGTGCGCGCGCGTGCGTGTGTGTGTGTGCATGCGAGTGCGTGTGTGTTTGTTTTTTTGAGAGTTTTCATTAAAACAAAAAGCCTTGTAAAATGTGACATAGTTTCAAATGGATATGACAAGAAACAACTGTATAAAAGATCAATTTGCCAAATATTAGTGTTTGCATGTAACAAAAGCAGAAACTAGACATTTAAAAAAAAGCTGTTATACATAACCAGTGAGAATAATAACTTCTTATCATAATGGCAACACTTTCCATATTACCTTTGAAAATGAATGGTCTCACAGATAAATACAAAAAGAAAGATCAGTGAACTATATTAAGGAATGCAGAGTGTAAATAGCTATGCTACAAGAGACACATTTGGAAAAAACTGAGCATGTGAATTTGAGAAAGAATGGCTTTCAGGATAATTATTCAGTGGAATATCTGGACAAAGGAAAAGAGGAGTAGTTATATTAATTGCTAGTTGCATTCCAATAGTGATAGAAGAGGGAAAAAGATAATAATGGAAGACTTGTAGTAGTGAGGAGCGACTGGCAGGGGAGGAGGATTACAGTGGTATATATTTATATTCCACCTAAAACTGGTTAAGAAGATTCTAGGAGAAATAATCAGCATTCAGTAGGGAATACTACTGATAAGTGTGTACTAGAATTTGATTTGAAACAGTGAGGATGTATCTGGGGGCCTGGAATGGAAAATATAACAAAAGAGGGTATATTTTTGGAAGAAATTTATGAAAATATTGGTATGGAAGATGTGAATTCTGTAGTACGAGTTCAGAGAGAGAATTTACATATTATTCCCCAAGGTACTAGGCTGGGCTAAAAGAAATTATGTTTTACAAGAACATGCTCACGTAACTGAAAGTTTAGATATGCATCCAAAACATTTTTCAGATCACATGTACACAGTAACTAAAATAAAAATGCAGAGTAATGATATAAAAATGATACACAGGTAATTCCCCACCCATCTGTTAAACAGAGAGGAATTTAAGGAATGGGTAGTGGAATTTTTTGGGGGGAATTATTAGGGAAGATAGAAATTTCCTCAGGAAAATAAAACAAGGGAGTGGGATAAAATGAAACAGGAGTTTAAAAATAGGGTAGAAATAACAGAAAAAGAGACATGGTAAAGAAATAACAAGAATTATTTAGAAGGACTGACAAATGTTAAAGTATTGCAAAATAGTAAGAATCTCATAAAACAAGAAGCATAACTGCAAAGTACTAAAGAGAAAATAAGGGACTACCTCAATAGTATGCATGAGTTTAGAAAGATTGTTGTTAAGCAACTGTTTATTGATGATAACTCCAAAGCACAAACACTTTTAGCACAATGACTCAGGCAACAGAAATGCGAAAGGGTTGTAGCCAAGCTTAGGGAGCCTATAAAAAAGACAGTAACCAGACAGCCTGTAGATGTATTCGAAATATTTTGAAAATGTTATGAAAATCTGTACAATGGGGAGAAATGTGGAAATCAAGAAAAAGTACAAATGGAAATGTTTATGGAGGAATTAAAAATGGCAAGGTTAGAGGTAGAAGAGGGTAAATTATTAACAATTAGGATAGGAGACGATGAGATAAAAATTATGATGTATAACCAATCTACGGCAAAGTCTGCAGGAAAAGATGATATTCCTGTATAATTCTGGAAGCTAGGAGAGAAGAAAGTGATAAATATCTGGAAGGTTTTGTAACTAGTATTTTAAAAGGTGTCAAAAGCAACAACATACTGGAAGAAAGTTGTTGTGTCAGTAATACCAAAAGATGGTAAAGATCCACCAAGTCCAGCTTCATATAGGCCCATTTTAATTCTAAACCATGATTATAAAATGTCTGTCTATAATGAATATAGGGCATATTATGTAGGTTTAACTTCTAGAAGATTGAAAGATCGTGTGTATAATCATATTTATGACATAAGGAAAATGAATCTAACAAATGCTCTAGCCAAGCATGTAGCCATATATTCTGACCATACTTTTAAGTTTAGAGTTTTGCAGATTGTAAATTTTAATAAACGAGGGGATGACAACCTGAATTATTTAGAAACAGTGGAGTTGAACTGGATTTTAAGGCTGAGAGCCCATGCTGAACCAGGGCTTAATCAGTCTATTAGTATAAAACCTGTGCTAGCCACACGCAGGTGAATATTTTGCATAAATTTTGTATAGGTTTCCCATTTATATACATATAACTATATGCATATACGTATATATATTTTTTACTTATACAGTTTTAGCATTTTTTAGTACTTTTAGTACTTAGTTTTAGTATTCAGTACTAGTCTTATATATAATACTATTAGTGAATAATATTACTATTGCTTGACTGATAGGTTTTTATATATATATTTTTGGAACTGGTTTTAATCGTAACTGTAGTTTTAGTCATAATTTAATTTAATATTATTTAACAGAGTTAGTCTTGATGCAATATTTATACATTAATGTTTTGAGCATGTCTGAGTGTTGTATTATTTATTTATTTCTGTTTACTTTTTTGCTGAAAGCAACAGTAACATGCTCTATGTACCCTTTTAGTGACAGTGTTTCACTTTAAGTTCTAGTTAAATTAAATTGAATAATTGAATAAGTGAACTATTGATATATTTTAATTAAATCATTGGCTAGCTATATAAGCTGCCATATGGAATGTTAGTTTGAAACCTGAGGAAGCGTATTTGGATATACGTGAAAGTGCTTGTTTTTATCTTAATAAATCCAGTTTGATTACATCGTGGTGGTCTCTACTTGTTGTTGCTTCGTGCAAAGTGATAAATATCTGGAAGGTTTTGTAACCTGTATTTTAAAAGGTGTCAAAAGCAACAACATCCTGGAAGAAAGTTGTGGTGTCAGTAATACCAAAAGATGGTAAAGATCCACCAAGTCCAGCTTCATATAGGCCCATTTTAATTCTAAACCATGATTATAAAATGTCTGTCTATAATGGCTAAAGTGATGCCAAAATTGATAGATATGGATCAATGTGGTTTTGTGGATAGGATGCAAAGGCTCTGCACGTACGGCAATGCAGGGCCGAACCAAAGGAGGAAACAGTCACAAATGTCCAGCATATGGGTGAGAAAATGCACAAAACACAGCAGATAGAATCAAATAATGCCATAAAAATGGCTAAAGTAATTTTATTGTCCATACCAATTTCGGCAAGAAAGCCTTCATCAGTGGAATGCCTTTACATAGTGAATACTCCTTACATAAATAGACCCATCCACCAATGGGAAATGCAGCCCCCCCACACACAAACACAAATTACTAGCTACACCACCTTCAATTAAGCAAGGATAAAAAAATAATAATTATAAATACATGCATAGAATAGAAGTACATAATAATTACAAGGAATACATACAGGAAAAAATAAAGCACTTATAGATGGTCATTTAGTCCGGGTGGGAAAAGCACCCCCAGCTTAATAATCCAATTTTTTTCTTTCCTATTCAGGATGCTATGCCATCCCTGCATGTTATTCCTGTTGCCAGCAATTCTGTTAATGGTCATAAAATGAAATTCTGCATTTGTATGCATCAGGTAGTGCCTATATAGGGAATTTGTGTCACGTTTATTGCATATGTCACTACAATGTTCAGACATACGTATTCTTAGTGGAAGAGATGTCTGACCAACATAAAAGGCTGAACATTTGCAGGTAGCCAAATAAGCAATCCAGTCAGTTCCACAATTCCCAAAGAATTTGATGTCATACACTTTACTAGTGTTTTTACTACTAAATTGTTTAAGTTTACTTACATAACGGCATGAAGAGCAATGTCCACACAGAAAAGTGCCAAAAAGAGTATCCCCGGACAGCGTAAGTTGTTGGTATATAGCACCCCCGCTACCAGTATGTTTAAAGTGGGAAAAGTGGGAACCCAACATTTTGCCTTTCCTAAATGAAAATTGACACCCCATCCTTAATATTAGTCGCAAACTGTCATTTGCCAAAAGGATGTTCCAATGTTTATGAATCGTGTCTTTGATAGTATTGATATTTCGCCCATATGTGGTAATGAACCTAATGGTATCACTGGTGTCTACCCTAGTTTTACCCTTAAAATGCAATAGGGACATCCTGTCTTGGTTACTAGCCCAATTACTAGCAGAAATGATGTCAAAGTCCCTGTATCCCCTATTCTGGAATCTATGACAGAGATCAGGCCGAGAAGAGTCATATTCCTCTTGGGTGGAACTAATTCTCTTCATGCGATTCATATGATTCTTGCTGTAGACGTCACCTAAAATTGTTCTTTTCTGGCGATAATTCTCAAAGGTCTACTGAGTTTTGATTCCACAAGTCCAATTTTCAGCCACCAATGAATAAACATGTGTCCATCTTTTTACATGTTATGCTCAAAGATTTACACTTCAACACTAGTGAGTCTTTGGTATTGGGTCATAAACTAACTATTGGGCAAAATAAAGCCTTACAGGAGCTTGAGGATGATCATAGGGTGGTTATTGTACCTGCATACAAGGGAGGAGCAGTAATCGTATTGGACATGGATTATTATCTTGACGAGGGTTAGGGACAGTTGTCCAACCCACGTCACTATATGACTATGCCCTTGGATCCCACACTCAATTTTAAGAAAGACACTGATTCATTTTTGAGTCAAGCTGTGGATGAGGGTATTATCACAGAGGTGGTCAAATCCTACCTAACTGTTAGGGATCCCCAGAAGCAAATCATGTACCTCTTGCCCAAAATTCACAAATCTTTGACTAAGCCACCTGGTCGGCCCATTGTTTCGGGGATTGGTTCATTGACCGAACCTCTCTCGGGCTTTTTGAGCCAATATCTAAAACCCCTTTTGAATCTAATCAGGGCACGCATACAAGACACCACACAGTTTTTGAAAATTTTGTCAGAAAAACAGCTTAAACCTGGGTGGCTCCTTTGTACTTTAGATGTCAAGGCCCTGTATACTAACATCCCCCATTGGGCCGGTCTTCAAGCCATACAATTCTGGCTGGAGCATGCCAACTTATATCCTGCTGGATTCAATACCTTGCTCTTTTGCAGGGCGGAGCATGTGCTGAATAAAAATGTTTTTTATTTTCAGGGGGAATGTTATTGGCAGATTCAAGGCACCGTGATGGGTGCTTCATTTGCACCGATCTATGCAGATCTGTTCATGGCCTTTTTGGAAGAGCAATTAAAATATGACTCCTCTCATAACTTATATATTGATGAATTGATGAAATTGACATCTGGGGAGAGATATGGATGATTGCTGTCTGGTATGGCGAGCAGATATGGGTTTTCTTCTCGAGTTTGTCCAGTAACTTAATGACAACAAGTGGGGTATTGAGTTCACTTTGAGCTTGGATATTAACAAAATTAATTTTTTGGATGTCACCATTCGGAGAAATCTGGACAACAGTGAGTACTAAAGTTTTTCGAAAATACCCTCAATATAATAATTTGCTTCATGCTACCAGTTTACATCCTAGCCATACCATCCACAACATTCCGACATCCCAGTTTCTTCGCATGAAGAGAATTAGTTCCACCCAAGAGGAATATGACTCTTCTCGGCATGACCTCTGTCATAGATTCCAGAATAGGGGATACAGGGACTTTGACATCATTTGTGCTAGTAATTGGGCTAATAACCAAGACAGGATGCCCCTATTGGATTATAAGGGTAAAACTAGGGTAGACACCAGTGATACCATTAGGTTCATTACCACATATGGGCGAAATACCAATACTATCAAAGACACGATTCATAAACACTGGAACATCCTTTTGGCAAATGACAATTTGCGACCAATATTAGGGACGAGGTGTCAATTTTCATTTAGGAAAGGCAAAACGTTGGATTCCCACTTTTTCCACTTTAAACATACCGGTAGTGGGGTTGCTATATACCAACAACTTACCCTGTCCGGGGATACTCTTTTTGGCACTTTCCTTTGTGGACATTGCTCTTCATGCCGTTATGTAAGTAAACTTAAACAATTAACTAGTAAAAAACACTAGTAAAGTGTATGACATCAAATTCTTTGGGAATTGTAGAACTGACTGGATTGTTTATTTGGCTAGCTGAAAATGTTCAGCCTTTTATGTCGGTCAGACATCTCTTCCACTAAGAATACGTATGTCTGAACATAGCAGTGACATACACAATAAACGTGACACGAAAGCCCTATATAGGCAATGCCTGACACATACGAATCCAGAATTTAATTTTATGATCATTGACGGAATTGCTGGCAACAGGAATAACATGTAGGGATGGCACAGCACCCTGATTAGGAAAGAAACATTTTGGATTATTAAGCTGGGGGGGCTTTTCCCACCCGGACTAAATGACCATTTATAAGTGCTTTATTTTTTCCTGTATGTATTCTTTGTAATTATTATGTACTTCTATTCTATGTATGTATTTATAATTATTATATTTTATCATTGTTTAATTGAAGGAGGTGTAGCTACTAATTTGTGTTTGTGGGGGGGCTGCACTTCCCATTGGTGGATGGGTCTATTTATGTAAGAAGGAGTATTCACTGTGTAAAGGTATTCCACTGATGAAGGCTTTCTTGCTCAAACCGGTATGGACAATAACATTACTTTACCCATTTTTATGGCATGATTTGATTCTATCTGCTCTGTTTTGTGCCTTTTCTCACCCATATGTTGGCCATGTGTGACTGTTTGTGGATAGGATGCAAATATTGGACAACATTAACTGTTGTTGGTGGGTCTTAATGCAGAGAAAGCATTCCGCAGATTAAAATGGGATTTTATGAGTAGGACAATGGAGGCATCTGCAGTCTCTGACACAATAATAAGGTTAATTAGTAGAATATATGAGGGATCAGAGGCAAAAATTAAAGTGTGTGTCTGTGGGTTCTTATCTCATAAGTTCTGTTTGAAAAGAGGATGCTGGCAGGAGTATCCTCTTTTCCTGTTTTTGTTTGTGTTACATTTAGAACCACTGGCAAAGAAAATAAGGAACTCAGAAATCCAAGGATATAATTGGCATGGTAATAAATAAAAGTTGACTTTACTTACAGATGACATTATTTTGCACCTGATAAAACCAGAAAAAGGATATCTCTGTGTTGTGGAACATTTTGAGACAAGTTAAAGTCTTTTCAGGATTAAAAATTAATGAAGATAAAACAAAGGAAATATATGTAAAGTATGTGCCCACACACTAATTGGTTCAACAATATCCACATTTATGGGGGCATGATAACACAAATTACTTAAGAGTATGGGTTAAAAAGGATTGTGTTATGGCAGCTAAGGATATGTGGGAAGAGACTAAAGAAAAGATAATACAAAACTGAGAAATGGGAAGCTCTATTTTATGGTTATGGATAAAAAGATGCAAGCAGTGAAAATGCTTTTAGCCCATTTAGTGTTATATGAAGAAGAAGACATGCATAGCAATTAATAAAGAGTTGAAGGATTTTATCTGGGATGGGAAGAGGGCAAGAGTCAAATGGGATAAGTTCATCCTTCCAACAGAATAAGGTAGTTTGAGATAATATGATTTTAAAGAGTATTTTCACAGATACACATTAAAGGCTCCTATAAATAGCACAAGCAGAAAGCTATAATTCAAAGCAGAAAGAGATGATGATGAAATGGAGGGAGGCTCAAGAAATAAAGACAGACTTGGATTTTGGATGCTAAGGTAAATAACCATAACCATACAGAATATTATATTCATAAGGTAGCAGGAAGTATTCTAAGAACTAAGGCAATGGAGGAATGGAGAAAGGAGATTCTGCCAATAGGGATGCCTGCGATTAGAGGTACAGAGAATAGGCAAGAGGGGACTGGAATTTACTGGACAAAACTGGCAAAGGGACTAAGGTATTAGGAGCAAATAACTAGATATGGAAAAGTAATAGAATGGGTACAGGCTAAGAATACATTTGGACTGTAGGCTAGAGATTGCCTTCCTTGTCAAGGATTATCAGAGTATAAGCAAAGAAAAAGGAATAATGGTAGCCTAAGTAAAAGACCAGCACTACTAGAGTTTTTAGTAGAATCTAGAACTTTTTAGTAGAATCTAGAACAGAAGCTGCTGTTTAAAAGGGGGTAATTAGTAGGGCATGTCAAATACTGCATGATAAATACAGGAATCAATCCAAGGAGATTAGAAAGGACTGGAAACAGAGATTAGATAAGCAATTCACTATTAAACATATATATATATATATATATATATATATATATATATATATATATATATATATGTATACATGAAACAATGGGAAGATATAAATATATATATATATATATATGTATATATATATATAAATATATATATATATATATATATATGTATATATATATATATATATATATATATATATAAATATATCTCCCAAATATGCAACAAAGTCTAGAAGATTTAGCATCTTTGCTTGGAGGTGTTTGCATAGGTTTTTATACCCCAAGCAGACTCCAAACAAATTTTCCTCTAGCAGATTTCAAATATTGGAGGCGTGACAGGGAAGAAAGAGGTAAATGGAAACATATTCTTGGGAGTGTAATGAGTTGGCAGACTTTAAAAACTCCCTGTAGACTACTCTGTCAGAAATACTGGGTGAGCTGTGATACAGAATTGGAATTACCTAGACACAGTAATGCCTTACTGAGTTTAATCTTGATGGCTGCCAAAAAAGCAATTACTAGAAAATGGAAATCAAAGTCTAAAACAACTATACTACAAGAAGTAAATCCAGTAAAAGAGATGAAAATCACTGAAGTGGGATCTTTAGAAAAGGGTAAGAGCAAATTACATAGAAAAAATGGGAATTGTGGAGCTATTACATGCAGAATAATGCTTTGGAGGAGGAATGAGGTTTAAGGGAAGGCAGGAATTGAATGAGATATGTAATATTTGATGGAAATTACTGCATAGAAGATCATATGTTATGTATAACATTTGCAACTGAAAATATGTCAATTTGGTTTATTTTCATTTATATAAACATATAATTGTCTACCTCATAAGTGATAATTCAATAAAGACATTTCTTGTTAAAAAAAGAATGGCTTTGTAAAATGCTTTGCTGAAAGGCTAATCTATGTGTAGCGAAACACATTTCCTGTAGGACATATAATGGACTGCTAGTTGGCCAATAAAGTTAAACTGCCCATCGTGTACTTTCATCAGTACAAGACACTGCAGGAGCAGTCTCCTCTCCCAAACAGCATTGACCTCGGAACTGATAAAAATATATTGGCCACAACTCCCTGAATGGGGGTAGTTTTGCCTTTGCAAATAAATAAAAAAAAGACTACACAGACACACAGATACACACACACACACACACACACACACACACACACACACACACACACACACACACACACAAAGACTTTCATTTCAGGTGCTGTTTTGGCATTTGAATCAGAATCTGATATAAAGTCTAGTGGACAGATATCCTAAAATCAGTCATATTAAATTAAAGGAATCTCTAACATTTATTATATGACATGCTTTGAATCAAATGGGAACAGTGGGTGTGCTTCTGACTCACACCTGCCAAATAGGACCTCTCACTGTGTTTTTATTCTTGTACAAGAAAAAGAACAAGGTCTAATTATATATTTTTAAATAACAAACTGGTAAATAATAACAAAAATGTGAGTCTCATACCCTTTAAGAGAAACTAATGTCAGAACTTGGACCTATAATGGAAATGTTTGGGAAATAACAACAGAAGGAAGGAAATGTTTTCTTTCCTAATGCTTTCAATTTGGCAACTTTATCAGTTATAAAGGTGTGTCTGAAAAGAATTTTATTCAAATCAAAGGCCAGCAATGGCACCTGGCAGATAGCAATTGTATGCAGACTATCCCTGCCAAAATGTAGTTTGTTGCTGAGTCACATCTTTACACAGCATTACTGTTATGTACATATCAGTGTGTTTCTGGTTCAGTAACTGATCAAGTCTATTAAATCTGCATATTCACATGAATTTAACCAAACATTATAAGCTTAATTTCAATGCAGTATTGATTTCACATTTTCTTTAAAACAATCACTTGTTCGTTATTATTTAGTATAACAAAAGCTAAATGCTAGTTATGGTAATACTTACTGCTTCTACCAAGCTGTCTGCACTTCCTCTTTTGTCCATGTGTCTGTAATGCAGCTCATTAGGAACAGTTAGATTTGCTGGTGCATATGCTCTGTATGAAAAGTCTGAGTTATCTGAATACCAAGAACTTCTATGCATGGAAGGCAGGCTACCATTTACACAATCTCTAGAGTCCACTCTGTCTACTCGAATTAATGGTGCATAATATGGAGTTCTATCTCTCATGGGTGGAGTAGCTGGAGGAGTTGCCCAGGACCGTGTTGAGCGACTTGGTGAATGCCTTTGGACTCTGTTTGAATCAAGTCCTGCTACAGCCATGACCTGATTAAAAGAAATCAATATCATTTTTCAGATGTCATCCACTAAATGCATCTACTTTCATTTATAAATACACACTGCAATACTGTATCTCTGGAAAAAATGTAAGCACAAACAGAGGAGCTGTGCAAAACAACAAGTACCCAATCACAATGACAGCACAAATGCTGAGGTGTAACTCAACATTTAAATAATAATAATACACTTTCCACAGTGTAGAATAACAGTACATCAAACATACGCATACTCTTCTGCATGAAATAGCCAAGGGTAGCTGTCATTCTACCAGGGTAGTAGTAGCAAATTAACTTCTGCCAGGAAAGTTTTAACTCTAAATGTCTCATTTTGGTGTGTATTTCCATATTTTACAGTAACAAACTAAGGTATGGTAGGCACAGTTTTGTTTTCCTAAACATAACTAAATCAGATGAGATTAAGTTGCTTCACACACTGAATGCCAATGGAGGCTTGATGACTCAGTCTGCTTACTGCTAATACATGGTTATCTAATTTAAACTACATGACTAATTCACAGAAAAAACGGCAAATGATCCACCTAAAGGGAGTAGGCTATGGGCCATCCTTGGGATAAGACATTAAACAGGGATCTCAGTTGCCTGTTCCATACTTCAGATGACTATGAAACCATCTAGAGCATTTACCTGGTACAGCCTATGGATGATGATTATCGTACATATTACATATGACATATAATTTCACATTTAGGTTCATAGTTATATACTAGGCTATTTAGGCCTAGCTGTGCAATCCCAGTTGTGGCCCTATGCATCATGGACATTTATTAGGACAGGGTATGTTAGGAAGTTTCTAGATATTATGGAAGGTATGTTAGTTTGGGCATTACAGTCTGCCTCTGTCTGTCAGAGACATGGGGGCCAGATCCAGGGTAAATTTCCAACTTCCCATCCATTGTTCAAGGTTACACTTAAACAGGGTTGGGGATGGAATCTGCTTCATATGGATGGGTAGCCTGTTCCAGAAAGCAGGAATCCTCTGAGACACATATCTGTCTCACCAACATGTCTCATTTATGTCACGAGCACATTTTAAATCCTTGGATCCAGTGGTTCTGATGCTATTTATTTTGTGGATGTGCAAAAAGGTTCATAATACCAGGCACAGCTTGGTTCTCGGTAACCTGTAGAAGACACAGTACACAGACAGGCCTTTAAAATGATCCATACAGGACAATGTGTTTACACTCTGCATTTCCCTGGTAAGAAACCTTCATGGGCATTACCACTGTTGCATATGTATGGTCGGGTACATGCTGAAGGGGATAAGGGCCAAATAAAGCTGCGCTATGACTTCCTCAGACCTTACTCATAAGCTGGGCAAAACAGAATGATGTTCTCACTACCTTGGTCACACATTGGTCAAAGACCACATTGCTGTCTACAAATGTTTCCAGATCCCTGACTACTGGGTCAACTTTTAGGGGTGTTTTATCGATGGAGTAGTTAGCCTGGGTGGCAGTTCTCCCAGCCTAAAAGACACTATAATGCATTTCCTGACACTGAGTTTTAGTCTGTGGCTTTAGCACCACAGCACCAGTCATTTGCCTGTGTTAAGACCCCCTTGTAAGATGTTTGTGTCAAGGGGGAATCTACAATAGCTCCCAATTTGCAGTCATCTGCGAACTTGGTCAGCCAACGTACACCCTTGGTGGCTAGTCTCTTAATAGAGACGATAGCATCAATTCTAACTTCCTGAGTCCTGTCTGTGAGCCAGCTGACAATCCAGCAAGTTATGTAGGGGTTTATGCCCAGTTCGATGAGTTTGTCAACCATACTTGAGTGGAATACTGTACTGAATGCCTTAGCCAGGTTCAGGTAGGCAGTATGCACCGTTTTACCCTCATCCACTGCCTTGGTGCCCTTCTTAAAGAAGTCCACCAGGTTTCTTCCCTTGACAAAGCTAAAATGGGTAAGGTCCCGTGTCTGAAGGTTGCTTATGTCTTTGTTGATCATTTCCATGATAATGTTTTTATATGCCTTTGCATATTAAGATTAATTAGACAAATAGGACTGTAGTTTCCTGTGTCAGCTGATGGTCCACCATTGCGAAGTGAGATAACTGTTGCAGTCCTCCATTCTCATGGTACAAAGCCTGTTTTGGGTCTATAGTTGAAAAGTGACTCAAGTCATGTTTCCAACTATTCAGGAGGGATCACAGGATATTGTAGGGTCCCATTAAAGCTGTATTTTTGGCCTTAGTGAGCGCTGCCAGTTCCTGCTTCCTTTTAAAAGTTAGGGGTTATGCTAATAGATATTTTGGGTCTATGTCATATATTCTAAAGTCCAAAATGTCGAATACCATATGTTCGAGACCATATGGTCGACATTTGGAAGTTCGAATATAGAATAAAAAAAGAAAGAAAGAAAGAAGAAAAACACACCTTAACAGTGCGAGCAGGGGGCAAGTCCCCCTGCACCCCCCACACCCCCCTACTTAAATATACCAACTCCAAGACCGCTCTTCAATGCAGAAAAGGGAAATTCTCCCATTCTGCACCGTACAACGCTGTTAAAAGTCAATCTTCGGGCACTTGAAATGTCAATCATATGGTCTCGACCATATGACGTTCGACATTTCCAGCGTTTGAAGATTTAACATAGACCCGATATTTCATGAAGGGAGGCAGAGGACAGTAGGGGGTGAAGTTTGAGCTGAATTTGTCAGCCAGCAAATTCGCTATGTCGCTCTGCTCAGTCAAGGTGGCATACTGAATTGCTTTGCCTTTCAGATACAGCTGTAGAAGGTCTTATGGTTGTTTTCATCTTGTGAGGCTATACTCATCTTGTATTTGGCCTTGTTGGACTTAATTATTCCTCTTAGCTTCCTGAACAAGTACTATGTTTTAAGCCTAGTCAATTTACCTCAAAGGTGGAAATTAAACTATGTACCTTGTGTTTGGGAGGTAAACAATTTAACCTTATGCCGGCCCTACATTAATTACAGTACCAGTAAATGTTAATGTTTATTTCTAATGTTTCATTGTATATAGGTTCTTTTCTTTTACATTTTAATATATCAGTTATTTGTTGAACCACATATGCCAAAGGTACAATTACACTACTAAAATCTGACGCGTGCATTATCCAAGCACATCTTTAATTGAAACAAATATATTTACTGTGTTTAGATAATACATGTTTCTCACAGTGTTAATTTCAATTAGAGAATGGGCAAGGCATACATCTTCACCCTGACTGCTGAACAAATATTCTCCAACAGGGTGTTAATGTACAGATAATCCCTGTTAAAAAAAGAAGTCTGCTGCTTCACAGCAGCATATTAATGTACTTCAAAGCCTGGACAGAAAAAAAAAGCAAACGGCCACCACTTTTTTAACAATAAAAGTGTCTTTACTGTTTAGCGAGCATAAAATTAAAAAAAGTGAATAATGAAAAAGTAATGTACACGTGTGTGCATCTGCATGAGAAAGTGAAAATGATCGAAAGAGAGAAGAGAAACACAGTCATACCAACTTCTTTTGACTTCAACAGGCAGTCAATCAGCATTCATTTCATAAACAATGCAAAGTATGAAACTCTGCTGTCTGGCATTACTGACTGACTTTAATCCTCAGTCACTTACCAGCAAATCAAACATTCTACGAGGAACAGAGCAGAAGTACACTTCAAGATCAGGGACAGTTAACAGGTATGGGAAGAACTGCAATGCCTTGAATTCTACATTTTTTTATTGATTTGATCACAATGAGACATCAAAGATGTAGTCACTTAATAAAGTGGCTGTAACTTCTGGGCAAGTGTGTGTGAGTTTCCATGTATATTTTTGCGAGTCTATATCTCAGCTTCTGTGTGTTTGTGTATGTGTATGCCTCTGTGGGCATTAAATACTTTCATAACTTAACATTATGGATGTAAAACACTTCATCTAATAAGTACTATACATGCCACAGCAAGTCTGAAAGTAGACCTACATATATATATATATATATATATATATATATAATTTACTAGACAGTCCATTGGCTATGTGCACTAAAGATGGTGAAGAAAGAGGTAACTGAGAACATGTATTTTGGGAGTGTAATGAGTTGGCAGATTAAAAAAAAAAATCCTTACACAGTAGCCTGTCAGAAATATTGGGGAAGCAAATGACTGTAACTAAGGAAATGATTCTTTTGACCTGGGACACAGGATCTGAATTGCCTAGGCATACTAAGGCCTTATTAAGTTTAATTCTATTAGCTGCAAAAAAAATTACAAGGAGATGGAAATCTAAATCTAAACCAACTGTATTTCAAATACTGAATATTGTAAAAAGAGGTAAAATAATTGGAAGAGGGATCTTTAGAAAAGGGAAGGAGCAAATTACATAGAAATAAATGGAATTTGTAAGAACAATACATGCAGAATAGTGTTCAGGAGGAGGAGTGTGGTTTAAGGGAAGGCAGGAATTGAGTGATTTATGGACTGTTAGACTGAAAGAGAGTTATAAAGAAAAAGAACATGTAATGCATAATGTGTGCAAATGGGAAAAAAAATTAAAAAGGTTTATTTTCTTTTCTATTAATGTATGTGCCTTTGTTTCAAATGATATTTTAATAAAGACGTTAAAAATTTGATGTTAAAATTCACTTCTTGAGCTTTGTTCGCTTTGCTCTCTTTTTACGATGAATTTCTTGACATCCAGTTCTCAAACAAAGAAGTTGGTTATGACTGGAGACCATTTATTTATTTATTTATTTTACATTTATTTTACATTTGTTGACCAGGATAGTCTGACTGAGCTGAATAGCCCTTTTTCAGTGGAGGGCCGGGGAGAAAAGCTCCACAAACAATACAATAAAGGTTATGCATAGGTAGTTAAAGTTACACAGGAAATGCATTTTTACAATAAAAGTAAATAAAAAGTATAATAAGGGAGCAATATATAACAGTATGTAACAGTAGTGATAAAAATGTGATAAAGAAGTGATAGAACAGCATATGACAAAGAAGATACCATCTTATCAATCGTAACAGGTGTGCAGGAAACATAGTAACATTTTGGTGTTGCTGAGAGAGAGAGAAAGATGAGGGATGTGAATTATTGATAGTAGTGTAAGGAGGTAACAGTTCTTGGCAGAGACACCAGGAATCAAAGAGCTAAGGATAGCTAGGAAGAGCATTAAGGTAAAGAGAGGAAGAGATCAGTAGAGAAAAACAACGCAAAGGGCAGGTACGAAGGTGTCTTAGGGATAGTATGGAATATTAAGTGGGGTCAGTACAGTGACAGGACCAGTGAATTTTCAGGTATTCCTTGGTGGCAGCTTTGAAATGTTTAAGTTGAATGAGGGATCTAATTTCAATAGGCAACTTGTTCCAAGAAATGGTGGGATGGTATCTATAGAGGATACATCCTATTTTGGTCCTGGATTGGTAGAGCTGTAGAAGGTCTTGGTCTAAGCTGTGTAGAGATCTAGTGGGAGAATAATGGGTGATACGAGGAGATAAGCTGGGGCAGTAGGAAGGTTGATATAGAATGGAATAAATGACTTGGAGCTGAGAGAGGAGAAGCTGGTGGAGTGATTCTAGCCAGTTTAGATGTTTTAGTGAGACACAGTGATGGGATTTATATGTTTGGTGTGCTGTGAATCTGGCTACTTTGTTATAGGTTGATTCAAGTTTGGTGAGGAGAGAGGATATGATACTTTTGAGGATTTCAGAGCTATAGACTTGGAAGGAGGTAGGCATGAGAGAGGGTTACTTTTGCTTTGTTAGTGAGAAACTTTTTATTTCTGTAAAGTAGGCCCAGTTTTAGATGAGTCATGTGGATACAGTTATTAACATACAAGTCAAACTTAAGTTGGTCATCTGTAATGACACCTAAGGGTTTAGTGTTAGATTCAACTTTGATAGGAGTGTTGTTGAGGGACAGTATAGAGATGGTACATTTGAGGTAGCTAAGATTTTTAGGTAAGAAGAGTAGGAGTTTTGTTTTATTTGGATTCAGTATAAGTAGGTTGTTGGAGAGCCATGTTTCAACTGAGTTAAAGGATGCCTGGGTGGTTGGTTCAGAGGGAGTTTCAGCAATGGTAATAACTGCAGTCATCTGCGTATTGCACCAGGGATGACTGGGGGCATGAAGTATAGAGTAGATTAGTAAATATATTAAAAAGTAACAGGCCAAGAACAGAGCCTTGGGGGACTCGCATTTTACTGGGAGAGAAGGGGAGAGAGCAGAATGCCATCTCACTGACTGGTGACAATCAGCAAGATAGCTGGAAAACCAGGCAACAGTAGAAGTGGAGAAGTAAAGGTTATTCAGTTTAGTCATAAGAAATAAGTGAGATACAGTGTTGAAGGCTTTTGAAAGGTCTAAGAAAAGGCAAGAGATGAATTTGTTATTGTCTCTGGCAAAATAAATAGTGTTAAGGAAGGATATGAGGGCAGTAGTAGTACTGTGTTTGGGGTGAAAGCCATGTTGTGTGTGTGAGCAGATTTTCCTGTAGAAGGTATTGTATGACTTGCTTGTGTATGGATTTTTGCAGTACTTTAGAGAGTGGGATAGGATTGCAATAGGCCTAACAGGCAGTCAATGATTTCTGTGGAGTTACCTCCTTTATATATAGGTATGGTGTAGAATTCTTTCTAGATAGAGGGGACCTGTGACTCAGAGATACAGCAATTTATCAAGATAGATACTGGGAGAGCAAGTGAATCAGCAGCTAGCTGAAGAAAAGAGGAAGAAATATTGTCTGCTGATGTAGAACAGGGTTTTAGTTTAGAGAGTAAAGATTTGATGTAGCTAGTAGGAAAAGATGTGAGTGAAAAAGTAGCAGAAGAGTTTGGAGTAGGAGAGGACTCAAAGGAATTAGCAGTCCGGTTGTTATTAAGGTTAGTTATGTTAGTAGAACAGGGGTCAAAAGTAATCATTTTAGATATGGATTCAATGAAATACATGTTAAAGATGGTAGCAGTTTCTTCGGGTTTCTTGTTAGGGTAGGGATTGGGGGACCAAGGGTTCCCAGGATGTGATATTTGTTTAATAGAGTTCCAGAATTTTTTGCAATTAGATCTTTGAGAGGTAGGAGGGTTAGAGTAGAATTCTTTTTTTTATCTTTGATAATGTGTTTTTTTGTCACATTTTTGAGTTTTTTGAGACCAAATCATAATCCTCTGTGTTATGTAATTTGTAAACTGAGTGACACTTCTTTTATACATACTTAGAAATGATTGTATATTGGCAAAAAAAAGTGTTTTTTTTGTCTTTATCAAACTAATGTAATTAAGTTTAAAAGCGAAAAAAGATGAAAAGATGTAGGTTGTCTGCGAAATTATATAACATGAATTGCGCTACACTAAGGTCTGAAGAAACGTTTGTTAGAACGTGAAAGCGCTAACCGATTTACTTGTTTAATAAATTGTATTCTGTGCCGGCCGTGGAGTGCTCCTTTTGTCTACATACATGCGCTACACTAAATGATTACATATTACAATTTGTAGATGTGCAAAATCACTATCCCCAACAATTATCTTTTAATTTATTTGTTAGCTGGGTGAGTGACTAATTGGTCCACGGCAGACTTTTTTCAACCAGAATCTTGGCACAAGGACAAAATAAGTGCATCCAATATACATGGAACATGTAAGGGATAAAATGTGGCACACAAATCATTTGTACTCAAGAGATTAGGAAATACATTCTGTGACGAGTGACAAAGTCACAAGTTGTGAGGTACAGTTCCTTAACCTTAAAGAACAATATATTTTAGTTATAACCTGAGCTACACCAGTTTCCCTAAATACTGCTGACATGTAATTTGTCAATCAGTAATTCTGCAATTTCCATAAATGTTTGCATGTGCCCATAGGTGACAAACCAGGGATGACTTTCCTGTTCCCTATCCAACTGTCCAAGTTGCACTTGAATTGGGTTAGGGAGGAACTCTGCTTCACATGGATGGGGAGCCTGTTCTAGAGAAGGGCAAAGTCTTTGTGATACATACCAGTTTCTCCAGCAGGTCCTACTTATATCCCAGGCAAGGATTAAGTCTTTAGAATTGGTAATTCTGGTGCTGTTTGTTTTGTGGATATGCAGGAGGTCCATCAGATTGGGGTCTGACAATGCCTTGTATGCCAGGCATAGATCTTTCTTCAACAGCCTGCAGGAGACAGAATATAGGGATAGGGCCTTGAGGAAGTCTGCGTAGGACATGTTACTTACAACCCTGTATTCTTTTATTGAAGGGTTATTTAGTATAGTTTATATGTGTATCCAGCCTACTGAAAAGTCTCTAGTTTTATGACCACAGAATTATTATATACAAAGGTACTTTTCCATTATCAGGGCAATAGTTCTCAACACATCTTCCTATTTCTCAAAGCCCTTTCTCCCCATGTTCAGGTCACACACAACACACACATACACACACACACACACACACACACACACACACACACACACAAAATTTTAAGGTTTCCGTTAAGGGGGCAGCAGTCAAAATATTCGGTTGATGTGAACTGAGTGCTGCTTCTTGTTTTTATCTGGTTAAAAGTTACTGTTCGTCCTGACAGTATTACTCTGATTGTCTCACTTCTCACTCCTGCTTATTTTACTGTTCTGTGCTGGTTTGCCTTTGTTCTCATAGTCGCACTGATGTATCATCGGCAAACACTGCCGGTTATGTGGTTGTTAGATTCGAGTCTTACATCGCCCTTTGTTCACGGACTGTTAATGATCTCCTCACAAGTCAGTGCTGGTCACCTACATACTTGTAGAACGACCCCCTGTTCCTTAATAAAAAAGGCATATGTCAATGTCGTCATATATATATATATATATATATATATATATATATATATATATAAAACAAATGCTCTTCTTTCCCAACCACATGTGTGAGGGTCAGTTTGTCTTCATTCGCACAATGTCACTGATTGTGCGACATGTCAAAGCCCTTAGAGAAATAGGAACGTGCTGAAATGGTGAAATAACAATGTGGAGAAAGGGCTTGGGAAAATACAGACATCTGGTAAGAATGTGAACATGTAATTAGGTTGACAGTAACGGTACATCTCTGTCTTTATTTCGCCACAACATTTTATAGTAGGTTGAAATGCTCTCTCATCCTTTCATGTATTAGGACTTCATCCGAACTGTCAGTAGGAGTCAAATGACTCAATTTATAAAATGTGAAGTGGACATGGGGAGAAAGGACTTTGAGAAATCGGAAGATGTATTGCCCCGATAACGGAAAAGTACCTTTACAAGTAAGGGGGGGATGTCAAGTTTTACTTTTAGTTTCAGAAGGATGTGGCTTGAGCATTTGTGACCAGGCAAATTATGTTCACAGGATTTTTCTGCCCTAACTTCATATGGAAACCAAACTAGACCCCCCCCCCCCCGCATATTCCTTTTATCCATTTTTTTAAAACACTAATCATTTTATTAAAACAACTCAATCAAATACAAAGTTAAATGCAACAGGAAATCAAAACAAGAAAACTAATAAAAATCAACATTTACAGACCTTATATCTTACAACAACAAAGTACTCTGTTCCATGATAATGAAAAAGATTAAGAAGATGAAAGAACTATTTACGAATTTTCTTGTCATAAAGATATCACACCTTACACAGTGTGATTTTAAAAAAGTAAAAGGTGTGTAGAGTTCATGAAAGAGCTATTAAAAAGACCATCTCCAACTACTGCTAGGTCCACTTATGGCTACTCTTAATCCAACTGGACAAGTCAGAAAGAGGGCACTAAGGCCAAAAGAAACTTTCTATCTCAAATAGCCCACTTTTTCAACATCCTTTCTTTGATAGAGTGGTTCTTCAAACCAGTTCTGGTATCTCTCTCCTCTTTTATAAGACATGCAGATCAGAAATTTGAGGACAGCGCTTAATTTTCCATGATCTTGCAATAATTTTCTTTGTTGTCATCAACAGAACCTGGAGGAGTGGTCGATTCTGAAAGGGAATCAAAGTAACAGGTAGGTAAGTAAATAAGCTGTAAAGTGCAGTTGTTTAAGTAAACTTACTCTTAGAGTAGATGTTCAATTAAATAACTGCTGCAATAGCCTAAGCTATATGGGGTATACCCTACCTATGAGACGACAACAACTGGATCACTATTTCAAAGCCCTGGAGTCTTTCCAGCTGCACTCAAGGTTGCTAGTTGCAAGTGGAGAAAACCAGCAGCTGGACTTTCTTGGCAACTGCAAAACGGGAGGTACAATCCTGGTAAGAAAAGCTAAATTTAGGTATACATGCACAGATCCTTACACATGCATAAACACAGGCACAAAACAATGGGGATGGAGGAAGGGAGTGGCTACTGCAGCACTGATTTAATTGAACATCTACTGTTTATGGCAAGTTTGTTTACACAACTGTACTATGTTCTTTCATAAATCAATGTTACAGTAGCCTAAGTAATGTGGACAGAATACCATAGCTTACACAGACTGTGAGAAGAAAGGACAAGGATCCAGAAGTCCTTGAAGAACATTCCTTTCAAAGCTTGTTGTAGACCAGGAAAGGGATGCTTTGTAAAGGTATGTACCTCTAGTAGCTGCCTCTAGAATGCTTCCAGAAGTGATCCCTTTCCAAAAAGCCACAGAAGACGCCAAGACTCATATAGAATGAGTCTTTATCCTGCCTGGAAGTGTTTTATTATACAGGGAATAACAAAGAAATAGCAAGGGACAACTAGTTTGATGTGGGCTGCCCTTTCTTTATACCTTCATAGGAATTAAAAGTTTATTTTCTGAAAGGTCTAGTTCTGTCAAGATAATAACTGAGCTGCCTATGCATGTCCAGAGTACGAAAAATCTTTTGTCCTTGTTTTTTAGGTTCTGGAAAGAAGACAGGGAGATGGATGGTTTAACTTAATGTAAACTCCAAAACCACTTGCGCATAAATGAGGGATTTGTTCTTAAAGAAAGCCTGTCTTTATGGAATATCAAATATGGTTGACCCAGCATAACAGTTTGCAGCTCAGATGCTCTTCTTGCAGATATCAGGGCAAATGAGTAACGCCATTTTCCAAGTGATAAACCATAAATCAGCCTGATGAGCTGGTTAATAGGGAGCTAAAGTCAATTCTTCCAAAACAAAGTTAAGATCCCAGGTAGGTGACAGCTAGATGGGTGCAAATGTAAAACCTTTTTCACAAAATGCTTAACTAAAGACCGTGATATAAGGGGAGGATTCGTGGGCAGACATGCTGAGATGGCTGGGAGATGAACCTTGACAGAGGAGTATAAAAGGCCAGAGGATAATAACTCACACAAATGTAAAACTAGTAGTACAGAAAACCTAAATGGATCCTGGTTCTTAGTGTGGCACTAACTAATAAATCTTTTCCATTTACAAGTATTAAGATTTCCTAGTAGAAGGTTTCTGCCTCCTTTAACATGTGCAGTATGTCACTAGAGAAAATATGCCTAAACGGTATCAAAATTGAATCATCCAGGCAGTCACTTGTAGTCATTTAAGGATGGAATGTTATCAACCACCCTTTGTCTTGTGTAACTCTTGGCGAATTCTATAAGAAGATAGAAGAACTGTTGCCTGGGCCAAAAGGGAATTACCACAATGTTTTTGGAGAGTCCTTTTGAATCTTCATAATTAACTTGGATATCAGTAGAAAAGGTGGAAATGCATACAGGGACATTCCCATCCAAGGGAATGAAAAAAGCATTTTTTCTAGGTCTGATTGCATGAAATCCTGAAGCAGAATTTATTCAGTAGTCTACTTTGAAAGGAGGTAAACATATATACTTTTTAAAACACCATTATTAAATTATTACTTGAGACAGAGGCACACATGCATTAATAGAAAAGAAAACAGACCATATTAACATTTTTTCATTTGCATACGTTATACATATGTTTTTTTTCTTTACAACAACTGTCATTCAGTCCAACATTACATAAATTGCTCAATTCCTGCCTTCCCTTAAACCTCACTCCTCCTCCTGAGCATTATTCTGCATGTATCGTGCCCACAAATTCCATTTATTTCTATGGAACAAAAAGAGCTACTTCAAGAGATCTCCACAACTGGATCAATTGCTTGAAGACCCCCTTATTCAGTTAGCATGGATGAGGGTCTATCCTAGTCCAGCTCAGCTTGTCTACCAGAAAATTTTGCTCTGACAATGTAAGAAGCATGGATGGTTAAACTGTGCTACATTACTACATTCAAAGCTCCCGCAGCCAGCCTGTGCAGGGAGTAAGACCTGGTACTCCCTCCAATTTGTTTATGTACAACACCACTGTGGTGTTGTCTGTTATCACCTGTAGTGGCCCTGGAGAACACATATAATACAGAGAATTTAAATCATGAATAAGAGATAACAACCCTTTGACACTGGTGTGCTTTGGTCTGTCTAGATTATACCAAAGCCCTTGCAGTTTTGCCCCCATAGACATAACTCCCCAGGCAAAATCTAATGCATCTGTTGTCACAGATTGTGCAGGGGTAATCACTGAAAAGGAGATACATGGATTCAAGGCTATGTGACCTATCCACCAAAGCAACTTTCTTTACGCAAAACCCAAAACCCAAAACTGGAATCTGAAATGTCAAGAGGTGAAGATGTTGGGATTATGCTGTTTTTGGAATCACTGATTTTTTCTCATATATAATCTGGCAAAGGCAATTATGGAAGTCATGAACCCTATAATCCTGAGGTGTTTTCTTGCAGAAGTGTAAGACTGAATGGAGAAACTCAGGAACAATTACAGATACTGGTCCATTTTATTCCTGAAGAAGAAACGTTTTTGTATGTTGGAATCCAGAAGCCACCTTATGAACATTATGTTGTGGGAAGGAATCAAGGATGACTTCTGAATGCTGACCTGGAATCCTAGTTTGATAAGAAGGTTTCTCACTCACATCAGGGGCTCCTAACAATCTGCAAAGATAAACAAGTGGGCTCCGTAAGAAAAAATATGAACACCCTGCAGTCTACAATGTGCTATCACAGAGGGAAGACAGTTTATAAAGATCCTTGGAGGAGTAGATAATCCAAAGGGTAATGCAGACTGAAGTATAACCTAAACACAGAAAACCTTAGAAAACTTCTGAAATCTCTGGCATCAGGAATGTGATGATAAGCATGTTTCTAGTCCATAGTTATCAAAATAAATTAGAGGAATGAGATGTAACAAAATTTATAGGGTCAGCATTTTGAACTTTGGAACTTTCATAAATAGTTGAGAAAGAACAGGTCAAGAACTGATCTCCATGAGGGGTCCTTCTTTTACACCAGAAAAAAAAATCTTGAATAAAAACCTTTCTCCTCACTGATTTGGTGGAACTGGTTCTATAACTCCCACAGAAATCATTTCGTTGATGATTGGGAAAAATGGGCACGTTTGAGTTGGAGGATGGGGGGGCCTGAAAACAGGAAGGCTTTTCCAGTGCCGTCTCTCATGGACAACTTTGTTGATGCAAAAACGCAAGTTGAAGAATCAGGATTTAGAACAGGTTTAAATTGATTGCAGAGGGTAGGGGTGATCCCGCAATATTATTATTGGACTGTCCCTTTTTCTGGAAGGCCCCCTCCTCCTCCTCTGAATCTTCCTGACACTTTTTCTTGTACATCTGCTTGTCAGAAGCTGGGCAGACTGTTTATTTTGCTGTTTGTAAAAGGAACCTGAGTATTCAGCAAAGGTTTTAGTAAGCTTGGAAAAGATCGGCTGAAAAATCTGAGTAAGCTCCTGAATCAATGTCTCTCTTCCACCAAACTGTTTGAGTACCTGAGTAGCAGTCAGTCCAAACAAAACCACGTTTGCCAAAGGACAATTTCAGATTTAATATCTTCAGAAGACTTCTGTGTATGTTACTGCCTTATAACAGAAGCATAAGCTGCTGCCCTGGACACATAGTCAGCAACGTTATAAGAACACTTTAAAGAATGTTTTGTTACCTTGGAAACAGAAATAATTAAGTCATTCAAAGAGGATATATACAATTTATATTAAGCCAAAATTCACTTGTGAAAACAAAATTTGTTTCCCAAAATGACAAAATAAGTTTGCAAACACCTGGGCAGAAACATCTCCACCCATAGCTACTCCCTTAATTTCCATAAAAAAATTCCCAGTTTCCATAAAGCATATAAAAGTAGAATGTTGCTATGTAATAAAGTCCCCAAAGTGAGCAAGGCTTCATAGAACCAGACTAGACTTGTTGAATGTTGAATGATAAAGAATAAATCTCTAACATTAATAGTAACGAACAGAGAATATTTGACAAATTCCAAGTCTGAAATGCTCCTTAGGAATGCCATGAGTTTTTGAAAACGTACTGTTTATTATCAAAAAAAAAAAAAAAAAAAAGACGTCAGTTTTCTGTCCACAAATACAGCCAGCGGTTCTGTTTTTCGAACCTGCAGAAGAAACAGTAGGTCAAGATAGAGAAAGTTATCTGCCAGTGTATGAAGAATAATGATTTTTTCAGTGATATTTTCCCCTCTCCCCGTTTACTAAAGCCTTTCAGTTTAACAACTAGCTTTGTAAGTTCTGCCAGTTAACTGCTGCCATGGGATCGCTCACTTGCTCTCACTCTTCAATCTCTCTGTCAAACACACAATCTTGCTCCATCGCTCTCACTCTCTCTCAATCTCTCTGACATACACTCTCTTCAGTTTTCATACATGCATTCACTTTCTCTTCTCTCTCTCTCTCTCTCTCAGATCAATCACACACACAGTCTCTTCAGATTTCATACATGTATTCACACTCTCTCTCTCTCTCTCCCTCTGATCTCTCACACACACTCTCTTCAGCTTTCATACACGTATTCACTCTCTCTCTCTCTCTCTCCGATCAATCACACACAGTCTCCAGCTTTCATACAGGCATTCATTCTCTCTCTTTCTCTCTCCAATTAATCACATGCACAGTCTCTTCAGCTCTCATATAGGCATTCACTCTCTCTCCGATCTCTCACACACATAATCTCTTCAGCATTCAGCTTTAATACATGCATTCTCTGTCTCTCTCTCTCTCTCCGATCACTCACACAGAGTCTCTTCAGTTTTCATACATGCATTCACTCTTTCTCTCTCTAACCAATCACGCACACAGTCTCTTCACTTTTCATACATGCAGTCACTCTCTCACTCTCTCTCTCTCTCTCTCTCTCTCTCTCTCCGATTAATCACACACACAGTCTCTTCAGTTTTCATACATGCATTCACTCTCTCTCTCTCTCTGATCAATCACACACACAGTCTCTTCAGTTTTCATACACACATTCACTCTCTCTCTCTCCGATCAGTCACACACACAGTCTCTTCAGTTTTCATACATGCATTCACTCTCTCTCCGATCAATCACGCACACAGTCTCTTCAGTTTTCATTCATGCATTCATGCATTCACTCTCTCTCTCTAATATCACACACACACACACACACACACACACACACACACACACACACACACACACACACACACACACACACACACACAGTCTCCTCAGCTTTCATACACAAATTCACTCTCTCTCCCTCTCTCCGATCAGTCTCACACACAGTCTCTTCAGTTTCATACAGGCATTCATTCTCTCTTTCTCTCTCATCAATCACACATGCAGTCTCTTCAGCTTTCATACATGCATTCACTCTCTCTCTCTTTAATCACACACACACACACACACACACACACACACACACACACACACACACACACACACACACACACACACACGTCTCTTCATACATGAATTCACTCTCTCTCCCTCTCTGATCAATCACACACACAGTCTCTTCAGTTTTCATACATGCATTCTCTCTCTCGTCTCTCCAGTCTCTCACACACACAGCCTCTTCAGGTTTCATACAGGCATTCACTCTCTCTCTCTCTCCGATCTCTCGCACAGTCTCTTCAGCTTCATACAAGCATTCATTCTCTCTTTCTCTCTGATCAATCACACACAGTCTCCAGCTTTCATACAGGCATTCACTCTCTCTCTCCCTCTCCGGTCTCTCACACAGTCTCTTCAGTTTTCATACATACATTCACTCTCGCTCCCTCCAATCTCTCACACCGTTTCTTCAGCTTCATACAGGCATTCATTCTCTCTCTCTCTGATCAATCACACACACAGTCTCTTCAGTTTTCATACACGTATTCACACACTCTCTCGCTCTCTCTCTCTCCAATCAATCACGCACACAGTCTCTTCTGCTTTCATACATGCATTCACTCTCTCTCTCTCTCTCCGATCAATCACACACGCAGTCTCTTCAGCTTTCATACATGCATTCACTCTCTCTCTCCCTCTCTCTGTCTCCGATCTCTCTTACACACAGTCTCTTCAGCTTTCATACATGCATTCACTCTCTTTCTCCGATCAGTCACACACACAGTCTCTTCAGCTTTCATACACACATTCACTCTCTCTCTCTCTCTGATCAATAACACACACACAGTCTCTTCAGCTTTCATACATGCATTCACTGTCTCTCTCTCTCTCTCTCTCTCTCTGATCAATCACACACATAGTACACAGTCTCTTCAGCTTTCAAATATGCATTCCCTCTTTCTCTGATCAATCACACACACAGTCTTTTCAGCTTTCATACACATTCAGTCACACAAGATCTCTTTCACTCTCTCTGTCAATCTCTCACACACACATACACAGTCTCTTACTACACTGGGCTGCATTTGGATATTGAATGCTAAATCCATGTACAGTGCAAGTTCTTGCAATTAACAAGTGTTTTGTCTGACTTCTCACATGGGCTGGTCAGGGACAGCTAAAGGGACGGATGTGGCCCATGGGCCATACAATGCCCAGGTCTGTTCTAAAGCCAGCTAAAAACACTGCCAGAGCATTCATTTAGGACGTCCCTATCCCTTTTTCTTTGTTAGACTCTGATATCCTTTCCTTGTAGGGAAGACAGTCTCTCATCAGCAGTCAAAACTTCTTTGTGGCCTCATCCTACTTTATTACCTTTCAGTCTCTAGTTATTTACGCACAATACCATGGTTCCGTTGTCAATTTTCTCCAGTAAATTCTAGCCCCCTCTTGCTTATTTTCAGTACCCCTACTTACAGTCATCTCTATTGGCAAAATCGCCTTTCTCCATTCCTGTGTTGGCTTATTTATTAGGATACTTACTGCAACTTCATGGATATAATATTCTGTAAGGTTGTTTATTATTTTTAAGACTCTGCATCCAAAATCCAACTTTCCTTACTCCTTGAACCCCCCACTTCATCATTGTCCCTTTCCACCTTAAATTATAATATTCTGCTTGTGTTATCAACATAAGCCTTAACAGTGCAGCCTTAAAAGATCCCTTCAAACCAGTGAATCATAAACCATTTTGTTCTATTAAGAGGATCAACTTATCCCATGTAACACTTGCCTTCTTTTCTTCACAGATAAATTCCTTCAGCTCTTTGGAACTAAAAACATTTTCACTGCTAGAAACTTACTATCCATATTCGTGCTCATAAAAAAGAGTTTATAGTTCTTCAATTTTTTAATTATCTTTTGTTTAATCTCTTCCCATATACCCATAGCTGCCGTAACAGAATCATTTTTATTCCATAATCCCAAACATTTCATCTTACCTTGTCTCAATAATTATGAATATTGCTGAACTAATTTATGAGTGGGTACATAATTTACAGCTAAAGCCTTTGTTTTAATTTTTATTAATTGTATAGCCCCAAAAGAATTGAAACTGCCTCAAAATGTTCCATAAGACTGAGATATCCTTTTTTGGATATATCAAGTGAAAAATAATATTATCTGTAAATATAAACACCTTTTTCTTGATTACCATACTAATTATATCATTGCATTTTGGAGTCCCTTCTTTCTTTGCCAAGGACTCTAAATATAAATCAAATAAAGGAGAAAGAGGGCACCCAGCCTGGCTCGTCTGTTCAAACACAACTTATTAGAGAGTAACATTCACACTTTAAATCTTGCCTCTGATCCTACATATATCCTCCTTAGTAACCTTATTGCTGTATCAGGGAATTAAAATGCTTCCATTGCCTTGCTCATAAAGTCTGAATTTTCTCTTTTGAATGCTTTCTCTGCATCAAGACCTACCAATAGCATTATTTTATTACATTCTGCTTCTCTCTGGATCATTACTGTTCTATTAATGTTGTCAAATGATTGCCTTCCCTCCATAAAACTATACTGATCCATACCTATCAGTTTTGGAAACACCTTTGCCTTTCCTTTCCTTTAGCTAGTGTAGAGAGAAATACTTTATCCCAAATACTTTCATAAATTTATTCAGAATTCTATCGCCCTTTGTTATATTTTCTCTTATAGGTCCCCCTGATACATCCTTACTATTGCAAATCAAGTTCCAGCCCCCACCTCCAAAATAGCAGTTTTAGGTAGAATACAAATACATGCCAGCATAATCCTTCTCTATTGCCACTAGCACATTATTGTAAAGCAGAGATCCTCCCTAAACCAATTCAAGTGCAACTTGGACAACTGAATGGGGAACAGGAAATTCATCCCTGGTTTGGCACCTATGTCTCTAATGGACACAGGCAACCTCTAAATGGTTCATCTCCCAGGCCCCTGCTTATAAATATGTTATCTCCCAAACCCCTGCTTACACTTATCAAGGGCATCAAAACTTGTCAGAGATTTGGGATACATGGCTAGGCTTAAAAAGGCCCTTGTGGTTGTTAATACCTATGAACCTATAATAATGGTTTAAAACTGAAATGGGTCTATATGAAACTGGGTATAATGGGTCTTTACCATCTTTGGGTAATACAGCCACCACAGCTTTCTTCCAAGATACTGAAGCTTCCACTCATTTTAAAATACTATTAAACAAAATCTTCCAGAATTTTATCACTGTCTTTCCTAATTTCCAAACTTCTACAGGAATACTATCTGTTCCAGGAGACATCCTTGCAAACTGATTAAAAATCACTGTTTTTATCCCATCTCCTCCTGTGTTAACCATTAATTGTTGAGCCTCATCTTCACCTAATCGTGGCATAATTAAGTCCTCCATAAATATTCCCATTTGAGTTCTTTCTTGTTTTCCACACTCCTCTGCATTATGCAAATGTTCATAAAATTTTTGAAATATCTCTAATATCTCTATAGGATCTCTGGTTATTCTTCTTGTTCTTGGCCCCTTAAGTCTGGCAACAACCCTTTCTACTTTCTGTTGTCTAAGTCATTGTGCAAAAAATTTGGGGATCTGGAGTTATCAAAAACAGTTGCTCCAAAGCAATTTTTCTAAACTTATGCATCTTAACCAAATATTCCTTTATTTTTTCTCTTTAGCAGTTGCTCCTCTTCCTGTTCTATGATAGTCTCTTTAGTTTGCAATATTTTAATCTTTGTCAGCTCCCTTACATAATTCTCATTACTTCTTAACCATATCTTTTATTTTACCCTATTTTTAAACTCCATTTTCATTTTATCTTACTCACTAACTATCCCTTCCGAATAAATATCTAGTTCTTTAATGACTCTCAAATAATTTCTACTACCCTTTCCTTAAATTCCTCTCTTTTTAACTGGTAGGTCGGAAAGCACTTGTTTTGCATTGTTACTTCATTACCCTACATTTTTATCTTAGTTTTTATTGACGTTTGATTTGAAATAGTTATTGAATGACTGCCAGAGCTTTCAATTAAATGCAGATGTGCTTATAAAATATAATTTCTATCCGGTCAAGCTCAGTTATTGCACCTTGAGATCCTGCTACTGAATTCACATCTTCCATACCAAATACTTTCATGAATTTATTCAGAGTTCTATCCCCCTTTGCTATATTTTCCCTTCTAGGTCCCCCTGATACATTCTTACTATTGTAAATCAAGTTCCAGCCCCACCTCCAAAATAGCAGTTTTAGGTAGAATATAAATACATGCCAACATAATCTTTCTCTGTTGCTACCAGTACCTTACTATTACACATTTACCATTATTATATTTTCCCTCTTCTATAACTAATGTCACCCCTCTAGCAATCATTTTTCCTCTGTCCCAGATATTCTGCTGAATATCAACCATGAAATCCTTTCTTTGTCAAAGTTGCATATTTTCTGCATTTTTAGTATAATACAATTATCTTTCTTTTTTGTCTATACCTGTTAAGGCAATTTACATTACAAGGTAATATGCAGAGATTAGCCATTATGATAAAAAGCTATTGTTCCCACCTATTACACATGGCAGTTTCTTTGAATGTGTATTTCAAACTTTTGTCTTACATGCACACAGTAATGTTTGGCATGTTGATCTTGTGTACAGTTATTTCTTCTCATCTCGATTTGAACCTATGTCACATTTTTCAAGACTTTTTGCTTTAATGAAAACCCCCAAACAAAAAAACTAAATCCATCCCCTATTAACTTATTACATACACATATAACTATGAATTTTTTCAACAAATGAAGTTTAATCCTCCTGATAGGAACAATTGTCACAAACTGACAGCTGCACTTGAATATATAACCTAATCTAAAATTAAGGTAACCTATTCACACCAATTGCTGTCTGTTCTTTTCTTATTTCTATTCCCCTCCCAGATGTGCAAAGTGGATTTTATGCTTTCTGAAAGTGTTAACTTTTATCCCCAAAAAACTGCACTGGCTACCTTTAAATAAAACTAAACTGTGCACAGCCCCATTAAAATGCATTAAAGTATTAATGCTGCTGGGAAGGTTATTATCTCGTATTCAATTCCCATAAATTCAAACTTTATTTTTCACTGAAATACTTACCATTGTACCTTTAAATTTTGCATTTCCCTTAGCAAAGAATGCTCAGAACTCTCAAGATTAATTGCTTGCACGTGTAGACAGAGCATCTCCATGTAAAAGTAGTCAGCAATGAGACAAAAACAGTCAACAACTCTGCAGACACATGAAGGAATCACTGTAAATTTCATACAGGAGAGAATTCCTCTAGTCAACTGCCTTCACCTGCAGGAGTCTTGTCTATCACTGAGAACATTTGCTAATGAAAAAAAAAAACAAGATAATATCTTTGCAGATGCAAGAAACTTTTTTCATGTTTTTGTCATTTTGTCTTATTTTTCAAGCCTATTGCTTACAAAAACATGCTTATAGCTTATGACAAGGACGTTAGCCTGGACATCCACCCTTGAAAAACAAAGTGAATTATCTTAATTCAGCATACAATATAATCAGTAAACTTTTACACCCTACCCCAGCAACTCAATATCTCAGCATTATATTAAGTTAAACTTGCTTCTGTTCAGCGCTGACTTTCTTCTCTTGTTTTACTGTAAGGCCTATTATTTCTTATAACTACAAAAGTACCCATTTACTTTCATATCTTTAACACACAGAACAGTCACTGAAAAGCCCCCCCCCCAAATTTAAAATACCCTAGACTGCACACTATATAAACCTCCTTTAGAATATTACACGTGGTTTATGTTGTAAAATGTTTTATACAAATATTAATAAGAACAAACACAGCTGTTACTTACAGTTACTTCTTTTCCCTTTTTAGTGTCCTTCTAAACATGACTAACAATGTGGGATTTACAGTCCACCTACAAGTTTAACAAAGTCAACAAAAATCCAGTCTTTTCTTAAATACTTTTCATTGCAAAGCCATATTTCTCAAATGCAACTGATGATTTACAGTCTCCCACTTATTCACTAATTTGTGTGGCTTGTCTTCTTCCTGATCATCTCCATCTTCCAACCAGACTCTGCTTCATGTCTAAGGTACTCCAGATTCTTCAAATCAACTCCTGAGCTTTTTTTTTTTCAGTCTCGCAGGCATTTTCCTTTGGACCACTGAAAAAGACTTTCACTGGCAAAGTCTCACTATTGAGCTTTACTGTTTACTGTTAAAAGAATGAGAAGCAGAGTCCTCTTCTGCTTGTTGGCTCACTTTTTTTAAACTTTTTTATTTCCTCCTTAAAAAACATGTACATAAAAATAATCATTTTCTACAAACACTCTGCTGTCTCCAATATTTAATACGTTACCCTTCTACCACAATTTTGTCAAGATCAACTCTTTCTGCTGGTATGAATGCATCTTTAATAATATAGGTCTTGGCTGCTTTCTCATGGGCAGTTTTGGAGTGTAAACTTTATGTACCCTTTCAACTAACAAATTCTGCTGTGGAACATTAGCCCAGTTGCTCATTAGTACTTTCATAAAATTAATACAGTCTATTCCTTCAAGTTTATTTGGTATGCAGAAAATCTCAGGTGTTCTCTTCATGCTCTGTCTTCTAACTGTACTATATTTTTTAAACAGTTCTTATATTCAGCCAGCTTTTTCTTCATGTCAGCCCTGATTTTTGCATTTTTATCAGTTCATTTGAATGGCTAGTTAAAGCTTCTTCTATTTTTGAATTGCTTGAATTGATATATTCATTCTATGTTTCATTTATTTTAATAACCTCTGTGTACATTTGATTTATTTTTTTTCCTAAAGCTTTTTACTGAAAAGAAGCAGAATCCTTCCCAGGCAGTGTTTTCACTTCACCATTTCTGGTTGATTTTCTTTCAGGTTTTCTAAATATATTTTCTGCTGGCATCCAGGCAGTGTATTTACTAGCCAGTAACTGAATTTTACAAAAAAAAAAAAAAAAAAGTTTCCAATGGCACTCCTTTTTCACAGTTTCTGTTTTCACTTTGAGAGAGCTTAAGATTATGCCATTGATTTATGTGCAGACATCTTTGAAGTTGCTTAGAGACCACTCTTTAGGCACTAAAATAAATATATTCAACTCATCCGCTGAGGAACTGGCTTAATCTGGGATATGTGCTGCAACCAGAAAGCATTGTGAATTGACAGTCCATTCCCATACCCTCAATGCTTCTAAAGAAAGAGGGTTGGACTTGATTCCCTTTGCCTGCTGATATACCACAACGCAGCCATATTGTTGGAGTGGATGGATAGCTATTACGTTCTGGGGAAGATGACTCTGGAAAGGCCTGCATTGCTAGGAGGACCACCCTAATGTCCAGATACTGGCATGCAGTTGAGACAGTTGCTGGGTCAATATTCTCTGGACTGTCTGACACACACACCCTTCCCCAACCCTAAGCATAAGTACCCATGGTGACTGTGACAGGTTTGAACAGAAGGAAGGAAAGATCATTGCGACTGTAGATTCTGTGATTGAAGTCACTTTTTGGAGATAAAAATCTGAGACATTGGATTGTGAAGTTGGGACCACAGAACAACACGTAGTGGAGAATTCTCAGGTATAACCTTGCTAATGATACAATGGGAATGGTTGCTATCATCAACCCAGAACTCTTAAAACTAAGGCTGCTGTGACAATAGTACAAGTAACAATGACATAACACTAGGTCTAAGCATCATCAAGGAAATACTTCACTGTCAAAAAGCCAAAAAAATGGGTCCATTGCTAATGAATACGATTATAAACAATTATAATTTTAGTGGAGAAAAATGTGTTGAAAAATGAGAGGAATAGAAATACTACAAAGGAGAATACTGGCCTAACTGAGAATGGGGAGTGACAGAGATGAAAAGTATTTTTTGTCTACAAATACAAACAACTTATAGAAAACTCTAAGAAACTGTATTAAGGGGGGGATTGGGATGGTGGCCTAATGATTAAGGTGTTTGCCTTAGAAACACAAGATGCAGGGTTTCAGTCTCACAAGGGATAATTGGCTAGGCTTAAAATGGCTCGCAAGGGCAATAACTTATTACTAACCTATGAACCTAAAAAAAAAATATGAGAAAAAGAGTGACTTATCTGTCACGTTGCTACCGAAAAAAAATAATTTTACTTCTGAAATTGCTCAAGCTGCAGAAGATCTTTATATTGCTTGCAGAAGTGGCAATGAGATGTGTAACATTAGAGAAAAGGGAAGGAACTTGAGCTTGCAAGAGATTGTGAAAGTTGACAAGAAAAAGGCACCTGTTGAACAGACCAAGGATTACAGTATATGGACTGGCTCAACAAAATACAAACAAAATAAACAATATGAGATTAAAAGCTTTAACATCATTCACATTAAATGTAAGAAATTCACAAGAGAAAGAAAGTAATCACTACAACAGCATAAATGGAAATTAACATTTGCATAAAATGTACATAAGAATAAAATACTAGAAAGCATCACATAACTAATGTAAGTAAAGGGACACATGAAAAATAGAAAAAATTTATAAAATATACTTGGTGGGCAAAATAGCCAACAAATCACAAAAAATACTATCAGGCAAAAAGTATGGTAGTTCGAAAAAAGGCTGCAGCAATCCAAGTCCATAAAACTGTCACTTTATTTAAAATACATATGGAATTGAGCGTTTTCGTCCCAATAAACTCGGGACTTCATCAGAATTAATTAAGAACAAATCAAACACAAATCAAACTTCCTTAAATAGCCATAGATTCAAATAACAAAAATGAATTAAAATAACAGAATATTTATTCTTTAAGATGACCATCAACCGTTTGTTGCCCTTACTAAAAACAATATTATAAAACCCTATGATGAAAGTTAAATTACTTTATAAAATTCCAATAAATTACAATAGTTTATAAATTTAAAACTGATAAATAGAAAAATGAAATAAATATGAATGTACCTATCAAAATGGGGGAAACAAACTGCAACAAAAGGGGGTGTCTCTAAATTTTGTAAGGACCTTTTATATAAAAATGGTTGTAAAGATATCTTGTCATTAATCCCTGGCAGGTATTGTGCTTGTAACTTCACTTACCAAATCCCTTCCCTTTCTTCTAATCTATTTTTTAAGTCTCCTCCCCTAGGGTCAGAAGTAATATGCTCTAAAATGGCAAACCTAAATTTATTAAAATTATGGCATATTTCAGAATGCTTGTATAGGGCATTTTTTTCATCATGTGTATTTATATTATACAGATGTTCATAGATTCTCATTCTGAAACACATTTCTGTTTTGCCCATATAAAAGGCCAAACAGCTATCACAAACTGCAAGATACACTATGTTTTCAGTATGACAGTTCCCCTTTCCAAATCATACCACAGTTTTTGCTTTATTATCCAATTTTTACTTACTACCCTCTAATATATAAAGACGTTGAGTGCAGGTTCCACACTTTGATGTTCCCTTAATATTCAGGTTCAACTTATTATGATTCCCATAATACTCCAATTCAATTTTTAAGTTCCTGCCTGTCTTATATACAAAAGAGGGTTCACTACCTATAATTTCTTGTAATTGTGGGCTGCCAATAATTATGCTCCAATTAGAATTAACAATCTCTTGCAATGCCCATGAATAAAGGCAATATTGGACAACTAGGGCTCTATTATAACCGGTCACGCTCTCATTCTCTCTTCCTTCAGAATTATTCTCCCCCGATAGGGGTTTGTACTTGATTGATTAGGATTTTCATAAAGTAACTTAACTTTAATCATAGGATTTTATAATACTGTTTTTAGTAAGGGCAACAACCGGTTGATGGTCATCATAAAGAATATGTGTTTGGTTACTTTAATTTATTTTTATTTAAGTCTATGACTATTTAAGGAAGTTTGATTTGTTCCTAATTAACTCTGATGAAATCTTGAGTTTATTAGTATGAAAGCGCTCAATTCCATACTTTTTTTAATAAAATGACAGTTTTATGGACTTTGATTGCTGCAGCTTTTTTTCGAACTACCATACTTTTTGCCCGGTACTGTTTTTTGCAAAATAGAAAAACTTTCCCATATGCAGTTTGCATTCAGAACTCTTTAAATGATAACGCTAATCATGAGTTTAAAAGGTGAAAATGCTTATGATGCTTAATGTGCCATACTGTACATCCCCTGCTCATACATTTTGTGACATACACTCACCACATCCATTTAGAAAAGCACTACGCTTTCACAGCAGACTAAATGCTTTTTTAAGTTTAGAAATTTTGAGACACCCAGAAAACAATAAAAAAGAAGCAAGCTATTAGTTGAATATGTGCTTTATCCAGTAGCCAGGTAGCCCTTACCTGCCTCCAGATTCTTTGTTTTTGTATTTCTATGTAAGTGCTCACCTTGTTTACTAACGAGAATATACCCCTGAACTGTACTACACAGCTTTTTAAAATTTCTTTGATATTGACATCATTGGGTATGCCTTCATTGTACTAAACACTGGCATCATATGCAAGGGCCAGGCTTCTTACATTCTTGACCTCCCCCAGACACAACATTTTTGTTGAGTGGGCAACATGAAATAAATTAAAGGGGGGATGAGAGTCGTGGTTTTAAAAGGCTGTGTCTTACGCTTCTGCCTCTTATGGTAATCTGACTTCCAAAGTCCCTCTCTTTCCTTTTTCACTGCTGCTGTCTGTTGTTTAAAGTGTTTATATACTTTTCCACCCATCACTTGAAGGAGACTATTGTTGAAACCCAATCTTTAAACCATAATAGCCCACCGGACCAGATAACATAGACATACAATTTCCAAATATCTCTGTAGTTAGCTTGGTAGATATAGGCATCCTGAGACAATGTAGTTATTGTTTCATGTTCTCAGACAACCAAGTAATCCTTAAAGAATAATTAAAGTATATTGAGGATGAAAACGAGTATTTGCTGTATTTAAAAGCGTTAATGTCTATTGGTCTTTTTTGCTAATAAATCGAGTGGAATAGAAATTATTGGGTTTCCTGTTTGGCTCGCTGCACTCTTTTTTTTGGACTTATTTGTGGCATTGGAGTGCTTTCACTTGGTTTTTATTAGTTTATTTTGTGTAAGAGCTATCAAGAAACCTTGACGTTGTGTCTCAGATGAGTTCGCAAGGACAGGAAGAGTTGGGACAATCTAGGAAACTGATTGGCCAACTCACTGAACTCATAGACTTACTCACGCCTCTATGTCACTCCTTACTTCCTGGACGTGGTAATACATGTATTGCAGCTGGAAATGGAACCGAAGGGTTTACTGGGCACCATCACAAAAGAGAAAGGGAGCTTATGGGCGAAAATGGAGACGCCGGCGACCCTGTAGTATTTAATGGTAGTCCGTTCAATCCAGCAGCCACACCGAAGATTTTTGAAACGGAAATGGAGGGCGAGGAGGCGAAAAAGGATTCATTTATGGACTTAGGTGCTAGACCTAAAACGCTTACTTCTATGCTAGCACCTACAGGTACTGTTAAAACAAATGTGAAAACTACGAATGAATGGTTACAGAGAGACTTTCATTTTAAAATGGACAATAATGTGTCTTGTGGGCAACCAAATGGTGACTCTTACGTTGTTAAACTGGACAATTTAACTAAAATGATGACTAAATATAGAACGTATAGTATTGAAAATGCTTATTTAAGAGAATGTTTGAGTAGAGAAATTGTACCAAAAGGACTTAGGGTATATAAATACCCGAACAACGTCCAAGTGGGCGCTGATTTTCATGAGAGTTTACTTAAAGTTTTTAACAAATGTGGGCTGGAAATGTTGAAACTTATTATTAAAGAAAATGATAGAAAGCAAGAAATACTTAAAAAAGAAATAGAGGAACTAGATATATTTATTAAGGAAGACCTGATTTTTGGTATCAAAGAAGAAAGTGATAAGTATTTTAAAATAAGAAAAGATATAGATAATAAGTGTGATGATTTAATTCAACGTTATAAGATGGGTAAGTTAAATAGGGATATACAAGAGTATGAAAGTAAAACTAGTTATCCTAAGCCACCCTATACCAAGTGGGACATGTATGGTACTAATACAAGGGGGAAGAGGAGTAATAATTATAACAAGACAAACGAATGGAATGATATGTAATATGACACAGAATTTCCACCTTTGAGAGGAGCTGAACAAGTTTATAACCAAAAAGGGTGTAAATAGAGGAAATTTTCGAATGGGGGGGGAAGAAGAGGGAGAGGGAGATTTTAGAATGTTTTACCCCTTCTCTCAGTGTGACATGTGACAAACAAGAAGAAATTTCTGCGGAAAGTTTTAAAAATACATATCAAGGATTTTCTATTTATAATTTTAGTAGTATACCACTAACCAAGGAGCATTTTAAATTGCTTAGTAAAGGATTAAAATTTATACCCTATATCAAGGGAGACCTTACTAAGACATTGCCTGATATCAAACTATTTGTGAGAAAGATTAATTTGGAGGTTTTTGCCTCAAGAAACAATATTAAGAAAAATAATAGAATAAATCAAGGACTAGTAAGGAAATCTACATTTAACCCACCTTTACACCCTCAATTAAAGAATTTTGAAGTAATACTTGAGAACGAAGTTAGAAAATTGCAGGATAAAAATAAATATACTTATAACCTTAACAAGGAAGAAACTGAGGTATTAAATGAGTTAAGCTGTAACCACCAGGTTAGAATTATGAAACCTGATAAGGGAGGGGGTATTGTGATCATGAAGAATATATGCTATGAAGGAAAGATGAATTTAATATTAAGGGATGAAAAGAAATATGCATGCGTTTCTAAGAATGAAGTGAATATGGCTTATCAAAAAACAGACATGCTATTGCATGACATGGTATATGAAAAAGTTATAGATGATTCTATCTTTAAATTTCTATATGTGGGTAAGCCAAAGATACCCATTATCTTTGGCATACCTAAAATTCATAAAAATCCAATAGATCCACCCCTCAGACCAATTGTTTCCGTGGATAGTTCTAAAACTTTACCACTGGCAAAATATGTGGATTTAAAAACAAAGCACATATGGGTAAATAATAGAACTATTCTTAAAGACTCCTGGGATTTACTAAAATAACTCACACCTGAGATGTATATGGACAACTTATTGTTTGTCACCACTGATATAGTGGATTTGTTTTCAAGTATACCATATGACAAAGGTATGCAATTGTTTGAAGAAACTATATTTCAGGATAAAGAGCTGACTCAAAATGAAAAAATAGTTAGTATAGGTCTTATGGAGATAATACTTAAATACAATTTCCTGACTGTCAATGGTGAATTCTTTCAGCAAACACAAGGTGTGTCTATGGGTGCAGCATGCGCTCCCACGTATGCAAACATGGTGTTATCCACATGGGAGGAGAAATTTATTTTAAATTCTAAGTTTCAGAAATTCTGGATTTCATACCGCAGATTTTTAGATGACATAATTATTTTCTGGACTGGTGGACAGGAGAAATTTATGGAATTTATGGATTATTTAAATAACACCACTAGCTTCTTGAGATTTACTTATAAAATCACCCATGATTGTTTGCAATATCTAGATGTGGAGATATATAAGATATATCAAAAATTTGAAACTAAAGTCTTTCGAAAAGTACTTTTTGTAATTCCTTCCTACACTATGATAGCGCCCACCCTTTACATTGTAAAAGAAACATAGTAAAGGGGCAATTTGTTAGGGGCTCTCGAATGACTAGCTTGGATATAGATTTTGTGAAAGAATGTGATTTATTAGAGAAAATGTTTACAGACAGAGGTTATCCTAAAATGTTTGTTAATAAAATAAGGAATGAGGTGGAAAAAGGTAGATTAGACAGATTTAAGCCTATTAAAGGTATAGGGTATAATAAGAATATCCAAGAGGGAGGAAATAAAGACAAAAATCCATCTGAGGGGTTTCAAAGAGGTCTAGTGGTGGAATTTAATGCTACTAATTATAAGATGAGGGATATTTTACAGAGGGAATGGGAAAATTAGTATCACTTACAGATATTGAGGAAATATCTAAAATAACCCCAAAGGTGATATATAAAAATTCCCATAGTATAAGAAAAATCCTGGAAAATAGCAATAATAGAGTTATTAATGGGTCAAGTATTAATATATTACCAATAGGAAATAGAAGAATAGGGACATACAAATGTGGAAAGTGTAATCAATGCCCCTATATTATAAATGAAGGTGAAATTTACCTTGAGAGTAGAAAGAGATGGATTAGAAGTAAGGGTTTTTATTGTTGTGATACTAAAGGAGTGGTATACCTTGTGATATGTCAAAAATGTCAATCATTTTACGTAGGTAAAACTGAAAGAACATTAAGAAAAAGAATATATGAGCATACCTACGATATTTTAAAAGCAAAAGACACTAATGCACTTTATAAACATTCCAGGGTTTGTGTAGGATATAATTTTTACTTTTTTATATTAGAACAAATCAGACAGGATCCCAGAGGGGGTCCCTGGGAGGAAATTTTAGAAAGTAAAGAATTATGGTGGCAAGTTACCCTAGATGCGGGGAAAAAAACAGGTCTTAATGATTTTTTAACAATCTTGCCACTATTAAAACTAAAAGCCAGCAGAATTTAATGGCAATTATGAATTTCTACAGTAGAGGGAGCTAGTCTTTATTAGATTTTATATGTAGTTGTTATTTATCAATATTTATATATTTATATCATATTTATTTAACATTTTTATGTATTTATTTATTTATAAATGTATGGAAACATATGAATTATATATATATTTATGTTTTAAATAATATTATTGAGCTGACAAGTTTTCTGTAGTAATGAAACATATTTAAATATTGATTCATGAATATTTATGAGCCCAGAGAGAATGTTGGTTTGCCCATTTAAATGCTTAGTTAACATTCTATTGGTTAATTGTTTTTAATTTGGATATATAAGGGATAAATGGTATTAATTCTTATGTATCTGATGAAGTCCGAATATTGAGGACGAAAACACGTATTTGCTGTATTTTAAAAGCGTTAATGTCTATTGGTCTTTTTTGCTAATAAATCGAGTGGAATATAAATTATTGGGTTTCCTGTTTGGCTCTCTGCACTCTTTTTTTGGACTTATTAATCCTTAAAGAAACTAACACAGTATGCAAGAAATGTAAATACACAACTTCCTTGGTGGAAAAAATATTGCTTACAAACAAGGTTGTGAAGAAAGTACAGTTGTGTAAGATCTTACCATAATGGTAGATGTCCTTCTCTTAACAGAATGGGTGTTCAGACTGACAATCAAGAGATGGCATTCAGATTGGTGGCAAAGAAGTTCTGAGGATGGTACGTCTGGACATCACCTTTATGCCCTATGCTATGCGAGGAGCATACGTATGATGTACAACGTACCTTAAAGCAACCTAAAGGCTTTGGTATAGTGGCCAGACATCAGGCCGCACTTGGCAGGGGATCCCTATTGTAATGAATAATGCAACAGTGAAATGGAAGGACATCACACACAATACACTCCTCACACACACCAGTCATCACACACATAGATCTTCTTATGCTATGGCACTTAAAAGAAATCTTTCCAAAGATTTCAAAGACCTCCAAGGCCATCTAATGGCAACACCTTTACTCAGCAATCATTAAAACACACAACTAAAACAACAACAAACACCACACATAAGCCTACACTCAATGGTCTCCAAAGAATGAAACCCATAAGGCAAGCAAACACTTTGACTAATACTTTTGTCATTGGGGATTCCACTGTATGACACACAGATGCCCCACTCACCAGGTTAGAGCATGAGACGATAACCGTTAATTGCCTTACTGGATCTAGGATATGCAATATCACGCATGCATTGAAGTCACCAAATCCCATGAATCAGTATGATTCTATCATAGTTCATATGGGTATAAATGATGTGAGACATACCTCACTAGACTATATGAAAAGAACATTATGGATCTCTATGAATATGTGTCAAAGACAGGAAAGAGTCTTGAATTGAGCAGCATTCTACCTTAAACAATGATGATGCCATAGTATGTGTACAAAATGACAAAATGATTTCAATAACTGGCTTATTTTCTGGTGTCACTCCAGGAGAATAAAATACCTGGCAGCATGGGAAGATATGGTTAACAGACCATGTTGCTTAGCCAAGGATGTCCTGCCCCCCTCCCCCACAGGCTTTTGGATATTGGCTAACACTTTAACCACACCCTTAGAGCCTTTTTATGGCAAAATAACAAAACCACCAACATAGCAGAAAAGACGCAAAGCAACCTTAAGGTGTTACTGCTGAATGTTAGAAGCCTAAACAAAACACTTCACACACTACAAGCCCTTCTCGCTTGGAGAATGCAGACATCTGTGCGTCCACAGAGACTTGGTTTAAAGCCTTAGAAAATACTTTAGCAGTGTTAACGTTACGGTGCCTTCCACACATTTAAACCAACAACAGTATAGACAGGGCTAAAGGTAGAGGTGTCTTTATCTATGTTAGCAACAAATACACCTCCAGTTTGTTAAAACTGGATGATGCCATTGAGTTCATCCACATGCGGGTCACCATAGATAAGGTCACTTAACATATCCTAACTAGCTATAGGTCACCATCTATGCCCCAAGCATCTCGCAACTCCTACCTAGACCTGTTACAGGCAGTCACCAACCAAATGCACTATTCATGGGTGACTTTAACTGCCCTTCCTTTACACTGGGAAATATACACTGCCTCAAAGTCACAGCCACATTGCTTCCTGATTTTATGAACTCGAACACCCTAAACCAGATGTATGCTCCAACCAGAGGATCAAATATACCAGATCTACTATTCATCATCATGGGAGAGCTTTGCACCCTACCCCCTGTATCACACCCTTAAGTGTCAACCTGTTAGTCAGGGATCTGGGAACATACACAGAGAGTGATTTGGCCTTTGAACAACATGTAGCAAAGATATTAAGAAAATCTTTCTTTGTCACCCAACTTATATGTAAGGGTAAGGCACCAAGGTTCAAGGAAATTATTGTATTACTCTACTCAGCCCTTATCAGACCCATCATTGAGTACAATGCCACCTTTGGCATGTACCTAACCGGACACTGCAACAGTTGGAATGCCCAAAAAGTTCCCTCACCAAAAAAATACAGGGCATGAATACACTGTCCTACACAGATCAGCTAAAGGCCCTGTCTCTGTTCTCACTATCCTACAGGCTCCCGAGAAGCAATATATGCCTGGCTTATAAGGCATCCTCATATCCAGGCCTGATGGATCTTTTGCATAACTACAAAACACACAGTGCTGGAAACACTAGATCCAAAGATTTCAACTTCACTTGTGACATAAATAAAACATGCTGGAGAGACAGATATGTGACTCAAAGGATCCCTGTGTTATGGATTATGTTCCCCACCCTTGTGAAACAGAGTTCATCCCTGTCCCTATTCAAATGAAACCTTGACCACTGGATAGGAAATAGCAAATTCACCCCTGGTCTGCCTCCCATGTTTCTGATGAACAGAGGCCCTCATTAAGTATAATGTTCTCCAATTAACAGTGTTCAGTAAAGGTGTGGATCGTAGTCTAAGCTACAACTTCTAAAATGTCCAAAAATAAAACATGGTACTTTTATTGTAAAATAAAAATAGGAACCTAATAAAATGCAGAATACTGGTGACCATCATAAAAAAAAAAAAAAAAAAAAAAAACTTTATTCAAAAAATACAAAAATATTTTGCACTTTCGTCACTACTGTACAAGGATTCTGTTTTCAGAATCTAAAGTAATCAAGGTGAGTCACAACATTTATATAGAAACACTATGATATCATTAACACTCCTTCAAATCACACTCTGCTTGCATAGCCAATAAAATTTCATATACAGAATAAAATGATCTCCTTACATACACAATTAAAACTGATATAAATACCATATTGAAAAACAACTAAAATTTCATTTAAATATTTAAAATATGTTGTAAAATATATATTTTACATAACTAACAGTTTTGCTGACCTCAGCTTTAAAACACTAAAAATCAGAGCCTGATCAGAGTCAAACAGGGCCCTAGGCAAGGCAAATGACTGCAGGTCCCCAGCTATACTAATATCCCAACACTTGTCTGTGTCTACTCAGTTACAATAAAACATAGTTCTCACCTGTTAGTCTGCATACTATTTTCGTTACTTTTACAATGATCACATATATTTGGATTAATTTAAAACTTTATTTCAAATTTTACAGTAAAAACACTGACAAGCCATTTGCTAAACAAAACTCTCTCACAATGAAAGTAGACAGCATGAGCAACTGTAAATTTCTCTTCCTTTAACACTCACATTTATTGAAAGTGCAGCTAGCACCCCATTACACTACAAGAGAATTCTGGGATTCGTAGTCAGAGAGCATTTAGTGAAGTATTAATTAGTGGCGATATGAAAGTTTCAGGAATTCAAAAGATAAATATACAATGTATTTGCTAACAGCCTGGGACAGCCCTCAGGAAAAGCCCAGGAGCACACAGAAGACAAACAAAGGTTGAGGGAATCAAACTCTGCACTACAGGAAGCAGCTCATTTACAAGTCATAGCCTTACTCGTCTGCAATAAATGCCAGATAAACTACTGTAGCTTAAATGCACTATATTTCACACCCATGTTGCCTGCAAAAAATAAGGTGAATTAAAAATGTATTCATAGCTAAAATATTAACATTAAACTTGTAGACTTCATGCTGTTCAATTTATTCACAACCAAATAATAAACATGCTATCAACAGTCAACAAAACAAGGAAACCAAGGATCATAACCCCAAAAATGTCCCATATGATGATGTTCCTGTTTACTACAATCAATTACTTGCTTTAAAATTATTTACAGATAAACACACACACAGAGATGTGACTGTCAATTAAAGCCCCCCTGTTTGACTGCATACACACAGTTGCTTGCTTGCAATCAAATGCATGAAAACAAATTTATTTATTTATTTATTCCCTCACTCTCTGTGGACATGGTTAGTCTCACGAGGCCAGTGTCCTCTTTTCATGGGAGACTCAAAATGGTATTCATACTTAGGTGAAATTCACGGCAGTGGCAAACTTCCCTTACCCTTTTATCAATAAGTGTTATGGATTTGTTTATGTCCACCTGAGCTACTATCTACTTAGGTAGATGAGACCGACCATGGTTTAATGTCTCATCTGAAGGCAGCACACTCAGGAGTGCAGCACCTCCTCCAATCTGAACTATAGTGTCAAGACTGGAAAACTAACCTGAGTATCTAGTGTGAGAATAGAACCTATAGCTTCCAGATCTTCTGGAACCAAAGGTGAGTGTGCTATCTGGTGAGTTATTGATAATTCATACGCAATAACTGAGCTGTGCATTTCATCTTAATGTTGTGAACCACAGAATGCAGCCCACTGCACTCCAATGCATTCCTAACCTCTTAACTCAAGTATCACAGACAAACACCCATATTCAGGAACAAATTTTAAATACTGGTCTTAGATACTTATAAAGTTGCTAGCACAGCAGGTTTTGCTTTAACATGCATATTCTGAAGTGTATAAAGTGTCCCGCAGTAGTGGTGCTGTGGTAGCGTTGTTGCCTCACAGCAAGACGTTGTCCCGTTCGATTCTCAGCTAGAGCGTCTTCTGTGTGGAGGCATGCATGAATGAGCGTGCCTTCATTGAAGGTTGTGCATCAGGGCTGGTAACTCGGCACGTAAAAATCCACTACCAAACATTAGCACTGTGGCGACCCCTAACAGGGATAAGCCGAAAGACACAACAACATTCTGAAGTGTATAAAGTCTGCAGCTTGCATATCTGTTATTATTTAGTGACTGCATTCTACAACAATTTAGCAGAAAACCACAAATTTGATAAGGAAAAGACCATAAATGTAGTACTGGACAAACAAAATCATCTGAACAGACGGTATTGAGTTTTTCCTTAACAGCTTTTTCCTTTCAGCTAGGAATCCCTCACCATGGTGATTATCGACAAATTATAAACTCACACAAACAAAAGAGGAAGCCCTCTGCTTTGGCAGAATCACAGAAGTGAAAGGGAAATACTATATCTCATTTGGGACTCGAAACAAAGATGTCCAGCATATTGTGCTGGCACCACTGACACCGGACCAACAAGATCCTCTGGACAGAAGATATGTTTTCCCTTAAGAGCTTTTTCCTTTTGGTTAGGACTCCTTTCGTTCCAATCCAAAATGACAGCTAATAATTTCCTTTCACGTCTGTGAGTCAATGTGTGTATGCTTGTAGCTGTGTAGCCTCATTTGTAATATGGCCAAGCATTTTCTGAGAGATACAAAGTCTGTAACTTCCATGCCTGTTACTTACTGACTGCAATTTATGACATTTTAACAAAAACTGACACATTTTACAAGGAACAGACCAAAATATCTCAACTTCTTTGCTCAAGAATTCTGGACATAGCCAAAAATAACAGGAGGACAAATACCCAAAAATGGACAATGAAATATATAAAGAAACAAATTTTAAATATTATTTTATCTATTTGTTAACAAGGCTAATCCACTGTAGACATTGTCCCTTTTCAGGGGTTCAACCCATGTAATATTTTGACTACAAGAAACAGTTCATTAGCTTCTCACAGCCATAAGTGCCAGACAACTCTAATTCACATAAAAAGTAACAGAACAATAACTATTGCATGGACATACATTTTCTGAATGATAAGAAGTACGAAACTCAAATGACCAGCATACTAACTGATTGACTACAATCCTCAGTAATTTGCCAGAAAAAAGAAGTTCACAATAGACAGGGCATAAATAAGAGGAAAAATCAGAAATGTTCTGCTAAATCAGAGATACATAAGAGATGCACTGCTATAATTTACTGAAAAAGTTAATAGAATAACATGTTTGCATTGATGTATTTTCTGAACAACAAGATTATGAAACTCTAATAACTAGCATTATTGACTGACTGTAATACCCAGTGATTTATCATAAAATAAAGAAGGTAATGAAGGTGTGGCAGTTGGTGCAGACTATTAAGGTCCCGAGTTCTTAATGAGCTGCTTCCTCTGGTGAAGGGTATGGGACTTGGTTCCTTCTACCTCCACTTGCCTACTGTGACTCTGAGCAAGTCACTTAACCAGACATTGCTCCTTGGCTGACAGGGTGTGCATTTTCTAATTATAAAACTCTAAGGGATGGAACTATTGACTGACTGTAATCCTTGGTGACTTGCTGGGGTGTTTTAGAGCACATGCAGACTTCTAGTTCCACAGAGGACTTCCAGGTCTGACATCCAGAGTGCTACATTCAAGTTCAGGTTTGAGGAGCTTATAGACACACACTTCATAGTAACCATATCACATGGAAATGACTGATGTTTGTCTATAATACCATGTGAGGAAAACACATTCATCTATAATGTGCAAAGTATAGAAAAAGCAGGTTGTGAAAAAAATGGTCTTCTCTCATAAAAAAGTAGGTTTTCGCTCACTGGCTATAAGCACATTCATTCATACTGTATGAAGTCTTTGCAAAACTACAGAATCAGGATTTTTTCTCTAGTATGTGAGAAGGGCATTTTTTTAAATAATGCATATCAAGCCCTCATGTCAGCACTAGGCCCTTGGCAGCTGCCTAAGGCTCCTTGTGTTGCATCTGGCCCTGCTAGAAAATGAAACATGGAGGCTTTCTATTTATTTTCTGAAAGAAACAAGAACTTGATTTTGATCTGTTTTCTTAAGAGACAGACTTCCATAGTTATTTGTGGGCAACCATGGTATGCACAAGGTGCTCCTCTTCCTTCTGGTAGTTGGAGTAAAGTTTCATGTGTTTGTGTGACTGCAAAAAAGTTGAGTGATTTGTTCCCTGTTAAATTTGTGCAAAGGGAAATTTAAATGGCAATAGGGCCGAGTGGAAGTGAGTTTTTATTAGGTAGTTTATGTGTGTGTGGGGGGGTGCTGTTTATATTTTACTTCTTTATGTAGGCTTTTCATGTTGACATTTATATTGTGTATTTTTTGGTAACCATGTCAAATGCTGGTACCTGCTAGATCAAGTCCCGAAATACAGAGACTGAATAACCAAAAGAACGTACTCACCTATACTAAGTTAGAGATGACATTTTTCAGAATACTCCCTTTTCTCTGAGGTATAGCAAACTTGTAGTTGGTATATATAAGGTCAGGGTGTGGGGGGGCTTGCCCCCCACATGGGTTGGGTGCAGGGGCAGGCTTAACCCGTCTGCAAAAAGAGGTTTAAAGGAAAAGGGCGATTTTTGAGATTTGTTCTTCTCCTGTGTTTTCAGTCTTTTTTTTTTTTTGGCTTTTCGTTACTCAGCATTTTCAGTGCCAATATTTCGAAATGGAGCTATATTTTCTGTATTAGTAGTAGTAGTATGACTGCTGGTGTAGTTCCTGTTTGCATCAGTGGTGATTCTCTTTATATGGGAGCCTTCTTTCTTCATGTTAGTGTGACCACTGAGTTGCTATATTTAAGTCTGGAGGGTGTGATGGCTTCTCCCCTCAACATGGGCAGATCCAGCGGTGGTTTGCCCCTCAGCAGAATAATGTGTTAGCAGAATAATGTGTTGGCTTTTTGCCCAGGTTTTTAGTATGTTCTGTTTTTTGAGTTTCAGTAATGGGTACATGCTTGTTTGTCTTTTTAGTTCAGGCATTTTTCTTTCATCTTTTGATGATTCCTTAATTTGTGAGTTCAACCTTACAAAATATAATCAAATGAAAGACAAAGTCAAACGAGTTGGATGGAAGAGACAGCATTAACAACTTTGGGCATGAAAGAATGACTCATTTTAGAGATATGCTTTCATTGTGGAGTACTCTGGCGATTTGCACATAAGAAACACTGCAATTTTGTTGCCTGAGTTTGGTACAACTAGACAGAGGGTTTTACAGGAAAGGTACTGTAAAATCTGAAAGGTCAAAAGCAGGTGCAGTGAAGGTTAAGAGTATGTGATTGACTGCATGGAGTAAGTAAGCACTGAGTTCAAGAAAGTTATGTGGTCAAGAAAACAAGTTCTTATATGGACTATGGACTTATGTCCAATTTTCTTTTTCTACCTAGCAATAAGTATTCAGGTGTGTCTTAATGCTTATGGGGAATTACCTGATTGGTATAAGTAAATCCTCCATTGTCTGGTGTGCATATTCAACTCAATATCAGTATTATCTAAGCGTATATAAGCTCACGGTTTCTTTTATTCGAGGAGATCTTTGGGTCTCCCATACGTGTGTTAATAAAGCTATTATGAAAGGGAGAACTGGTGCTGTGTATTCTTTTATAATTTGCGATTAATTATTTGAATAACTGTACTATCAGTTTATATTTCTTAACAGTTGGCACAGCGACTTGGATCAGAAATTCGGGGATAGGCTCGGGCGGACGGCTGGCATCTCATTAATGGGCCCGTAGAAGGTTTTCTGCCTTTTGGGACCTCAGCCATTTGCAAGTGCCTGATTTACAATATAATTTTTTTCTTTTTCTCTTTTTCATGGAACTTTCAAAAGATAGGTGGCATGATTTGTTACTGAATGAGTGAGGGTTAAACAATAATCTTCTGGCGACATACATGTGAGTGTGGGTTACCGACTGTTGTTCAGTGACAAATAAAAAGAGGTTTTCTTTTAACATGGGAGCGAGTACGGGTAAAGAATTACAGCCAAAAAGAGCAACTCCCGCCGGCTATATGTTTTACAAAGTTTCACAAGAAAGCTGTTTGTATCTGAATCATTGGGTTACCCTCACCAAGAATGATGGGAAACTATATTTCCCAGCTAATGGCAGTTTTGACAAGGATATTCTGGCTAATTTAAGAAACTAGAAGAAAAAGGGAAAAGGTACTGCCAGGATGTTGGGCGGCTTTTAATGATTGGCAAGCAGAATCAAAAGATAGGGAAAAGGACTCCATAGTAAGAAGCTTAAATTTTAATCAAGACAAATTAAAAGGACAATTGAGGGCATTGAATCATACAGCATATAAGATGGGAATAGTAGAAGGAAAACCAGAGACCCCACCACACAAAGGACTGTACCCCATAGTGGGCTTAAGTCAGATAAATATAGGCTCAACTGAATCCTCCAAGGAAGAATATGTTTTTACTCCGCCTCAACCAACTGTGCCACCTGCTTATGAAATAGCGGGCTGGGGGCAGGTGCATGAGTCACTGGCTCTGTAACAGGTGCAACAACCTGCCATAATCCAGCCTGTCCGGCAACCCACTAATGATACTGTTCAACAACCACAGGTGCTGCAAGGTGTGGATCAGCTAGCACCGACAGTAAGCGATTCCCAAGTTACGTCTACCTCTGATGAGGATGCTGGTCAAAGTACAGACCAGCTTGACCCCAGACTCCAGTTTAGAGACGAATCAACACCTTATACTGGCCCAGTGGTACACACTAGATCCTGGGATCTGAATCTAATGTTTTTCATATTTTTTAAGGACAACAAGAAGAAGCAGGGCTCAAAATCCACATGGAAACCGCTAGGGAATTTACCAGTTTTCATTGATACTGGAAGAGGATATTTAAGACCAGACAAATTCAATCCCAATTCTGATCAGGACACTTCCTCCTTATCTTCGTCTGAGGAGGATGATGAAAAAGGGTACTTCCCATTATGAGAAGTCTCAAACCCTGCGCATGGTACAGATGAGACTGCTCCTTCTACCATAACTATCACTAGGGTGTGGTCAGCAGTATATTTTCAAGCGATCATCAAGTCACTTCCGCCCATATGGTCTAACCCAGCAAAATTCCAACGAATTTTGGCTGGTCATGTCAGTCTTCAGAACCCTACTATTGCAGAAGTAAGGGAGGTACTGCAATATGTTGTTCCAGCTGACCTTTTAAAATGAATATGGGACCATGCAAATGTCCGAAATCCCGTTCCGCAGCATGGAATGATGGGAAATTATGGCTTTGAGTCAGTCAGAGGATGTATACTGGACGCCATTATGGTTATCTGTCCCCCTCTTCCTAACTGGTCGAAGATTAAAGCCATCCAACAATGGGAAGATGAACCAGTGGATTCCTATCTGTCATGTCTTACTGATGCTTTCGAAGCCTACTCAGGGTATCCTGAGCCAACAGAAGGTCTCGTGTCCACTACTTTTGTCGACGGTCTTCTGCCCCAGGTTCGAGACCAATTGAAGAAGGTGTGTTTTGAAATGGCCCAGCCTAGGCTTGCATGAGCTAGCTATCCAGGTGCAATATTTGTCTGACCTTACGGTAAAGGAAAAGAAGGAAATACAAAATCAACTTCTCCAAGCCCAATTACATATGTTCTCTTCCTTTGGGCAGCGTGGCCGAGGAGGGACAAATCACTCTGGAAGACGAAGCACTAATGGGCAAGGATTTCAAGTGCAAGGCCCCTCTCTATGACCCCCTGCAAGTAATGGCTTCCGACAATAAGGTCGGAGGCAAATGGGGGATGGTGGTGGAAATAACCTCTGTTTCAACTGTGGACAGGCTTGCCATTGGAGGGACAGTTGTCCTTACCTAGCCCCACAACCGTCACCTCCCTCTGAAGAATTTTCACAAGGCAAACCCTTTAGGCAAGGAGAACAGTCTCAGTCAGGTCAGAATCAGCATTGGGACTCCTCCTGGAACCCTCCCGTCTGTCCTGATGCCCAACAGTCACTATAGGGCTCCCCTGAATAGACACAGCAACTTTTGCCACTTGTTCCAATTGACCAGCAGGGTCCATTCATGACGTTAACTGTGAAAAATAATCCTATTCCTTTCCTGGTAGATATTTATTTTATTTATTTATTTATTTTACATTTGTTAACCGGGTTGGTCCGGCTGAGTCTTTGGCTCATTTTCAGCAGAGATCTGGGGAGAAAAGCTCCTCAAGACTAGAAAACAATTTATTAAATTTTAGTAACATAGTAGTAACAATCAGCTATAAGATCTTACAAGCAGAAACCTGGAGAGAAAAAAAGCTCCTCAGGCAATTCAATTATACAGAGTATTAACAATTGGCAGACAAGTATGTGAGTTGTTACAAACAAGGTTTTAAACAATTAGCAGAAGAAAATGTGACTAGTTACAATATTATTTAAGCTGCTTAGAGCAAAATGAGTTAACAGTTAGGCAGATGCTTATTTAAAGTGGGTAGGATCTAGTTGTATAGGAGTTTGGAAACAAGAAAGGAAAGTAAGACTGGCTAGTAGGAGATGTAGGGGAGGTAGAGTATAGGAGACAGACTAGACAGGTAGGTTTGTTTTGAGACTGTAAGAATTAAGAGTGGTTGGAGATAGAGGAAGGGAAGAGGTAAAAGAGGCAGGTGAATAGTGTTCCAGATACATTAAGAGCAGTGGCGTCTGGTGACTTCAAATCAAAGGGGGGCTGCAGGAGACAGCTGAGTGGGTGAGGCTAATGAGACAGGGTGTGGTCAACTAGAAAGGGGTGCAGCTATGTTAAAAAACGCAAAAACTGGGACTTTAATTAAATACGCTGCTCTGGGTGCCAAACCATCATTATGAGAGTCCAATCAAGGCAAAATGAAGTGTAAAAGAAAAAAAATATTTCAATGCATCGGCTACATGACAGCTTACTTAATATCTAGATGGAAACAAAAAGGTTGTGAGGCATGAAAAAATAAATTACTTTTTAAATACATTACCAACATGCCAGTCAAAATCAAGTATAAAAAACAAGCAGCACTCACCTCAAACCACTTCTTCTTGCACTGCAGTTCTAATTATAATTTATATTCAGCTTTATAAAAGTACCAAGTAACATGCTGAAAATAGCAATCTCTGTGATACCCCCGCTTGTAAAAATGTTTCTTATCCAAAAAAGACCTGCTGCCTAACAACTGTCTACTTGTTTCATTGGGAAAACATGATCAAAGTAAAAAATGAACAGCAACAAGAAACCAGCTCAAGATAAATTACTTAAAGGATTACTGCATAGGTTATGGACTACACATGATAGATTGGCATTTTGTTTAGTTTACGTGTAAAGCCTGGAAAGATAACTGCAACTCTCCAACAAATACTGTAATCCTGTCCTTTATTACAAATACTATCATATGTATTTCAATACCTAAGGCTTATACGTTATCTAGTTATGTAAATATTCTCTGCATGACAACAACAAAAAGGGTTTCAATGTTGGTAATTCTTTAACAGTATGCTTATTAAAGCTTACTTGCATCTTACTATCTCGGACAAGCTTACCTGATGGTCATTAAAGCATTGTTAGTTAAACACAGACCAACAGGTACTGCAACAACATGCATTTTCCAAATCAGAAGCATAAATCAACAGTATAAAAATATGACTGAAAACCAGAACATTCTGAAAAATCAAGGACAGATAAAAAGCCACTGTAGTACTTGTGCCTTCCTTGGATGGGGGGATACTCTGCACACTTATAATGCATAACTGCTCCTTGCCTTGATTGGACACATCCAGAGTCACTACCTGGGGGAGTGGGGTGCAACAAATATGTCACAATTTGAAATGTCTCTAGCTAACGGTGATGGCCCTGACACATTTGTCATACCTCTCAATATCAGAGCAAGAAATATGGACAAAACCATAAATAGAAGTGGAACAAAGTCTTAATTTAAGAGTGAGGTGGTGAAATAGGTGAAAGGATGGTGGTTTCAGGGTGGTTGGCTACAGTGGCAAGACCACTTTGTTTTTAGGTATTTCCTTGTGGCTAATTTGAAACTTTTGCTAAGCTGGAGGGATTTTATTTCCAAGGGGAGTTGGTTCCAGGATATAGCTGGGTTACAGTTATAGAGAAGACAGCCTATTTTGGCTTTGGGTTTGTAGATGTCTAATAATTCTTGATTTGAGCTGCGTAGCATCCTTGCAGGGGAATATTTGGATATGATAGTGGAGAGGCTGGGGCAGAAGGAGGGTAGGTAGAGGATAGAGTGGGTGATTTGTAGTTGGTATAGTTGGAGCAGTTGAGGGAATTCTAGCCAGTCTAGTTGCTGTAGTGCTAAGCAGTGGTATAACTTGTAGGTTTGGTTAGCTGCAAATCTGGCGATCGTATTATAAGTAGTTTCAAGCTTGGATATAAGTGTAGAATTTAGGTTTGTGAATATGTGGCAGCTGTATAGGAGTGTTGGGAGTAATAAAGCCTGGGAGAGAGTTATTCAGGCAGTGTTAGTTAAGTATTTCTTGCTACAGAAAAGGTGTCCAAGTTTCTGATGAGCTCTTTTTACCGAGTTAGTAATATGGAGATCAAACTTAAGCTGATCATCTATTGTAACAATTAGCAATTTAGTACTAGATTCAGCTGAGATGATAGTGTTGTTGCAGGATAAGATGGTAAATGTACTTTTGAGTGTGGTGATGTTTTTAGGGAGGAAGAGTAGGAGCTTAGTTTTTTTTTTTGGATTAAGTATTAGTTTGTTATCACTAAGCCAAGTCTCAATGGTGTGGAATATATGTTTGGTGTGGAAGATATGGGGACCACCAGATCTATGCTTACATTAAAGGCTGCTCAAAATCTTCCTTTCTCTGGCAGCACCACTAAAGGCATGGGAGTTTCCAGAGTCCCCATATGTTACCCTGAGATAGTCCAGGTACCAGTGAGCCTGGGTCCTTTAACAGAACATCATGCTTTTTTAGTTGGCATGTCGGCACCATTGAACCTACTTGGCCATGATCTGCTATGCAAACTAGGTTGCACAATTTATTGTACCAAAGAGGGAATCTTTCTGGAAATCCCACTAGAAGAGCAAGACCATGTTACGTTAGGAACGTGTACCTCAGCTGATTCAAACTATTTGCAAGCGGTGTTCACCCAGTGTCAGTCATAATCTGTTCCTTCCCACCCTTCACTAGATGCTCTTCCTGCATCACTATGGACCGCCCATGACAATGACGTTGGCCTCTTGCATCATGCGGATCCAGTCAAAATTACCTTGAGGCCTGGTGCAGTGTTGCCTAAGGTACCTCAATACTCCCTTTCCACCCAGGCGGAAGCAGGAATCCCTCCAGTAATCCAATCTTTATTGCAACAAGGCATCATAGTTCCTACCATTAACCCATGCAATACTCCTATTCTAACAGTTAAAACACCAGGCAGGGAGACTTAAGGGTTTGTTCAAGACCTCAGAGCTGTTAACAGGAATGTTCCACCTGCTTTCCCTATAGTGCCTAATCTTGCCACTATCTTGAGCTGCATCCCTCCATCTGCCACCACCTTCTCTGTGATAGACATTTCTTCCGCTTTTTTCTCTATTCCAATTCATTCGGATAGTCAATATCTTTTTGCGTTCACATACCAGGGGCAACAATATATATGGACTAGACTTCCCCAGGGGTATGTGGAATTGCCTATGCTTTTTTCCAGAAAAATGAAATGACAGTTAGATGCCCTTGCTCTTCCTGCTGAAACACCGCTAGTGCAGTATGTCGATGACATTCTCATTGCCTCTACGACTTCGCAAGCATGTCAAAGGGACACCCTTGCCATTTTGTAATATTTGGCTCTTCAGGGTTTTAATGTGAACAGATCCAAACTGCAGTGTTGCCAACCAGAAGTCAAATATTTGGGTCATTTGATCTCGGATGGAGCTCGGAAAGTTCTGCCCTCCCGCATAACTGTCATCCAAAATGCACACCATCCTACTACCAAACGCCATCTCTGAGGGTTTCTGGGACTGGCTGGCTACTGCCACCAATAGGTCCCTAATTTCTCAGAGATTACTTAACCCTTACTAGCGTTATAAAAGAAGGATACTCCCAAGCCTCTTCTATGGTCAGGGGAACATGAGAATGCCTCTACACAGCTCAAGGTACAATTATCCAACCCGCCTGCCCTAGGCCTACCGGACTACTCGAAACTGTTCATTCTTTTCTGTAATGAATGAAATAAGGTGGCATTGAGTCTTTTAGCCCAACAAGGTACTGGAGGGTACCGACTGATAGCATATTTTAGCACCCAATTGGATGTAGTAGCTTCCGGATTACCTGCGTGTCTGAGGGCAGTCGCAGTTGCAGCCATCTTGGTGGACCTCTCCGCTTCCATTACTTTAGGACACAACACCTTTTTAGCTGTCCCTCATGCAGTTCACAGTTTACTCTTAAAGACAAAAACACAATATTTATCTCTTTCTAGACTGACAAAATATGAATTGATCTTACTTGCTAACCCTGCCCTCCAAATTGTCAAATGCCCTGCACTTAATCCAGCATCATTAATCCCCACCTTGGATGAGGATGAACCCCATGATTGTCTAATTGTTAACTCTTCCCTTCCTCCTAGTTTAGATCTCCAGGATGTCCCTTTGCCAAATCCAGATCTGGTATTTTTCGTTGATGGATCTTGTCTGCGCAACCAAAATGGGCAGCTGCTTGGGCCATCTGCTCACAAAACTCTGTATTGTCAACTGGGACTTTACCACCTGATTCATCAGCTCTAGTAGCCGAATTAGAAGATCTCTCTACTGCCTGTCAATTGGCCAAAGATAAAATAGTCAATATACATACTGACTCTCACTATGGGCATGGTGTAGTACATGACTTTGGCACCTTATGGAAGGAAAGGAGATTCCTTACATCCAGTGGTACTATTATCAAAAATGCATTTTATGTCGACATGTTGTTACACCATCTTTTGTTACCAAAACAAGTTGCTGTTATTAAAATCGCAGCTCATCAAGCTGATGATTCTTTTGAAAGTAAGGGAAATGCTACGGCAGACTGGGCTGTGAAACAAACTGCTCTTTCCACCTCTGTTTCGGGACAACCAACGCAGCTCTGTGCATTTCAACAGGCGTTGCAGATGCCTACTTTTTCAAATCAGTGTTTATTGAATTTACAGAACAATGCGTCAGATTCCGAGGTGACACAGTGGATACATGCAAATTGTAAACGTGGTGAAGACTCCATCTGGAGACATCCAGATGGGTGCCCTGTAGCACCAAAAGCCATTTTACATCAATTGATCCGCACCTTTCATCTTCCTGTCCATTTGGTCCAGAACTCACTAATTAAGCTGATTCAATGCGATTGGTGTGCACCTGGTCTTTCAGAATGTGTACCATTTTGTGTCAAGCTGCTCAATCTGTTTACAGTTTAACATTTCAAAAGGCACCCAGGCTTCACCTCAGCCTCTGCCAAAACCTTCAGGTCCCTTTTGTGCACTCCAGTGTGATTTTATTAAACTACCTCCCTCTGCAAGTTTCAAATATGTTCTTACTATAAATAATGTCTTTTCAGGTTGGGTTGAGGCCTATCCATGTGCCAAGAATGATGCTATTTCTGTTACTAAGAAGCTATGCACTGAGTTTATCCCCCGTTTTGGGGTACTGTGCCATATTTATTTGACAGAGGCACGCACTTTGCCTCACAATTGACACAAGCAATTTGCAAAATGCTACGTATTGCATTGAAATTTCATTGCCCTTACAGATCTCAAGCCTCTGGCATTATTGAAAGTGCAAATCAGACTATCAAGGTACGATTATTTAAGCTTACTGCAGAAACAGGCCTCACCTGGGTACAAGCATTACCTTTAGTATTATTCTTCATGCAGGGCCAAACTCATCATTCCAAAGGTCTTTCTCCACATGAAATCATTATGGATTGACCCATCCGTATGCCCCTCACCCCACCACCTCCTTTTTCTGACTATCAGTTACATGATGCTAATTTATTGTCCTACTGCAAATTTCTTGTTTCTGTTTTACAGCACCACCACCACCAGGTCATACAAGCTCAAACTCTGCAAATCACCTTCAACCAGGTGACTGGGTGTATGTTAAATCCTTCAGTTGGAAAACAGCCTTGAAGCCCCACTGGAAGGGGCCTTACCTGGTTTTGCTCACCACCTCCTCTGCTGTTCAACTACAAGGATCATCTACTTGGATACACATTTCACAAGTCAAGAAAACCATGCCTTTGGAAGATCAACAACCACTTTCCTTCTCTTCACCTCAGGACATTCCAGAACTTGTTGCACGTCGCACCCGGAGCCATACTAAACCACCCTCTTAAGGCCATGAACTTTATTTTACCTCTACAGCCATGACTACAGCTTCTCCCGCTACCATGCACCTCCTGACAGACTCAACTGATTCTTAACTCAGGGCACTTCATCCCTTTGGCACGGCTGTACAGCTGCAATATCAACCTTCTTTGTGGGCCACAGCATACCCTCAGAAACACTGTACGTGTATTTGCAGCACACTTATTGTACTCCTAATTTTGCTGTTGTGGCCATTCCTTTTTTTGGCTACCTTCACCGGTCTTGTGACCACTCCACAACTTCATGTCCACCAACGAGCATCTAGTTGGCACTCGAACTTTAACAGGTATCATGCCTTCAAGTTAACATATGCCTCCTCTTTCAATATCAGTAATTGCTGTGTTTGGACCACGATTCCTACCTGCTCATGATGGTATTTTATTCACCAGCTTTCCCCTCAACACTTCTATGTATCAGCCTGTTTTAACCAATCTTATTGTCACATCCTAACAGGACTGTGTCACTTTCATTGGCTTTTCACCAGCATGGCATTTTGTGTCTCAAGCAGAATGGAGCCAAAAACGTGGGGTGAAGCAGTTGTGACACTTCTGTCATAAGAGTCTGCCATGCCACCCTTCTATCTTTCATTGCAAATCAATCAAGGGTCAAAGAAGCATCTTTTTCTGACTGGAGACTGTGCCTACAGGGTACTGCCAGAAAGAAAGCAGCATCAAAGAGACTAAACAGCATGCACAAACGACTTCATCGGCAAGAATGGATTTTTGAAAATGATATGCAGGAACGTAATCTCTCTAAATATGCTCAAATGCAAGACGACCTGGGCTTCAATGTATTTTTCCACACTGTTATCAACAATAAAGCTTCTGAAAATGTCTCAAAGTTAATATTGAATGATGGCTGCTACTTTACAAATGGCTACCTGAAAATTGGTCTGGCAGCTGTTTCCTGGGTTATTTAGTCCCAGCCATATGGCATGTATATACATTACCCCGAGGAAATATCTGAAATATTCGAGAAGTAAAGGCTCCCAATAGGGTAAGGTGGCTGCATCCTGGATCTATCACCATGATCTTGCCTATGTAAGCACTAAAGGGTTAGCACATATGGACCTCGGGGACAATGTCATTTCCTGGGCTGGCATGATACCCTCTTATGGGACTGAAAAATCAATTTGGGAGCTAAGAAAAATGTCAAAACTCCTTGAAACCCTGAGCAATACAACCTTTTCAGCACTAGAACTTTTAATTGATGAGCTGACAGCCATGAGAGATGTGGTCCTACAAAACTGTATGGCTCTTGACTTCGTACTTACGGCTAAAGGGGTTACTTGTGCTTTAATGCATGAGGAGTGCTATACTTTTATCCCTGACAACCAACACAAAATAACTAGCCATTTGGAGCTGATTCAGAAGGTGTCAGAACTGTCGGAGGCTAATAAAGCTGATAGCTCCACACGGGCATGGTTAACAAACTTAATCTTCGGCTGGGGTGGTGGCATACTAAAACTACTAATGCTGATTGCTATTCTTGTCTTAATAACCTTTCTGGTTCTATTTTTGATATAAAGACATTGATTTGTAAACTGTTGGCTGCCAAGGCAGCAAAAGCTCAATCAAAGTTTTACATGCCAATTTTTAAAGATAAAAGCAATAAAGTAAATGTGTGCAATAATGCTGAGATTTCAAATGTTATGGTGATGCTGAGTTACAGAAAAATGTTTGATAGACTATATGGTAATGCTTAATCAGCATCAAATGAGGAACTGTAAAATCTGAAAGGGTCAAAAGCAGGCACAATAAAGGTTAAGAGTATGTGATTGACTGCAAGGAGTAAGTAAGAAATGAGTTCAAGAAAGTTATGTGGTCAAGAAAACAAATCCTTATATGGACTTATGTCCAAATTTTCTTTTTCTACCTAGAAGTATTCAGGTGTGTCTTAATGCTTACAGGGAACTACCTGATTGGTATATGTAAATCCTCCATTGTCTACTGGTGTGCATATTCAACTCAATATCAGTATTATCTAAGCGTATATAAGCTCATGGTTTCTTTTGTTTGAGGAGATTCCCTACATTAACTGTGGGTCTCCCACACTTGTGTTAATAAAGCTACTACAAAAGAGAGAACTGGTGCTGTGTATTCTTTTATAATTTGCGATTACTTATTTGAGTAACTGTACTATCAGTCTATATTTCTTAACAGGACTTAATGTCCACTGCATAAATGTGTTCTAAAGGCAATAAAATTTATTCTGATAACATGATAATAATGTAGCCTTGAGCAAATATTTGAAGAGCTCAGTTGTCTGAAGTTACTTATTCCTGAACTGGTAAGCAGAAATCACTGAGCTGACCTCTTTTGGTATTTTTCCCCTTCCTGATACTGTAGTAGAATGTGACTGCTTGGATTTTATTGCCTCTGGTAGTAAGGTTACTAGAAAGACATTTATTTTCTATAAAAAGGTTTCTTGCCGGCTGAAATTTTCTGAAGAAATGGAGAGAGCATATGAAGCATTTTTTTCACAGAGGAGCTCCTTTTGACTTTTCTTTTCTTCTTAAGGTCTGTTAAAATGTCAACTGATTATTTGAACAGTAGACCTTGAGTATTTGAAATATGCAATAACAGTACTCTGACTGGTTTATATTCTTTTCTGACTGACCCCATATGTCACAGCAAACCTTGAAAATATATCAACTGCATCCAAAGCATACTTCTTTATATGAATTCCATTTTTATCTGATGTAGACTTTTACTTGCCTATTCTGTCTTCAGTATAAAATTAGGATAACTTCTGAATATTTTCTTTTATTTTACTTAGAACTTTGGTTGCTAATGATGTCAGTCATGCAACTAAGGACCCTTACTGTTAAATGACTGGAATTGTAGGCCATTCTGCTACATGTGTCCCACAATTTCAACTCTTCTTTAAAAAAATGTGCAATAGTAATGTCTTTTAGTCCTGTGTTGAGGAAGAGAGTGAGTGCATGTGTGTGTATGTCTGTATGGATGGATCCTCAGATGGGCTATATAAAGTCTATCTGTCCTTTCAGTGCAGGGAAATGGGTATCAGGACATTGGTCATTGACCTTCATAGCATTTTGAAAAGTTAGAAGTAAAGATAACAGTCCAGTTCAACTTAAGAAGCCATACCAGTTGCACATACATTTTTTTCAGTGACAAGTGGTTGACTGTTGGCCATCCCTAAAATTCTCCCTTTCAGTTAACAGTTTCAGAAAAGATGACAACCTTTTTAGGGGAGCATGACAATTGAGACAAATTGTCCTTATAATCCAAATCAGGATAAGAGTTGGTCTAAACCTGTTTCAAATAAAAATCTTTATCCAAACACATTGAGCATGGAAAGATTGTATTTTCCTTTCATTCTTCCCTCCACGATATTCAGAGATACCTAAAAGGTCTTACATGTACAGACAAAAAGCAAATAGTGTGGAATTACAAAAATGAAGTGTAGGATGCAAACAGCAATTTATTAATGGAGATACATTACGGTAAAAGTCATCATGTGAATTTAACAAAAGGTATTTCAGCAGAATATCAGAGACAAATGAAAAGGGGAGGAATACTACTGATTGAAACAGGGGCTCCAATATAGACAGGAGAGAAAAAAATACAATAATGGCTAATTTGTGGTACATAGGGGTTATTAGCAGGGAAAGAGGGTTACAATAGTATGTACTACTATGGTAAACCTAGGAGAATTTTGAAAGGAATAATAAGCTTTCAGCTGGAAATATTATTTATGGGTGGGAAGTGGGACTGGAACATGATTTGCAATAGTGATGTTTAAATCAGGGTGACTAGAAGGAAAAACATATAACAAAAAAGGGTAGATTACTGAAGAAGTACATGAGAATACTGCAGTTGGAATTCAAGACAGAATGTACTTATAATTCCCCAAGATACAATAACTAGGCTAGATTGGACAGAACTTCTATTTCACAGAAGCACATGTATTTTAATTAATTAATTTATTTATTTCTTTACTGGGAGAAGTCTGACTGGACAAACAAATTGTTTTCAGGGAAGGTCCAGGGAGAAAAGCTCCAATAACAGGAAATTTAATACAGTAATGCACAATTTGTAATACAAGGGTGATGACAGAATACACAATAGTGCAATATGTACATAATACAAATGAGGTGGCAGGAGAAACAACAGTACATTATTTACATTTGTAAGTATTTACAGTTTTTTGTAACTATATGTTAACATTATTGTGTTTCTAACACTTTTACAATTTGAGAGCTTACTTTACAGAACATAGTTAAGTTTAGGCTTTGCAGATGAACCATTATTACAAAGAGATAGAAGGGGAAAGTGGAAGAATAATAGGAAGATGACAGGACAAGTCAGTAATAGTAACAGACCAAAAGAGAAATAATGATGTTTCATTCTGATGTGATGCAAATAAGAGTCAGGACTGGATGAGAAAGTGTTTTAGTGAGTGTTTAAACAAGTGAGTGTTAATATCAGTCTAATGTCCATCAGGATATTGTTTCAAGTTTTGGCTACTAAATTTGAGTATAGAGAGTGTCCAGTGGACTTTTTAGGTTTATAAGTTTAAGGATTTTTTTCTTAAGACTGAAATGAGCAGTTAGTTACGCAATGATTAAGAGTAGAGCTAACAGCTTTTTTTGAGCTGGGAAACAAGATCTGAATTGCCTAGACATAATAAGGCCTTATTAAGTTTAAATCTCTTGGCTGCCAAAAAAGCAATCACTAGAAAATGGAAATCAAAGTCTGCAACCAAATGCATTTGAGGTATTGAATATTAAAAAACAGGTAAAAAAATTGGTAGAAGAATCTTTAGAAAATGGACCAATCAAATTACATAGAAGGAAATGGAAACTGGAAACAATACTTGCACAATACTATTCAGGAGGAGGAGTGAGGTTTAAGGGAAGACAGTAATTCAGCAATTTTTTGTAATGTTGGACTGATGATAGTAGCAAAGAAAATATATGTGATGCACATTGTGTTTAAATGGAAAACGTTAAAATGGTTTGTTGTCTTTTCTGTTAATGTATGTTTGCCTGTGTCTTAAGTGATAATTTAATAAAGGAGTTAAAAAGGAGTAGAGCTAACAGCAGGACAAGCTAAGGGGTTGTATATCATTTTGTGAGCCTGGAGAAGTTGGGTATATTTGAAATAGAGAGATAGCTCAAGCCAGTTTAAGGATATGAGTGCACTGCAATGATGGGAACTGTTTGGCTGATTTGCTCTAAACCTAGCCACTTTATTATAATATAGTTCTAATTTTGATGTTAGTTTGGCCTATGGACTTGTTAGAATGGGAGAAGCATACAGTAAGGAAGGAAGAAGACATCAGCCTGCAAGTGTACCTCTGGAGGGGTTGGTGAGAAACATTTTTGATCTATAAAGCATTCCAAGTTTTTGGTGTGTTTTGTTTCAGAATTTTGCAGATATAGGTCAAATTTAAGTTGGTTGTGAATTATCACACCTAGTAGTTTAGTATGGGAAACTACTTCACAATAGTGCTACTTAATGATGAACTTTTGAAGTTATCTTTTTTTAGGTGTTAGGCACTTATGAAATAATATAGGTAGCTTTTTTTTTATTTTGGTGGGAGAGGGGTTGGGGAATAGTTGACTGCCAGTTAACCAATTTTCGATGTAGATGAAATCATCTTGTCTACTTGGTTGTAGATGAAGGAGATTGCTAAGCAAATGAGAGTGGCATTGTCTGTGTCTTGCATCACTGAAGCATGTTGGGAAGATGAGCAAAGACTGTTAATACATACCTTAAAGAGAAGGGGGCCATGCATGAAGCCTTGTGGGACCTCAGTGTTCACTGAGAGAAAGGATAGAAAGCAGAGATAAGTTTATCAGACTGGCAACAATTAGAAAGATAACCAGTAAGCCAAGTTAAGAGTAGAGTTGGATACACCTAAAGCAGACATTTGTAATAGTGGTTTGGGATAGGAAACAGTAACGATAGTGTCTAGGAAGGATATAAAAGCAGTTGTTGTTCTATGTGCTGGCTGGAAGCCATATTGAGTTGGAGTGAATAGGTTTTCATTATGTACTGTAACAGTTGTATGTGGATGCATTTTTCCAATGTTCAGAATGAGAGGACAGTAAGACAAGAGGTCTCAAGTTTATTTCAGTAGCATTAACTCCTTCATGTAGTGGTATAATATATGATTTTTTTCCAAAATAAAGGAACATATTATTTTTGAATGGAATCTGAGTTTGCTTAATATATGTTTTATGTAGCCAGAAGCAACAGATTGCAAGGAGAAAGTGGGGCTATTGGAGTGGGACAGTAAGGAAAGTACAGACGTGTATATCCTACTTATCCATAACAGTAGATGTTTGAATTTCTTCACTACTGTAGTAGTCTGTGGGTGGTGTCTTGACATACTCTGAAGTGTCTGTCTAGACAGATTGATCTCAGGTTGGAATCAAGAAAGTCCTTGATTAATAGCCCTTCGAGTCATCCACCACTACATTGCTTGCCTTGCAAACCTCAGCATGGGAATCTGAAAGCCCAAAGGGTGTCGTGCTGAGTGGAAGAATTTTGCAGTTACCTTCAGATTTTTCCTCATGTATAATCTGACTAGTGGTATAAGGAGGATTATGGATACCATGAGGCCTAGAATCCTGAGAAATTCTATTGAATTCTACTGCAGGAGTCTGGAGCTGTTGAGAAAAACTCAGAAAGATATGCTGGCATGTTATTAACTGTTGGAAGGAAGACCTTTTGCTTGGTTATATCTATTGGACACCCCAAGAAGACAATTTTGTGATTGGATGAGAGATAAGACTTTTTTAGGTTCATGTGAAATCCCAAATGTGACAAGAGGTTGGATACCTTTGTTAAATCTAGGGTGGTGCCATAATGTTTCTTGTAGCAAGTAAAGGAGATTATAAGATGAGTAAATCTATATAGATTAATATTAGCAGATGAGTAATAACCTACAAGGTTTTGCCAGTCTATGTTAATGTCTCCAAAAATAATGGCTTCATAAGGCATGTTAATGGATACCTAGTATAGAATGCCCACTAGAAAAGGTATGTTGTTTCCTGGAGGGATGTAGAAATAGGTTACACATATTGTTTTGTAGTTGGTGACTTTCAGCAAACAGATTATAAGTTCAGCATTGTGAAATTTAGGTGGACTAATGGGGGGTAGACAGAGTAAAAAAAGAAGAAAGCTATTCCTTCTACTTTATTGTGCATTTTATCAGAGTAAAGGATAGAATAATCTGGGGGAAGAATTTCAGTATCTTTTATATAAGATTTGAACCACATTTTGATGACTATTTTTTTAATACCATTTCTTCATCCTAGATGTCTCCCCAGTCCCCCTGTGTTGTGCGCCTGCCACTTGGACACACATGCGTAGTAAAACGAGGTACCCTTCCTTTCACACTGCTGTATCCTAACTTCTCTGGACTACATTGCTTTGGATACCCATGAAATCTTCCCTCCAGTCAACAAGGATGAACTTTCCCAAGCTCATCGAAGCAAAGACACACACACATAATAAAACTGGCTGCCCTTCCTTTCTCACTACTGTATCCCAACTTCTCTGGACTACATTACTTTGGATACCCATGAAACCCTCCCTCCAGTTAACAAGCATGACCATTTCCATGTTCATCAAAGTGTAGGTGTTAGCCTACAGTTCTCAGTTACTATTCACTGTATTTTCTGTATTTTTTTTCTGGCTTGCACACTTGCATGGACCATCCCCTACTCCCGTCCGTTTTTTCCCATTCATGTTTAGGCATTTAAGGTTAGTAGATGTGGTTCCCCTTTTCTGCCACTATATGCCAGTGTACCACAAAGCAAACTAACCCCTACTATACCTAAACCAAAGAAAAAGGATAATAAACTAAAAGTAAAAAGAAATAAAAATATATATAGCTGCATTATCCCAGTCAGGTGCGTTGCGTACTAACAGCCCTTGTCTACACGGGAGTGTAGTTCCTTAAAATAAACTTTGTGCCCACCATTAAACTTGCTTTTTTCTTGCTCAAATAGGTTTACACTCACCTTATAAGTACAAGCCATGTTTTGTGCCTGATTGTTTTTTTCGGCACTCTGGCCTCTTTCAGCTGTGCTAACCTCACTCCGTTCACCCTCGTTGTGCTTAGGCTCACTCTGCTCCCCTACCCTATCCCCATTCCCACCCACCCACACTTCAGTTACATTTATACCTATCTTTGCCACAGATACCCATCCATCCTCCACTCCAATTCCTCCTCCTCCACACCCTTCCCAATCCGACTATCAACTAACAGCCCAATCACTTTCCATCTCCCCCATATACTCCAACTCCTCTGCCCTTCTACACAACCAATACCTAATAACCTCACTTCCTATTTCCACACCTTTCACCTTTTCCTTAAGTCTATTCCCACCTGCCTTACCTACCTTTAAACCACAGCACTCTACCCCTACCTCACCAGTACAACCTCACTACTCCTACCCATACTTCACTGTCAAATCCTCTCTGCTACCCTACAAAACTCACCTCATATATTCACCTATTACACTCCACTCCTCACAGTAATGCCTCTCATATTCAACATCTTTCTACTTATTTTTACTGTTTACCTCTCTCTTCTTCTAAAACTCTGATCAATTCACCCAACTTATATATCTCCCAAACCCACATCTGCAACATCTACTCACAATGTCATCCCCTCAAGCTACTCTGCATTCTGCTCTAGTCTGTATGCCACTGACTTAATTTTACAAAAGAAACTGACAATCCTCTCTCCACAGCATAATCTTCCTAGTAACTTCATCCATAACTATTTTAGGAACCCCAAAAAAGAAGCTCCATCCAAATACTTTTCCTACTCATCTTAGCCTAGTCCAGTGTGGTGATATACACCCTAAACCTGGCCTTTCTACTTCCTCTCAAAATGCCCCTAACTCCACAAACTCCCTAAATTTCCCCACCATCAACATTCAAAGTATAAGAAATAAAATCCCCCTTCTGCATGCACGGTTAACTCAATATAAACCAGACTTTACAGCCATAACTGAGACCTGGCTAAAACCATATATAAAGGATTCTGAACTTCTTCCCCCACACAATTTATGCCTTAGAACAGATAGACTCCATTAAAAAGGCAGTGGCATCGCTTTACTATATCTAAGCACCTTCACAGTGATTCCATAGTCAAAGCCTATTCCCCTCTTTTCCACCGTAGAGTTACTTATTACCTTCTTAAAACTAAAAGATTGTAAAAGCCTTTGTATCATAGTCATATACATTATCCCAGGCAACAATATTCCCATTCTTGAAGACATTCTTGCCTGGACTACCAACAATATAAAAAAATTAAACAATCATACTAGGTGATGTTAATATTAACTGGTTAGACATCTCTAATAACAATCCCTCCTCAGATATCAATGTTCACATCTATACTCAGCTAATTTCTGATATTGTTAGAGCTGACAGTAAGAATAGCAAAGGTTTAATCCTGGACTGGATCATGGTTTCTGACCCTAATAAGATTTCCACCTCGGTACACTCCCAAATAGTATAAGTGGCCACTCACCAGCATTCATAATATGTAAGCCCACCACTTTACTAAATATACACCGCTATAGACACACCCAAGATCTATCCCACTTCTCCACAAATATGTTTAATTACATTTTGCACAATACTAACTGGAATCCACTAAAATGTCTCCCACTTAATGAAGCTATGGAATTCTTCAGTTCCACATTTCTTAGGGTTCTAAATGGTCTTGCCCCTCTCTGGCTAAAAAGAGTGAAGACAAAACATACTAACTGGCTTGCCAAGTTCACAAAGCAAATTATGTCCTCTAGGGATAAAGCCTGGAAAGCCTGGCTAAAAAACAAAACTCCTTCCAACCTCACACAATATAAACAACTTTGCAATCGAGCCAAATGATTAGTACTCAAAAACAAAAAAGAATACTTCCAAACCCTCCAAAACTAACAAACAAAACCACAAGGAATTTTGGGGAGCAATCAACTCCCTACTACATCCTGGAACTAACCATAATCCATGGCCAAACCCAGAAAAAACTCCTTCTGAGTTAGCCTTACTCTTTAACTCTTATTTCATTGACACCAGTGCTAAGCTTACCACCACCTTCCTGCCCATCACCACAGACTCACTACACCCTACACTAGTACATGCCCCATCTACTACAATACCCACTTTGTCTCTCTCCCTCATACCTACCTCAACCATAAAAAGCTTCTTCATAAACTAAAACCATGTGCCAATGCCCAGATAACCTACCTGCAGAATTCTTACAACTATCAGCCTCCTCCATAGCTTACTTCCCTAACAGTCTCATCAATAGGTCCATTCAGGAATCATGTATACCTGATATCTTGAAAAAGGCATATGTTCTCCCACTTCATAAAGATGGTAATAACTCTGCCATCTCTAACTTCTGACCTATCGCCATTCTTTCCTCCATCTCAGAAATACTTGAGAAGTGCATTCACACTCAGCTCCTTAGTCACCTGGTTAAACACCAACTCCTTTCCTCCACTCAACATGGCTTTAGGCCAGGACATAGCACTAATACCACCCTCATTTCCTTCCTGGACACAATAAATAGAGCTTGGGATGCTGGATCCTTAGTCCCTGCACTCTTTCTTGATTTATCAAAAGCATTCGACACAGTTTCCCGCTCCCTTCTGCTTACTAAACTCTCCAAACTTTGCATCTCCCCCCCACCCTTCATTGGTTTCATAACTATCTCAGTAATAGGCAACAATCTACTATTTGGCAGCACTACTCTTCTCCTTTCATCAATACTAATACAGGGGTACCCCAGGGTTCTATACTGGGTCCCCTTTTATTTAGTATATTCATCAATGACTTCCACGCTACACTTACCCACAGTACTGTTATCCAATATGCAGATGATTCTACTATTATCTGCTCTTCTAAATCTGCCTCTGTACTACAGCAACTTACCCAAGAAGCATTTACCTCAACTGAATCCTGGATGTCACAGAACCATCTCGCCTTCAGTCCCAATAAAACTAAACTCTTAATATTTACCCAAAAAAATCCAGCCCAGTTGACAAGTCAGAATTATCTGTTCATTCCCAAAATAATACTATTATTGAAGTCGTTCCCAGTACCAAATTGCTTGGTGTCATCACTGACGATAATTTAACCTTTGACCTTCATATCTATAATAACATCAAAAAAACCCATCAAGAACTAGGAGCCCTTTACAGGCACAACTACTTTCTCAGCTTCTCTGCTAAAAAGGTTCTTGCCTCATCATTCCTGCTTCCAGCTCTCTTATACGGTGCCTCCATCCTCACCAATATTCAGTCCTTCCTGAAAACGAAACTCGACTCATGCTACAATAAAGTTGCCAAATTTGAAACAAATGCTAAATTCTCCACCCACCACTGATCTGCACTACAGCAACTAAATTGGCTTGAATTCCCCATCACCTCACATCTTTACAACTAACTACTGCCCATAAACTTATTTAAAGCAAACCTGCCCATCCCTCTCCTGCATTCCGACCATGTATATCCGAATCGACACCTTAGGTCACAAGACAAAATGCTACTGAACGTTGATAAAAACTAAGCTCTCAGCCAGCCAAATGTTGTATTCTTTTACTGTCTCCAAGCTATGGAATAATCTCCCTCCTTCACTCAGGGCTATCAGTAATCCCACTGCCTTTAAAAAAATCCCTTAAACTTCATTTCTCCTCACACTGGATATGCATCTGCACCCCCTACTGACAACCCCAAAACCTGACCTCCTCTCAGAATCCTTACTCTTCTTCACTCTATAACTAGTCTATCTTCCCCTTTCCTCAATCATAGCAACCCCTTCTGCTGTCACTTTAGGCTGCATTATCCCTACCTTAAGCCTTCTGTCTCCTTCTTTTTACTCTTTAAGCTAATTTCTTCTCACTGCTAATAATCTTACCTATATATTTAAACATTTCTATCCCTACATTTGCACAATGATTGTAAACAATTCTTCACTGCTGTTATCAAATTTATTCAGTATTATCAAATTATTCTATGTTGTTATTACTTTATTTTAATGTGCTACTACTGCCTTATATACCCTGTATTGTTGTGTAAAGTTTTATTTGTATGTATTTAAATGTGGAGCTTTTCTTCCTGGGCCTCCACTGAAAATGGGCTCATCTCAGGCCCGGTGTATTTTCCCGGTAAACAAATGCAATAAATAAATAAATCTGGTGAGTACTGATTGCTACAGGAGTGAAATTCAGGTACTTTAACATACTACGAATATTTTTAAAAGCAATTTTTAGATATTGAGGGTAGTGATGTAGTGATGAGGAGGTAGTGTGGATGTGGTATATGGTCTTGAATTAGGGTGTACATCACCCCATAAGCTGATATTTTAAGTATTTGTGTAGGGATGGAAATTTTGGTATATTGGTATTTAAGCAGAATTCTGATTTATATAGGCAGGGAGGGGAATTGAGAAGTATATGCTTATATGTTGTGTGTGTGTGTGTGTGTGTGTGTGTGTGTGTGTGTGTGTGCGCGGTGGTATATTTATTAAGCCTGGTACAATTAACATGGTGGATATTTTGGTACAGTGGTACATTATACAGGTAAGGGTGGGGGACGAGGGGGGGAGAGACACTGATAAGACTGGGAGCATATAGGATGTGATGTAGGACAGCAGTAGGAGTCCTGAGAAAGATGAGCAAAGCAGAAGCATACATGTAGTCAGGTAGATGGCTAAAGGTTATTATTTGTTGGAGTGTTAGGGTATGACAGTTGAAACTGTGAACAAGGTTAAGTCTTATTTTGCAGCAGTATGTTAGGATGGGGGCTACAAGTAATAAGATGGGAGAGTGATGGAAGATATGTTAAAAGGGAGAGAAAAAGCTAGTGTTGTGATAAGGGTAGGGTCTAAATAGAGTTGAAGTGTAAAGAGTTAGCACTACTAGAGTATAGGATGATGAAACAGATGTGTATTGTGATGAGTGAAGGAGATTAGCTGAGGTAGTGGTTACAGTAACTGGATAGCTGAGATGGGAAGGGGAAGGATATTTGATGCAGGAAGAGGACAGATTAGTGGAAGTATAAATGTAGAGGAGATACAGGTGGGTGGGAACTGGTGATAGGAGCATAGAGAGAGCCTACGTTTACCGGGGCCCACCCACAGAGTGGAAAAAAACAATCTACTGAAGGAGTGGGTTCCAGCCCCTTAATACCATACACTGCCAAAAACAATTATTGGAATTGGCACTGCTACAATTCACTGGTAACTAACTAAGGCTGCTTGCTAATGTAGATGTAAAAAGTAAATAGTAAACTATGTAGTATTTAAAGTTGCAAAATGAAAGCAATAAGGGCATAAAGACAGATGGAGTAAGTTCTATCTTTATATCTTCAGGACATGGAAAAGAAAGAAAGAAAGAAACCAAAATAGAACTACATATATAGAAAAGAGGGAGAATTACAAATGCAGTAGCTGGAAAGAGTAATTAAGATAGTGCAGGTTGACAGGTAGAGCAGAGAAAAACTTAAGGCACAGAGGGGTAGTGGAAGCTATATTTGATTCTAGTGCTTTTAAACAGCCAACAGCAGACTAGTAAGCACAGGCCAAACAGACAGGAGACATTATACTTTTACTGGTACCATTTTGAACACAGAGTGACTAAGATGATAAAAGTAAATTCCCCCTACAATGAATTAATATGTTAGCTCTGTAAACTTTTGCATGGCTGGTTACTCTATTTACTCTGTTAAAAAAACTGCAACTTTGTAGTAATTTCGGGGGAGGGGGTGCAGTCCACGACTATCTGGAATATAACAAACAATTAAGTTGTAATTGTTGAAGAAAAAAGAAATATATAAAAAGTAAAGGGGCAAAGCAAAACAGTATTAGTGTCAAGAAGCTTGTGCTTTGTGACTCATCCAATAACTATATCAGATCACACAGCAATAAAAACTAAGACAAAGATGCAGAACAATAATAATGTAAAAATGTGACAATGGTGCTTTCCCATTTTTATGATAAAAAATGAATTTAATGAATGGGTGGTTAATTCAACAGTTATTTGTGAAGACAGAGATTACTTCAGAAGGTATTGTGAGTGAGAAAAAAATTAAGCTTAATATAATAGAAATAAAAGAAACAGATATGACAAAGAAGTAATTAAACAATAGAAATTATACAGAAAGGTTGACAAAGGATAAAGTATTGCAGGAGAAGGGGACTCTCAGAAAACAAGACAGGTGCAACTGCAGAATGGTAAAGGGAACATATCGGAGTACTTCAATAGTAAGCATGGCTTATTAAGGTAGCTGTAACTTTAAAGTGCAAAAAAACTTTTAGCACAATGACACAGTCAACAGGAAGCAGAAAGAATTAGAAGGGTATATGACAAGAACATATCCACTGGTCATAATAACAGTAAGAGAGGTATCATAAATGTTATGAAAATCCATACAAAGTAAAGGAATGTGGAAAACCAAGAAAAGGCACAAATGGAAATATTTATGGAAGACTTAATTATGTGAATTTTAGAGAAAAATGACGCTCTACAATTAATGGCTAAGTTAGGAAGAGATAAAATAAATATGGTGATGTATAATCAATAAAAAGGAAGTCTCTAGAAACAGACAATATTCATGTTAAAAATTGAAGATATTGAAGAATAAGGGAATAAAGGTCTGGAAGTTTTTGTTTAATAATATTTGAAAATGGAGGAAGGGCAGTACCAGCAACTTGGAAGAAACCTGTGGTGACTGTATTACCTAAACAGAGTAAAGACCATTGTTTCTTCAGATTTGGCTTTATATTTATTTACTTATTCTATTTATCCTTTTGTTGACTGGATTAGTCCCAGTAGGCTAGTAGCCTATTTTCAGGGGAAACCAGAGGTGGCATTTGTACAACTACAGGAAATTTGGCCAAGACATTGAAGAACTTCCCCATCTCTTTGCAGTAGAGGGAAGACATTGGGTGTTACACATCCTGACTTTCTGCTTCTTGTCCAGGCGTGGAGGCAGCCAGGAGGGACAGGGAGAAACATGGCTACTGAGAGCCAAAGCAATTTAGAAGTTTAAATGTTTTGAAAATATGGTAGAATTGCTACCAGAAATGTTTTCAGGCAATGTGGGAGCAGAGGAAACATTGTCTGCTGATGGTGAGGAGATCGGGAAGGAGATGGAGCTAAATGCGGTGGTGGAGCTGGATTCAGAAAAAAATTTCCAGAAAAACCTGTTTGAAATGGCAGAAAAATGTGTTATTTCAACCCTCCAGTTGGGAGGGTTGTGGGAAGAGTACCTGGGGGAGCTAGTTAACCAGAGTGTGCAGAAAGTGGAACTGCTATATCCTGGAGTGACATTGTGGAAAAAAATAGAAGAGGGAGAAAAAGAGAAGGAAAAAGAGACAGAAAACGTTCCAGAAAAAAGTCCTATGCTCAAACAGTGGAAGAAGGAACTGAGGAGAAGACAGAGATGAAGGAAGTAAAGAAAATATGCTGTTCAGGTGAGCAATAAAAAAGAGAGAGATTAGGAGTGGTGCAGCTTCATTATTATTTTCATACTGGTGCTTCTAAATGCTGATATGAAATTTGCTATCAAGACAACAAGACTGAAGTGCTTGCTTCAGTGCTTCATGTGTGGTATTAGTTGTAGCAACTTTTTAAAAATAATCTTTTTTCAACTGTCTTAGTTGAGGGGCAGACCTGGCGCTCCTCAGAGAGTTAAAGGTGAAGCCTGACAGATAAGAGAAGGGATTTGGTTTGACTTCCAAGTTCTAATTTCCTGGGTCCTGCCTGTGAGCCACTTGGCTATCCACTGGGTGACATAAGAGTTTATGGCTAACCTCTTGAGTTTGTCAACAATGTCAGAGTGGGGTATTGTGTCAAATGCCTTGGCCAGGTCAAGGTAGGCAGTGTGAACTGTTTTGCCCTAATCCATTGCTTTGGTAACTTTCTCAAAGAAGTCCACACGGATGAATAGGCATGACCTGCTCTTGACAAAACCAAACTGGGTTGGGTCCAGTGTCTGGAGGTTTCCTATGTCATTATCGATCATTTCCATGATAATTCTTTCCATGGCTTTGCATATGACACTAGTGAGACTTATGGGTCTGTAGTTTCTGGGGTCTGTAGGTGGCCCACCTTTGTGCAGAGGGATGACTGCTGTTGTTCTCCATTCACTGGCATGCAACCTGTTTGGAGGCTACGGTTAAATACCTGTTCCAGAGAGCCTGATATGGTCATGTTTCATGCTATTTAGAAGGCATCCTGGGATACTGTTTGGGCCCATCGATGTAGTGCTCTTGGCCTTAGAGACAGCATTGAGGACCTGTTCCCTAGTGATAGTAGGGGGAATTATATTTGATGTTACTTCCTGAGGGGAGGTTGAGGTGGAGAGAGGGGCAAAGTTAGAGCTGAATTTCTCTGCAGAAAGTTTGCTACATCTTCTGGCTCATTGTACAGGTGGTTCCACTAAGGATGCACACAACTGTGTATTGTCTTTGATGTTGTGGAGAGCTAAAGAATCCCTTGTGCTTGTTTTTGGCCTTGGAGGCTAAATTCCCCTTAATCTTGGCTTTGGTAGACTATTTTTACCCCCAGTTGTTTGTTTAGATTGATGAGGGTGCTTTTATCCTGCTTTGTGCTAGACCTCCTAATTTCTGCCACAATTTTCTTTCTTTTGCTATAGAGCCTATTAATACTGTGATTTCACCAGGGTGGCTTGATTTTTGAGGTGGTTCTGTTCTGTACTTATCCCTGGTGAGTGCAGCTGCCTCTGTGCAGCTATTAACATACTTATTTATTTATTATTTATTTGACATTTGTTTACTGGGGTGGTCTGACAGGGTCTACAGAACCCATTTTCAGCAAACGCTTGGGGAGAAAAGCTCCACATATAGTATAATACAAATACACTAAAATTCAACACAATACAAATGGTATTAGAAATACTATACAAAAATAAGCTGAAAGAACAAACTATGCTACAAGATGTTACAATGTATACTACACATCTAGACGATTCTATAGAGTTAAAACATTATAGACAATAATAGTCACTATCACCATATATGATATAGTGTCCAAGAAACTGTACGTAGGTAGTGCAATGTGTGACACTGACTGCTACAGTACACGAAAAAACAGAATGTTAGTTTCAGTTAGGAAAATAATAACCAGAAAGTTACTGATGCAAAAAGACAGTGAGAGAGTTAATAAGAAAAGAAGCAATACAGCCTGAGCAGCAGCTTAAGGATATGGTTTAGAAACAGAGAAGGAGTTAGAAGAGCCTTAGGATCTTGCAGACTGAGGGACTGAAATGTGACAGAAGAGGAAGAGCTGAGCATTAGGCAGGCTTTATGCAGGAGCAGAGCCATGTATTTTTGAGGTGATTTTTTTAAATAGGGTTTCTGGGAACAGTTCCATGCAGGCAGCAGTGTTTTCAGGATTTATTGGGGCTTGCAAATTTTGCCAGGTTATCACTTAATAGTAGGAAATTAGCCTTAGAGTAGTTACTAAACATTCCTGGGTTAGCTGGGGTTCCGAGTTTTATTTTTACTTCAAAGGAGACTGGTTTGTGATCTGTCCTTACCAGACAGGACATTACACTAGGGTTTTCTGCACTGTCCCACATTATTCAGATCCAGTATTTTTGTGCCCCTGGTCAATGTACTGGCAATCCAGTCCAGCAGTAAATTCAAAACAAAGGAGTTAACTAATTAAAACCTATGTGATGTGGAATGTCATGCCTCTAGCAGTCTTGTATTCCACAGTATTTTCTGAAAAGTAAACTTAATAAGCATAAGATAAACAAATGTAAATATTTTGTGAACGATTAAAGATATTAAAACTGCACAAATAGCAAGGTTGTCAGTAGGAAGTATTTTTTACAGTGATAACAGTGCATTCATTGTCTTTCAATAAATACTATAATATATTACAAAAGCACACAAATCCCAAATTATATTTTTTGTTAAACTTTCATATTGTTGTATCTTGGAAACTGTACTACCTAGACATATAGTGTTAGAACATTTTTGTTAACCAGACATAACGTTTCACATGACAACAAATTCCTTTATGAGTGCATGTTTGACATATTTACAGAAATATGAAAGCATATGCTTAATTGTATAACTGTTTATACAAGTAACAGTGAATAACTCTAAAGATATGCAACTTAATAGTGCAAATATCAAAGAAAGTTTTCTTCATGACTTCTAAGGTTTTACTTGATGTGTTGCAACACTTGTTTTTTGAAAATATTAAGTATAAATGGAAGTATTATGTTCTCATAATTACTAAGAAACAGCTAATAATATCACAGGTATAATGTAATACACACTGACAAAGAATTTATCTGTCTCCATCCATGGGATTTTATACCATACCCTTCAACAACATGTAGGGCTCTCGGCCATGAAAATATGAACATAAATATGAATAAGTGAAAACCTCAATTAATTAATTTCTCCACTGCAGGACCTCCTTTATTAACAATCTTAGTGTTGTTTTGTTAATAACTTTTTGCACTTTCTAATACTGCCTATTATTAGCTGGTAAGTCACCTGGTTAAAGAAGCCAGGACCAAAAAAGGTCTGGATGCCATAAGAAGCAATGGATGTGAATTAAAGTATACAAAAATAGTTTATATGCTTGGGTAAGTTGTTGAGGAATAAATTCCCCCATTTTTTAAAATGTAGTATTCCTGCTCTATGGAATACAGTGGGAGGGCCAATACATTTTAAAAGCTGAAGGGACAGTAACTTCACAAAATGATAACAGAAGATAAAACAGGAGAGGGAAGGAATTATGGGGTCAAATTAACATTGAGGGAGGGAAATAGACAGGCAGTCAACACAACACCACCAGGTGGGGAGAATTTAATTTATGCATGACTCACAAGAGATAAAGCTCTAGTTTGTTTTCTACTTTAAATATGTAACAGAAAACAAATTACAATTAAAGCAGTGTAATGAAAATACACCACAATACACAAAAATATAAGAAAGCAATACAGCAGTACAAATTACAAAAAAGCAACATAAGGAAAAACAAACTAACTTTTCTCTTACAGCAGTCTATGGCAGAGTCTGACTTGTATTTTCCAGTAAAGTTTTGAAATGTTTCATTGTACTCCTTAGTTCCTAGCTCCTCCCGACAAAATTTATTGTGTAGGTTCTATGCAGTAAGTTATTCCAGCACTAAACTGAGTGGCCATTAGTCATCTATCATCCATAATTGAAGTGAAGAAAGCACATGCCACCAAATTATTTATGTGGGAGTCTTGTGCAAACTACTTACCTTTGCAGGTTGGAGACCTCAGTCACAGGGAACAGAAACAGCTTTGACAAACTAGTTGTACCAGCAGAACTCCAAAGTTGGACGATCCCAAATGCAATGACTTATTACAGCTACACTCACCAAAGAAGGTTCAGTGCTCCTGAATAGAATATCCAGACTGTAATGCCTACAGAATGCATGCACTAATGGCCAAGTGACAGCTCAGAAAATACCTTGTATGTGGCATTATCAAAAATGTAGATATTCATCTTGCAAGCTAATCTTTTAAAGCATAATCCAAAGGTTTATGAGGCTGACCACAACACTGATAAAAATCCAGAAAAATTTCTACTTGGCCACAGAAGAAAGTACAGTTGTGTAAGTAAACTTACCATAACAGCAGAAGTTCAAATACAGCACAGCTGCAGTAGCCTAAGCTATATGGGTTATACCCTTGCCTAGGATATGACTGCCAGCTAACTTTCAAAATCTTTAGGTCACCCTCTACGTGCCCAAACTGCCAATAGCTCGAGCAGAACCATATAAAAGGCATATTGGGTACCAATAAGCTTCAGGCGTTCTTGCCTCAAGAAGGGAGGGAGACTACAGCCTTGAAAGAAAAAAATGCTGGGAAAGAAAAAAAAATCAAACAAACAACAATGTAGCAATATATACAACAGCATATACATCTGCACTCTGGCAATATATAAAATAAAAAATAAGTAAGAAAGCTGGACAGAGGGGATGGCTCCTGCATCTATTAGAATATCTACGGTTACGGTAAGTTTACTTACACAACTATACTATGTTCAACATTAGATCACTATTACAGTAACCTAAGCTACATAGGCTGATTACCATAACTTATAAATATATAGAGAGGAGGAAGGAATTTAAGCATTCAGGGGGTCCAATGTTGCCTTGGGTTTGGAGTGATAACATTTTGAATTTTGAAATCTTGGCAAAAATACTGAGAAAGGAAAGGTCTAGGACTGGTCTCCAAGTTTTCTCTTTGCTGAATAAAAATGTTGCTCGTCTGAGTTGAGGGCACAAGTTGTTTCACCCCGAGCCAACATGTTCCCTACAACAGAAGCAACAGGGACATCTGGTTTGTAGGATGAGAATGATGATCTGAAAAGGGGGTAAGGGATTTACAGTGCCATCTGTATCCTGCTGGATAAGCTCAGAACCCACTTGTCAGAAATCATGTGGTGCCACTATAGAAGATGGGAAGCCTACATTGAGGGAGAGACCTGAAGGGCTGCCAGGGTGGAAAGAGGGAGGGAAGTAGAACAGGCAAATAGTCATTCAAACATTTTGACTGTCTTTGGTTATGGGAGGCTCCTCTTTTTCCCTATGAGCCTCCTTGCCACTGATTCTTGAAAATTTGTGCGTTAGAACATTGCTGAGACTGCTTAATTTGTTTCCTGGGAAAAAATCCTATACAAGAAGGAAAGTTTTTACTGAACTTTGAGAAGGAAGGTTGAAAAATCTGAGTGACACCTTATATCCATTTCTCCTCTCATCAAACAGTTTAAGGACCTCAGAAGCAGAGGGCTAAAATAATACACCTTTGTCTGGGGAGAATTCAAAACCTCACCCTTCGCATTTTCTGGATGGTTTTGAGAAAATAACCAACAAATCTCATAACTGAACCTGTAGCAGCAGCTCTAGAAACGGCATCAGTAGAATCATACTGAACATTCATTTTAAACAGTTATTCCAATTCTACACTAGATATCTTGATGATTTGTTCATAGTCTGGACTGACACCAAGGAAATGTTCTTGAACTTTTTTAACTTTATCAATAACAACCCAGATTTTCTAAGGTTTACTTACTAGATGCATAGTAAAATTATTTTGTATTTGCATGTGTTTCTTGAAAAAGATATAAGGAACAAATGCTAATTTACAAAATATATTGTAAACCTACATATTCAAACACGCTTCTACATTTCTCCAGCTCCAAATCTATGACACAAAAAAGGTAGATAGTCAAGGGGCAATTTGTGAGGGCTACAAGAATGGTCACTTATGGGCATGACTTTTTAGAGGAATGTACAGTGTTGGAATAATGTTCTTAAGAAGGGGTTACCCTATTGCTCTGGTAAATGACATAAAAGAGGAAGTTATCGGAAAAAGGAATAGGAATTTTAAGAACCCAGTTTAACTGTGACCCAAGCTGAGAACAATACTAATTCACATAGGGATGATTAATGGGGCATGGTTTTGCACTTGTATTCCTTTATTACTAATTTCAACCTGGACAGTAAAGTTGTCAGATGGATTCTTAACAAGAAATGGTCACTGTTGAGGGAAGAAAATGACTTATAACAAGTGTTCTCTGAAAAAACTTATATAGTATACAGGAGAGAAAAGAATTTAAAGAATATTTTGGAATCTGCTCTGGTTAACCAATGGGCAACCATTCTTAGGCAGATGAACAAATGTGAACACTTCATTTTGTAAATGGATTTACACAGGGCATGTGTTTGACATGGATTTCGCATACAGAACTGAGTGTGCCATGTTAAAGGCAAATTTAACTTCAGCAGCAAAGGGATTGTTTATGCTGCAATCTGTCAAGGTTGCTGCTGTTTTTATATCTGTAAGACTGAGTGGATGTTAAGACAGAGAATGTATGAACATCTGTATGACATTCAAAGGAGCAAGACAACTGATGCCTTGGCTAAGCATGTGATGGAATTCCTAGAATACAATTTTAAATTTACCATCATGGAACAGGTGCACCGAAACCCAAGAGGTGGACCTCGGCACCTTGCAAAATGGGAACTTTACTGGCAATTAATTTTTAAAGCTGACAGCTGGCCAGGCCTTATAGTGCATCTATCTCTAGTATTTTAAAATTAAAATTCTTGCTAAGATAAACTGAATTAGAGAGCTACCATAAGGTGTCTTTATTAAGTGCAATGGGGAGTGCTGTGACTTTAAAACAGTTTTCTCTAGCTATGTGTTACATGACTATGATTGCGGGCAATTTAAATTCTAAATACAGATGAACTGGTTATCTGAGGAAGTCCTGGAAGGATATGAGATGAACGCAATTATCTTTTATCTACCTCTTACCTATTTACGAGTGTTTTAAGCTCTAGCAATTGGTTATTTTATTTTGTGTGGATTACATTTTTTTTAACTTTCTTGGTTGCTACTCTCTGCAGAATCGCTGTTTTATTAGTAGTTTGAGTGCCTACCTTCATATATGCTTTCTTGGGTTTGTTGTTTGGAAACACAACTATGGAGGGTTTAGCAACTTCACAACCTCTATTCTCTGATTTGGACACTACGGACATTTACTCCACAGATGGAAACTTAACATTACTAATTCAGAATTCAGCAGCTTTCCCAGAAAGTTGACAAAGTTTTGTCTGCTTCACATCCCCCCAGATTACAGGAAATCAGCTTTCTTCCCACAAAGGAAATACAGACAATCAAAGCCTAACACAAAACAGGAATATATTACCATTACAGGAACAACAGAGCTGGTCTAACGGCAGCACTAATTTGGGTAAGAACATTCCTAATTTATCTGAATGGATTTCTAAATGGGCAAGCTTATTTAAAAAAAATTACCCTACACACCTGATGACATCCTCAGGAAGTTAAATGAGTTGGACTATAAACTGTACAAACTGAAGAAATTACAAGTAAAGAATGCCTACTTTACACATGCTATAAGAGTTAGTTAAGTTCTGAAAGGACTCTGTATGTGGGGGTTCCCCCCACAGGATTGGAAAAAGATTCACCTTTACATCATGACCTGGTGGAGATGTTCAACTGTCATGGTTGTGAATATATGGAATTATTAGTGAATTATACCCAGACGTATATAGAACAATTATCAGTTGAAACTAACCACCCTGAACAACTCATTATAGGAGATATGGAATACACCAGATACCAATTTGAACATGCCAGAATTTTTTCTAGTATCGACTATCAACTTGAACAGATCAAGAAACAGAAGGTAAAAAAATGAGAAAAAGATTGGATAGCCTACCAAGAAGGGTCAGCTTATCCACCCCCGCCCCCATCACAAATATGGGGAAAATCCTCTTTATTCCACACCAGGATGGGTAGAATGGATCTTCCCTAGATGAACACACCCCCACTAAATGTAATAACAGACACAACTTATGGTCGACCACATGGAACATGAATACCACTCTAATCCTTCAGATTTTCCACCTCTAAGGTGTTCAGGGAGGTTGAAACAGAAATATGGTTCCAACCAATTGAGGGGGAGATAAGAACATCCAAGTCCACATCAGAACCAATGGGAAAGGAGATCTGGGCCCCTCCCTTCAAAGAGAACCAATGAAGGAGCACAGGCTGGTCATGCCCTCTACAATATCAGTATTAAGCTCGTTGATGGCGATACGAACCAACTTAATTTATTTACAGAAGGAAGAGTCTCCACAGAAGAATTAAACTATTTAAATATAATTTCACTTCTTACACCTTGTTTTTTGGTATCCCTAAAATTCATAAGGACTCCAACAATCCAGCTATGCTTCCAACAGTGGACAGTAGAGGATCCATCAGGCAAGCCTGCGCTATGTTTTTGGATTATAAATTAAGGGACATTCTAAAAATAAATTACAAGTGTTCAATGACTCATTGTAGTTTTAAAATAAAATTAATGAAATTGAATTTAACAAGAAAGACATGTTGGCAACTACTGATGTGAGAGACTTATAAACTGGGATTCCTCATGATGTGGGTTTAAGCTGGCTTAGAGAATTTTTAGAAGAAAAAAAGATTGGTGCAGATCTCTTGGAAGAATTACTTGAGATTGTGCTTACCAACAATTTTATTCTATTTGATGGACGTTATTACTACCAAACAAAATGTGTAGCCATGGGGGCAAACTGTGGATCCATATATGCGAACACTGTTATGCCATGGTGAAAAAAATCCTTTATATTGGATGGTCCTTTTAAACAGTTATTCCGATTTTACACTAGATATCTTGATGATTTGTTCACAGTCTGGACTGACTCCAAGGAAATGTTCTAGGAATTTTTTAACTTTATCAATAACAGCACAGCTTTTCTTACTTGGATGTGCTTCTTGAAAAAGATATTGGGAATAAATGCTACTTTGCAAAAATCTATTGTAAACCTACATATACAATCACAGTTCTACATTTCTCCAGCACCCACCCCATGACACAAAAAAAAGTTGGCAGTCAAGGGGCAATTTGTGAGGGCTACAGGAATGGTCACTTATTAACATGACCTTTTAGAGGAATGTACAGTGTTGGAATCTGGTAAATGACATAAAATAGGAAGTTATTGGAAAAAGGAATAGGACATTTTATGCACCCATTTTAACTATGACTCAAGCTGAGAACAATACTGCTTCCCATAGGAATGATTCAAGGGACATAGTTTTGCACTCATACTCCTTTATTACTAATTTCAACCTGTTCAGTAAAGTTACCAGATGGATTTTGAACAAGAATTGGTCACTGTTGAGGGAAGGAGATGACTTAAAATTGTTCCCTGAAATAACGCATACAGTATACAGAAAAGAAAATAATTTAAAGAATATTTTGTAATCTCTCTGGTTATTAACCAAGGGGCAACCATTCTTAGGCAGATGAACAAATGTGGACACTGTTCATTTTATACATTGATTTACATGGGGCATGAGTTTCGTATAAATGACAGTGTTCCATGTTAAAGGCAAATGTTACAGCTCCAGCAAAGGGATTGTGTAGGCTACAATCTGTCAATGTTGCTGCTCTTTCTGTATCTGTAAGACTGAGTGGACATTAAGAGAAAAAGAGAGAGAGAATGTGTGAACAACTGTATGACATTTGAAGAAACAAGACCACTAAGCATATGATGGAATTCCCAGAACACAATTTTAAATTTACCATTATGGAACAGGTGCACCAAAACCCAAGAGGTGGACCTCGGCACCTTCACATCAAAAAACGGGAACTTTACTGGCAATACATTTTTAAAGCTGACAGCTGGTCATGACTTAATGAGAGTCCTTCTATCGTCAGGATTTTCACATTAAAATCCTTGTTAAGATAAAGAGAATTAGACAGCTAACATAATATGTTTTTATCAAGTGCAATGGGGAGTGTTGTGACTTTAAAACCATTTTTTCTAGCAATGTGTCACATAAGTATGATTGCGGGCTATTTAAATTCTAAAAACAGATGAACTGGTTATCTAAGGAAGTCCCGAAAGGATTTGAGATGAAAGCGCTTATCTTTTACCTACCTCTTACCTATTTATAAGTGTTTTAAGCTCTGGCAACTGGACATTTTACTTTGTGTGCATTAAACCTTTTGTTTTTTTAACTTTTAACGTTCATGGCTGCTACCCTCTGCAGCATCGGTATTTTATTAGTAGCTTGAGTGTCTACCTTCACATACGTTTTCTTCAGAATCATAACAGCACTTAGAGAATTAATGGAAAAATCACACTTCCCAACCCTACTCATCTAACTGGAAATCATTGTTAGAATGTGAGAGAAATCTTTTTCTATTAGCAGGAAGTGAGAAATCAGGATTTAATGCATTAAAAGCAGAGAATAAGCCTGTAAAACCTTCTCTGTCCATAGTTAAAGATATTGGAGAACAGACATTTTAAGTTTCTGCTTTTTCTTCCTAGGAGAATCTCTGGAAAGCAAGCAACTAACCAATGACAGGTGCACTAGTCCAGGAATCAGGCATCTTACTCCAACTAAACAGTATACCTTCAACTGCTGTTTCTCCTGAGCCTGACAAAAGTGATTCTCACTTGGCCAGCAAGGGCAAAGCTACGGCCGCAAAGCACATGTTAATCCTCCATTGCTTAGTGGTTTCCCAAACAGCTACACCAAAAGGATCTGCAACAAAAGATGGATGGCCTGAGGAACCAGCTCTGGCCATAGGAGAGTCGCTCACTAGTGGCTGAGGCAGTGATGGAGCTGGACAGACACTCAAAGACCCCCTAACAACTTTCTTCTTCTTCTTCTACTTGTGGATGGAGGTAAGCAAGAACTGCACAGACCAACAACTGCTCTACGCTCCAGCTGGAAAAAAAAAACTCAGTAGCAGATAGTAGATCCTGAGTGAATTAGCAAATTCTCTGACAGGGAGGTTCCGAGGTAAAATTTTTCACGACAGTCTCAAAAAGCAGTAAACCCTGCCCTACACATTTACTCTAAACAAAAAAAGGCAGAATATGTCAATAAATAACAGATTTTTGCTCATTTTGTTTCTACACAAGCATTACATTAGTTAAAAAAACCCAGAGTGACACAGTTTTACAAAAAGCATTGCTTAGCATAAAATTATCAAACTCAAAAAAAAAAAAACACATTTTTTTTCATAACAAATGCTTCAAAGAAAGTTTTCCCTTAGAAGGAGACTTATCTGCTCAGCCTTGAAAAAATTGCTAAAACAACTGTCATTTCCACAAAGCCTACAGAGGCAAAGCACTTTGTCAACAAGAAACCTTTCAAGATTTTTGGCACCCAATCTGCCTTCTACATGGGTTTGCTTGAGCCAATGGTAGTTTGGGTGTACTGAAGGTGCAATAAGTTTTGAATGCTGGCCAGTGGTCTTATCCTAGGCAAACATAACCCGTATAGCTTAGGCTACTTCAACAGTGTTCTAAATGTTGAATACTCATCCTTTGCCAAAGAAAAGGAAACAAAAACCGATCTGTATTCTTCAGCCCATTAACTTTCTTAGGTACAATATCAACTGGAGGTGAACATGCACAGTAGGGAGAATGCACACTTTCTTGTTCAGACACTCAGGGAAGAAGAAAGGAGTTTGAACTTACTGAGTGAATGGCATTGTAAAAAGATATTCAGCCTAAAGTTTATTCTTCTTGAGAGAAACCAGATCTTTGTTCAAGATCAACAGGGTTTCTTGTAAATAAGGTCTCAGAAATCTGAACTGCAGGATATGAAGTGACAGCCATGAGAAAAAGTGGCCTTCAGATGCACATGTTTTAGACAGAAACTATCATCAGCTCTATTGCCAGATGGAAAAATATGTCAACAACAAAATTCAGGTCTAAGGGTGAGGAAGAGGTTTTCACAGGAAGCTTGTGGTGAAGACTCACTGTCAGGACCTGCTTAACCAATTAGTTAAGATCCTATCCATCAAACCATGAAAGTCTAACACAGAGTCAGCACTTGAACAATAACAACAGATTAATGAAGACACAAATCAAAAAGATGTCTGAAATATGACAGTGTGATTTAAACTTTGTTACCTGTGGAAGGGGGAGGGAGAGACTCAGCAGCCTATATGATGACTTTTTCTTAATTTTTTTCTAGTTTGGCCATATACATAGCTCTAGCAGAAATATTTCTGGCAGTATCAATGGCTCCAAAAATTTATGCTGGAACAAAGTAGTCAAAGAATCATCATCACACCAAGAATGGAACTCTGAGGTAAATACTGTCTGCATCCTAAAGTAACACTGCTCTGTCTACTTTTCTATGATTAGATTAAGAACAGTCACAGAAAATAGAGCTAAGAAGTGCTATCAAGCTGAATTCTGGCATAGCAAACCAAAGTTTCACCAGAAATCAATGATTTAATGCAAATGGAAGGAACTGAACATTCTCTCCAATGGCATATGGAATATGTCCACAGCCCAGCATCCTCTGCTTTGCTAGAGGAAGGAAAACCTTAGAAGAACATTGTTTCACTTACAATCAACAGATAAACGTCTGGCTGGCCCCAAAGCATGAACATCTTATGCACATGAGATCCAAAAGATGTTTGGTACAGGGTAAAGGTGTTCAATAGGGACATGTAACTCTCTTGGGAAGTGAACCATCTCTAGAAAGGCCTAAAGAAGAATGTTTCACTCCCCAACCCAGACCGCTTTTCCTTTTTTGTTCAGATGTCTAAATGATGTCTGACTATCAAACCTTAACAGCAGTGGCTCCAGTTTTAGGATATAATCCAAAGCAAGAACATAAAAAATACAGAACCATACTCAAAACGATGATGTGGAGTTTCTTATCTACTGGACAGAGTCAGCATCTCAACAGATGGCACACTTGCCTTAGGTGCTGGAAGATCAGAAGGTTGTGGGTTTTATACCCACACTAGGTACTTTGACTAATTTGCAGTAACACTGCAGTGCAGTATAAAGGGGGTGAGGCAATCCTGTCTGTGCCATCCTTTAGATGATACATTAAACCAAGGTCCCATCTGATTGAGTTGGGGGTAGCTCAGGTGAATATAAAAGATCCCATGGCATATACTGAAACAAGAGTAATGGTTGCTTTATTGTATTTACAGTTTTACATTTACACTTTATACTGTATTTTATATGTTTTAAAAGGCACTTAACATATACTCACTTTTCCAAATATGACCTACAATCTTTTCACATCCCACACCTTCCACTATAACTTTTTTATATTACATATTACTTCCTCAATATAGTTTCTTTTGTTAAAGAACTTTTCACACCTGCTTTTCCATAAACACCAGATAACAACAAATACGATTTTATCCAGTTTTTCAGTTTCTTGTCTACTCCCAGCCTTATATTTGCCATGCAGTTCCAGGTCCATATCAATGTTTTTAAATACTTTCAAGTCATAAAAATCTTTGAATAATTTGCAAAAACCTTATTTTTTTTTTTTTTTACACATCAGAAAACAATGTCTGAATGTCTCTTCAACCCTACTGCTATTACACATTTTTTCTTCTATCATTTTATATTTCATGTTATTTTTACTGAAATTTGTCAAGTAACAAACATCACAGTAAATCATAAGCTTCATCAAAAGACTCAAGCATTCCCTGCCTTTTTCTTGCTGCTTTCTTATATTTATATCCACCCGTATTTTCCCCAAAGATCAACACAGCAGGGCTTTCACTATTTTTCATACCATTCTTTCTTTTCCATTTCTACTTCATTTATATCAATTTTCCCTCTCTTTATTTTTCATTCTTATTCTTTCTCTTTCAAACTTTTGTTTCTCTTTCCCATAAGTATCCACATATCTTTATATTTTTTCAAATCAAATTTCTCAGTAGTCTTTTTTCAGACACTTTTTTAACACTCAAACAGATTTATTGACACTAAGAAAACAACTGGATTTAATCAATTCAAGCCCCCCTGTATTTCACATTTTGAACAATCCCTCTTTTGATTCAATTCAACCTTGCCCCCCCAAAAAAAATAAAGTTCATCAATTCACTTTCCATACAAGCTGGAAACATATACATACTGCCAACATATGGTACCTTTCCTAAAATGTATGTGTTGAACATAAATACCCTTTTCTTAGACATAACTGAAACACCCTCCAGCAATCTACCAACTTTCATATTTCTTTTGGAACTTCTTTCCATTGTTCTATTATTGCTTGTTTCTTCCGAAACCCATCCCCTGGAACATCAATCTCATTTCATGTAAAATAAATTCCTGCCATCCTTACCACTTCTCCAAAACCCTTACTTTTTGAATTATTTAACTGTCATCCTACTGTACTCAGAATTTGTTCTGTTCTGAAAATTATCTTTTTCATTCAATGTTTGTTCTTGGCTATTAATATCACATCTACATAAGTTAACATTAATGGTACCGTTATTCTTTCCTTAATCATCCATCTTCCATCTTCTAACTCTGATCAGCATATCTGTATAACTGTATTCGTTACCATCACACACACTCGCATGCTCAATGGACAACCCTGTTTTACACCTCTTCTTTGTCTTATGTTTTCCCAGCAAACCACTGCCATCACAAACACCCAAAAATGTTTATAAGTTGACCCCACTATCCTTATTTTCCCTCCTACTACTTATTTTAAAATGCGCTATGAACTGTTACCTGTTATGATAAGTGCCTGAATTGTTTTGACAGCTTTAAAAGCTGTAATAAACATGCACACTATCACAAAAAGCATAAATGCAGCACAGTGAAGTGTCTAATGGATTTTAAAACTGTTGGCTGATCATACACTTCACTTCTGGCCATTGTCTGTACAGCAGCACTGTGTTAAACCTTTCAAAGCTGTCAAACACTTTGCACTGTTATATGCCTTTTTTTCTCTGACACTAGAAGTACACCACAGCAGTTAAAGCTCCATGTACTATAAAAAACTATGATTAGATTTCTCTGATCATAAAAAGTCATGTGTTGTCAAAATGGATGTCAAGACTCATATCTCAAGGTGAATTTTATGACATCCATTTCTTGAATACGTAACAAGTTGGTTACAGATGGAGACCTGATCATGATCCTTTGCATAACCTAAATGGTGACAATACAAAGGTTCACAGTTTTGATGTAGTGGTTGAAAACAATGAGGTCCACAATGGTATAATATCCACATAATTTCTGGAGAAAGATGAAAGTAAAAATAACCCTCACTCCCATTCCATGGTTTCCTTGGGGTAAACTTTGGATAAGACAACTCAGACTGAGAAACACCTTCTCTAGTAAACCCTACTTTTACAGAGCAGAATGGAAAGGAGGGATGGTGATCAGTTCCAAAATGTGATAATTTAAGATTAAATGCAGAACCAGCTGGTAATGTATAATGATTCTTCAGCCCACTGAAATGTGGAGAACCAACTCCCCAGTGAACAATGTGGGAAGTAAAGACAAGCTAAAACTGACAAAGGGGTATGGGAAAAGGCCAGAAATCTCACTGCAGATCTGGTAGGAAAACAAAGGATACTGAAAGAGAGGGAGGCTGGTACTTCCTAAGCCTATAACAGTATCTTAGTAATTATTCTTAAGACAAGATGTCAGTGAGTGCAAGAAAATAGGTGTATCCAATGAGCTGTGAGCAAATTTCTTGTCTCCTGTGTAGGATCACCAAACAGGATCTCATTCACTGAAAGCATTTTAACCTTTGTCACAGCTAACCATGGAAAGTAAATAGCCTTATCTAGGCTGCCTGGTGGCGACAAACAGGAAAAGTATCTCTACTTATTGCAGCCACAACAAAAGCACACCATACTATAGGAAAACATACTTTAGAAGATTATGTCTAGAAAGTTCTTTGCTGATGTCCTTTACACCACTCTCAAGAAAGGAAGACAATTTCTCCAAACATGTCTGCCTGTTATAAGGGAAGAATTGTAGGGCCCTTTTGTGCCAGGTTAGCCACCAAAAGGTCAGTAGTTAGGTCTTGCAAACAAAACCCTTGATGGTTGACTATATGACTGTATCCCTTGGCTAGCTTCTGCCTCTGTGAAGAGGAAGCAAATGGACTAATTAGCTGGGAGGGGTTTTGATGATCAGCAGACAACAACAGATAAATGAAAAATGGAAGCAGGGAAATGTTTGATGTCTTTCTTGAAGCCCTATATTACTTGCAAGAAACAAAAGTAGAAGGGGTAAGCTGAGATCTATACAATGTATGACTGGGTAGAAGGTACACAATACAGCTGATGTGATCTAGAAGTTCCAGAAATGGGCTTAGCACCAAGCACATACAAGAATGCACTGCCTGCATTACAATGCTCTCTCATGGCCTTTTAGTTATTCACCACCATGTAATGAATAGACTCACATTCTAGCAACATAAGTGAAATCACTGATGGCATAAACACAAGAACAGCAGTAGCATGAAGCTGGAATCAACCACTGCCAATGATGAAGCCTTTATTTGGTGGTGTGGGGCAGGACAAAAGAAATGTAATTCTGTGGGTCTAAGGTTAGATTCAGCAGCAATCACTGTAGATACAGGGCTGTGTTTATCTTGTTCTACTCCAATCCCAATAAATAGGGAAGGGGGTTTTGTGGGTAGTGGATGCTTTGTGAGTCACAGGGTTACTCATCTTCCACCATATTCAAAAATGCAGAAATCAATGTTGAAAGCCAAAAAATGACATTCTAGAGGCATGTGCCAAAGCTATCACAGCTACACTTGATTAGAAGAAGCAGGCAGGCCCAGACGATGTAAGCCAGCTTTCTACATTGCTAACACTGGGCATATCAGCCCCTTGCCTGATGTTTAACATGGTACCCTCTGGCTCATCACTATGAGGTGCAGTCACTGTACATACCAACCCAGGTCAATACTGCAGAAAGTAAAAACAAATCCTAAACATGAATAAACATGCACAAATAAGCAGCATGACAACATGGAAAATCACATATTCCCTATCTTCAGGGGATGCTACTGGTTTCACACTGCTCACTCATGCTCACCAGAGCAAACACCTTTTAAACTTCTTCCCCTTCTTTGATTAGCTAATTATCTACACTTTCACTTGACATTCAGCCATCTTTTTTCTAATAACCTACTTCATCATTTACCCTTCACTGAATCACAAGGATGCCACAACCTTTTGGATTCCGAAGCTTGCTTTGGACATAGCACTGTTGCACCACAGAACACACAAGCACATTCAGACACACTACATGCATACATACTGATACTTTGGAAGATCACCAATTAATATGTCTTTGGCAAGTGGGAAGAATCCTAGAAGCCAAAGAAAACCAACAATGACACAAAGAGTACATTCAGACAGATGGCACCACAGCTGAGAATCAAACTAAGGAACTCTTTGGTATGAGGCAGCAGTGCTATTGTCTGTACCACTGTGACAAGACAACCTACATTAAAATGGTGGAAGTATAAGATTTTAATGTTTCAAAATGAAAGCAAATCGTTTCACTTAAAATTACAGATGACATAGCTGTAGGTAAATGCCCAGCATGTATTTAAGCCCTCAGGGAACTGTAGGGTAATAGCTGTATTTGTTTAAAACACCAGTACCTCTCATCAGATTATCCTTGACCCTAACTTAAAGCTCCTGGTGATCCAAATTATTTTATTTATTTTTATTTATTTAATATTTGTTTACTGGGAAAGTCTGAATGGAACAGATCCCATTTTCATTGGAGGCCCAAGGAGACATGCTCCAGACACTTTTACCCTTAACAAATCAAGATACTACTTCACTGCTAGCTACAGATCACCATGACTGCTCCCCAAAGAAGCTGGAAATTACCTTACCACTGATGGGTTAAATATCAGAGTAAATTTTATACCTTTTCACTAGTGGACTTCAATAACCCAACAATTAACTGTCAGTTTACACCTCTAAAAATGGATATGCTCAGCGATGCCTAGACTTTGTTAATACCAAAGCAGTGGAGCAAATTGTAAAACTATCCACATGATGCACGAATATCCTTGACCTGCTCCTCATTAACCTAGTCGCCTTCTGTACCACACACCACATGTCCATATCCTTGGCTAAATCTAACTACAAATCAGTCATCTTTTCTGTCAGGTCCAGTGACACCACCCAACCAGCAAATGAAACCATCTTTATTTTTTCCAGGGCAAATCGACTTCAGCTTGTATAAGACCTACCTAAAATTTACAGCATTCTTCCACAAATGGACCTAGCTGACTGGGCTCTCACATTCACCTCCGTCTTATGCCAGCATTTAAACAGTTGCATAGAAAATCAGCACCTGTCTGCCCTAAGCATAATGATAACCCCATGAATAAACCTCTCTGGTGAAACTCCCATATTGGTAAACTGCATAATAAACAAAAGAAAAATAAATCTCCATCCCCCTATCTCAGAACCATACTAAAACATGTCAGCAAGGAATCTAAGAGCATTCCTAGAAAATGTAAAGTGGAGTACAAGATTAAAGTCACCACTAATACCAAAGGAAACTACAAATTATTATTCAGTTATTTCAGGGAATAAAGGAATAATGTCCAACAATGCACTGAGCTCACCCATAATAATATTGCATATTCCAATCTCAAGGATAAAGCCAACATATTAGTAGATACTTTTTGTTAACTTTACTCTACATACCTATATTGTCATCCAGATTAACGCTGAACGATTATTTTTCTTGAAATCACCTTAGAGCAAGTCTTATAATCCCTGTCAAAGGATAAAAAGTATTTTTTGATAGGACAAGACAACATACCAGGCAGCATTCTCATCAGTCCCAATATGCACTATCCGAGCCTCTATTATACTGTTTAACCTCAGCCTTTTTACAGTGATTATGCTTGATGTCTAGAGGACAGAACTGTGACTCCCATAAAACGGGTGAACTCTCAACACAATTGGGTAAATAAAGACCTGTCAGCCTCATTAGCCTTATATGCAAAGCCAAAAAAATGCATCATAGCAGACCTCACTTGTGCAGACAAAGGCAACTCAACTGCTCTAGACACTGCTTAAATTGGTTTTATGAAGGGCACGTCATGCCTTCTGAACCTATTAAGCATCCTTGGAAAGGTTACAGAGGTTGTTGACTGTGGTCAATCTCACATGTTGCTTTGACACTATCCCCCACACTGGTATTACTGAAAAATTAGACAAAATTAGACAAAAATTAGGCAAACTCTTATCTGATGGACTGCAAACTGGTTATCCAATAGATCTCAAGTTGAGAAAGCTGCTGATGCCCTCTTTAAACATAAAATTGCAACTACTGAGATATCACATGAATCAGCAGAGGACTCTCTGCTGTTTGGTATTTATTTTGCAGACATCCAAGCTAACAACCCATTAGTTTGGTTGACCAATTTTGTTGGCGCCTGCAAGCTGGGCACTTGCATCTGCTCATCCACTGATACTAAACAGCTCCAGCAAAAGGCTAATATTCATGCACATACTTGATATATCAGAAATGGTCTCAAACTTAATGCAAAATAAGTGCAGCATAGGAATTTTTAGCAAACAAGCTGCGGTAGTCCTCTTCAGGCATGTATGGTCGTAAGAGATCTGGGTATTGATGCAGTCAACCCTCATTCAATTATGATGTTTCCACCATAGTTAAGAAATCTTTCTATGTGGCTCAGTTAGTTTGGAAGGAAATAACTTCAGGATCAGAGAAGTCATCCTGCCACTGTACTTTTCCTTTATCAGACCCATTAGTGAATGCAATGTCCCTTTCATATGTACAAATGTATGCCCCCTTGGTATGTACAAATCCAAGTATATTACTCAACTGGAAATGCCCCAAAGATTTTTAACCAATAAAATTAAAGCCAAAAATCCTTCAACTATTAAGACCAATTAGCACAACTCTCCTTACACTCAGTAGCCCACCAGCTGCTGCAAGGTAACTTGTGTCTTACTTTTCAAGCACAAATGACCCAATCCTAGTTTCACTTGTTTCTTTGCAAACTCAGTAGCTCAACAAACAACTGCACTAGTGATCTAAATCTACACCAACAAATAAAACTCACTGGAGGGATAGGTTCCTAACTTAACTTTCTCCTGGACTGTGGGATAAGTTATCACTATTGGTCAAACAAAATACTACTTTTAGTACCTTTAAGGTTACTCCTGATGACTGGATAGGTAAACACAAATTTACACTAGGGCCATTATGTACAGTCCTGCTTAATTTGGGAGATGAACATCATTATGTGCTTGTAAAGGGTGGCAAAAACTTTTGGGTGTGTCTATTTACAGTTGTATATGAGTAGGTATATGTGTTCCCCATAATTGCTTGCCTAGTTTTTATCCCAGATTCCTAAAAGTGGGTGTATATTAGAACACCGAACTTTCAAAATTTCTAGTGTTCTAATATCGAACCCTATTAATCGAAAATTTAAAACAGCGAATATACAGAACAACAAATTTTTTCCTAGGGAAAAAAATTGCTGTTCCAAAACACATACACACAACAGAAGCACATCAAACAAACAGCAATCCACACACATACACCTAAAATCTTACATTTAACCCTACAGTAAACTATACACATCACCACTAACTATCCACTTACCTTAACCGAAACCCTAACCCTAAGGTCCGTCACTATTGCACACTCACCTCATCCACTGTCTAAACCTAACTCACCTAACCTGCCCTAACCCTCACGTCCACACAATCGTACACATACCTAACCCACGCCCTAACCCTAACTCACCTAACCCGCCCTAACCCTCATATCCACACAATTACACACTTACTTTAACCCGACCTGTAACTTTCCAACACAGTGCTGAAAATACTGAAGCAACAAAAATGAACAACCAAATTCTTTCCCTAGGAAAAAATTTGGTTTTCTGTTTCTTCGATATTTTTAGTGTTCGCTGAAAACAGGTCGATATTAGAAACTCAAAATTTTGAAAGTTCGGTGTTCTAATATTACCCCCTAAAAGTGATACTTACAATCATGAATTGCTGCTACCCCTAGATATTGCTTAAAATATCAGATTTTCCAGAAGTCATATAGCTGAATAAAGTAAAAAAAAAGAAACAATCTTTTCACAAAGAAAGTGCTTCTAAACTCTTGGTAGTAATAACTAAACAATTTGATAAACTGCTGACATTTAAAGTTTTAAAACAGAATCACATACGTTCACATCACAAAATACACTACAAATGAAACAGAAATGAAGTGCCAAAATACAATAACATCAGTGGCATATTACAATAAGGGCAATTCAGGTGATTGCCCAAGGCCTGCAGCTCCATGGGAGTCATGGCCAATCAAAAAAATAATTTCTTTTCAAAATGTTTTATCATTTTAGTTTATTAGGCCTGTTGGACTCTGCTCTTTATTCTTTTTCTCTTTTTTGCTGCAAGCTTCGGAAGAGCAGTGACCTTAAGAGAAGGAAAAGTTTTAATTTTGTTTATTAGTTAGCTTATGTATTGAACATAACAAGTGATTACTAAGTAGTGTTTTTAATTAGAAAAAAAGGGGTCAAATGAAAGACACCAGTACAATATTTACCTTTTATACTCATAGCTTATGTCATTTACGCATGTAAAGCCTTGTGATGGTCCTTAGCTCAGGTGCCTTATTTATTTATTGACGTAAATACATATTCCTTTACTTAAAAGAATAAATACACGCAGCAACCCTATCTAAACCTTTCTATTTGTCATCTTCCCAAGATTCGTTAAGAAGGTAATGAGAACAGTAAATAGTGTACTACAGACAGTTGTAGTTTTCCAGTTTTGCAGATGCAGTAATCTGAGGTAAGTTTTTTCTTTTTTATAATTATACTGGCAGGCAAACAAATGGAGGAGTAACTGTGCTGTGGAGGAAAGTAACTTCCCCTTTTCATTTGGCAATATATATATATATATATATATATATATATATATATATAAAGTCTGACATTAAGGAATAGTGTGCACTGTGCATTTATATAAAATAAACTGGAATATTTAATCTCTGGCTACTTTTTATATAGCAAGGTTGAAACTGTCCCTCATTTTGCTAAATGTCCCTGTCTTTGCCTAACATTTTTGGTCTGTGCTCATAAAATTTGTGTTTTTCTGTCATTAATTGAGAATTGCAGTCACTAAATGTGTGTGTGTGTGTGTGTGTGTGTGTGTGTGTGTGTGTCTATGTGGGGGGGTGCTAGCCACAGATGAAAGCAACGAACCCTCTTCTTGCTGTTTGCTCAGCTTACAATTTGGCTTTATAGCACTAGAGTACATTTGCACAACATAAGATGGACTATTTACTCTTTGTGTACTGTTTGAAATCAAGCTGAAACTGTCCCTGAATTGACATAATACCGCTGGTGTTACCTCATATTTTGGTTTGTTCATCATAAAATTTGGGGTTTTCTTGCAAATCAGTGAGGACAAATGTTTGAGTTTCAGACTTCGTATCCTTCAGAAGATGCATGACACATCTTCTTCTGTATAATAGAGGGATGGAACCTTTACTACAACCCAGATGACCCAAGATCAACTAATGTCTTGAGTGCTAGAGGGGCTGTGACAGGAGAGAAACAGTGATGGGAAAGATGGCCTTGCCAGCTTGCCCACTCTAGGAGGAAGGGAGGAATATCTCTCCCTGATAAACAGTCAAATTCACAGTGATGGGGATGTGACATAAATACAGACTGACAATAAAACTATGGCATCTAGGGTGTGGTGCTAGCATATAATGCATGCATGACATCAATAGTTTGGCCAAGTTAAGGCATACAAAAAATCCTCCCAGGAGTGTAAAGCCAGCATTTCTGATGCTGTAGGCTGATATACTCCACTTCCAATCTCCAACCCACCATTGGTGCAGTCCCAGAGCCACTGGATATTACTGGAGACAGTTACACATAAATGGTACAACCAGCTAGCTGATGGTCAGCTGGGGAGCATGCAAAAAGGAGGGGAAAAAAAACAAAAATACACACCAATGTAAAAACTGCAATTCCATCAACTAAGTATGTAATAACAATATTTAATATGTGTTCCTGATTTTGAGCTGTTGTACTTTGATGTATATAAATGTCAGATGACTATAACTGACAAGTGTGGACATTGGTGAATTACAGTGTCAACAGTTCAAATGGTCTTAAACCAGGAAAGTGTATCTACAAGAGCATGTGCATTCATTTGTGGTCCCCAAAAATAAAGTGTGTGGGGGTGGGGGGCCCACAATTTGAAAAACACTTTCGGCCTAAGGTAAACAATTTGCCACTAAATGAAATTATTTAAAAAAAGAAAGACATTATTGCTGCAGTACACCATGTCTGAGTGGGATAATACATGTTTATCCATAGCTAGTTTTGAAAACCAGCTACAGATAAACCCTATGCTACCCACTCTTTAAAAACATTATACTCCTTAACAGCACCATAAAGGTATTGCTGTTCAATGCTAGGAGCCTTAACAAAAACTTCCACTCAATACATGCACTCCTTACTCAGAAAAATATTGATATATGCATCGACACAGATACCTGGTTCAAGACAAATGAGAACACCCCATTAGTGAAGGGCTTCAATGCCTACCACATGTTCAGGCCTACCATATCCTCAGCCCCACCAAATTAGATGAAGGCAGTAAAGGCAGTGGTGTCTCCATATTAGTAAAAAAAAATCCCCTCCACAATCGTTAGATAAGAAAATGACTTGGAACTCCTCCAAATCCAACTATTAACAAAACCTCTTGTCATTCCCCTCAGCCCATATCTCATAATTAACCAATATGGAGTCTCTATGCAATAAGCCAAACATTATTGTTTTAGGAGACTTCAATATCCTCTCCATTAACTGAGAAGCCCGTACATCTACAAACATTCACACCCAGAAATTTCTGACTTCATCAATGCAAACTCTCTGGACCAGTTAGTCCACACTCCAAACAGGGACAATAACATCTTGGACATGGTCCTTACCAATATGGGACAACTTTGTTCCACACAAAATGTAAATTCCTCCCTGGTCAAACTGGACCAAAATTAGTCACATTCACCTTAAGACTGAATATGGAAGCACCTTCCAATACCTCAGTATTCAGAGATTTCACCCATACTAATCTACTAAACCTTAGTCATGACCTGGCTAAATTTAAAAGCTCCTTCCATCTTGATGACCCTGCTGCTTATGTAGAAGCCTCTATGACAAATTTTATGCATATCCAAATAACTGTACAGATGCAGTTATACTCCTCGGAAGCAAACAAAATTCTACATTTAAAAATATACTCTTGTGGTGAAACTTCGATATAAACAGGTTCTATTAAAAAAGAAACAAAAAACTCACATGTAAAAATAAATTTAACTCTCAAAATGCCAATAACACTCTCGCTAAACTAACAAGAAGCTCTGGACACTGATTAAATTAACTAAAGCCAGATATGAGGTAAAAATAGTTACCAAGGTGAAGGATAACTACAACGCTTTCTTTAACCATGTTAGAAATCTCAGAAACAATGCCCAACACTCAACAGACCTAATATTAAACAATATCACATACTCCGACTCCCAGGACATAGCCAATCAACTAGTGGGCAAATTTAGTTCAATGTTAACCCCCTCCTCATGTATATTCCCAGATCTCATACCTCTATTTACTCCCCCCTCACACAAATCTCACAAGTAAAGTCTTCAAGGTATTATCCAAGGCTAAGAACACTAATTATGTGGAGAGAGATAACATATCGAGCTACCTACAGGGGTTATTCAATAGCAGCCACCAAACACGCCTTATGCCAGATGAATGGAGGAGGGCAGCAACAGCCTTTCCCTTTGGATAAGCATTTACATTCATGCAATCATCATACTACTTGAACAATATGGGTTATAACAGAAATAAACTGACATATGATATTGGTAAATAAGCAGTAAGAGCCAATGATAAAAATACTAGTAAATTCACACTTAAAACTGTAAAGAGATGCCTGAAACTGTAACATGTGTTATTGCCAGAACAGGAAACATGACCAGTGTAGAACTATAGGCTTGACCAATGATAATTTCTTAAGCTAATTAGACTTAATTGTACCTTTCACCAACTGAATGACATACCATGGTCATGACTGGCCACACTCTTGCTCCCTCACTGGCTTGTTCTAATTTTCCCAAACACTCTCACTCAGTACCTGGATTATAAAAGTAGCAGGAAGGAAACTGAAAGATTAGCTCTGAAGAAGTCTAACAATGAAAGTGCTTATCTCATCAATAAAGCTGAATTCCTAAGGACTAAGAGAGTGAATGAGTCTGCTTTTTAAAAACTAAACACGTTTCTTTAGAAAATGAGATAATCCACTTGCTACGAGTTCCAGCAGCTATTTTTACAACACTCAGAGAATAAGGCACACTGGCTAAAAGATCCAACACAAAGGTCCAACTACTGTTGTTTCACCTAATACAAAGGAAAGGCTCCAACAGCTGTTATCATAGCTAATCTGGGAAAAGACTGAGTATAATAATTGAACAGCTATTTATAACAGCTTACTTTGTGAACCCTCAGATAAGGGTCCAACAGCTGTAATAACTAAAACTAAAGAAAGTAATGGCTCTACCTTCACACTTTTTTGTTAGTCCTGAAATGATTTTTAACTCAGGAAGCTTCAGGTAGTTGGGCACCAAATCCAGTTAAGTGGTGATTCCTCCAGCAAGCCTGCACAAAGGTGGGGCATCAATGGACCCAATGGCCCCAGGTAATTATACACGCATATGCCTGATCAGTCTCATCTGTAAGACTATGGAAAGGGTATTTACAGAATTAATAAACAAGGACATTGGTAACCTACAAATTCTTGACCCAAGCCAGTTTGGATTTGTCAAAGGCAGATCCTGCCTATTTAACCTGGTCAACTTCTTTGAGAAAGTTACTGAAGAAAAAGATGAAGATAAATCAGTACACACTGCATATATAGATCACACATAGACATTCACACCATCTCACAGACAAGCACTGAAGATAAAACTATCCGATCTAAATGTAAATCCCCATGTAACTGAATGGATAGCAAATTGGCTCATAAAGAGAACCTAGGAAATTAAGGTGGGTGGCTCCACCTTCTCGAAAAGATCTGCCACTAGTGGTGTACCCCACGGCTCAGTCCTTGGGACACTCCTCTTTGGCATTTACTTCTCAGAGAAGAAAGCAAATGTTAAGGGCTTATGGCTGACCAAGTCTGCAGATGGCTGTAAACTTGGTGCCATGATAAACTCCCCAGGAAACACCAAAATCTTTTAAGAGGGCTATTCCCAAACAAATAGCTGGTGTCAAAATCATGGGCTAAAACTAAACACCAAGAAATGTATAATCGTATTATCTGGCAAGCATGACTTTCCAAGTAACTATCACATTAACAACACATCTGATCCTGTAATCAGGGATCTGGGAACCTATGTTGACAATAAGTTGTTCTTGCACATCATATAGCTAAAGGTATGTCATCCAGGTCCAGGGATATAATCATTCCACAATTCTTGGCTCTCATCAGGATTATCACCTAATATAATGCCCCATTCAGTACCTACCTGTCCAAACATCCTTCACAACTGGAGTGACCACAATACTTTGTCACTACACACACACAAAAAAAAAATCAACAAGGGCATACATCAGAAAAACTATACAGACCATCTCTTCTTAGTATCATATCATACAATGGGACAACCTCTGCCTTGCAAGCAGAGCCTCAACAGAGCCTATCGTGTCAGACCTATTACATATTTTTAAGTCCAATGACAGCATGACCTGTTCAAGGGATGTAAATCTGTTTTGCAACATAAACAGAATATGCTTGAGGGATAGGTATGTATCACAAAGAATACCTCTTCTATGGCACTATCTTCTACTCTTCATAAATTAAAGTACTTCTCTTGCTCTATTCGAACATAATTTCAATGGATGGATGGATGGATGGATGGAAGACTGTAAATTCACCCCCCTGTTTAGCACCCATGTCCCTCAAGGATAAGTGCAACAAGTAAATTCCCCAAAATATCCTTGTTCTGCCCACCACTGGGTTATTCATACACAAAATATAAGGGCTAAAAACTATCATGGAATGCAAGGTTAGGCTTCTTAAGATCCTCACAGACCATTACCCAACTGAGTACCCAAGAACCTTATCACTGAACTGTATCAATAATACAACAAGATTTTCTTCACAGTTCTGGATTAGGCATCAAAGTATGTAAATAATGGGTACCTACCAGAAGCTCAAGCTTTCAGAAACTCAAAATTCATATTAGTGAGACCATAAGAATGATTTTCTAAAAACTCAAAGCTTTTGAATGGAGATCACAGTACAGTAAGGATCGGGGAATTTACCCTTTTCCTCACTGTAGTGCAGTCTTGAAGTTGGTATATATACTGTGCAGTGGGTGTGCGGTTGCAGCGGGGCTTGCCCCCAAAAACGTAGAAAAATGGTAGATTTTTGTTGTTTTCTGAATTTCAACCTTTTGGAAAATCATTCATATGGTCTCGCACATATGAATTTTGAGTTTCTGAAAACTCAAACTTCTGATAGGGATCTGTAAATAACAATATAGTTATTCTGCTGATTAGTCTATGTAATCTTTAATAAAATCAAAAGTGCTGCTATTACAACTGATAACTAGATGAAGATTAATTTGAATGACTTTATTTACCTGTTGTTGCATTAAATGAAGAGGTATAGCGGTATGATGATGTTGATGACAATGAAGATTTGGAGATAGTGGGATATCATCGTGGCTGCCCTGTCTTCGCAGACACTCAAAGGTAAATGAAGGTCTTCGATGTGCTAAAATGAAAATATTTATTAAAATAGCTGTACATACTCAACTGATTTTTAAAGCATTACATTATGATCATGTCCGGCTATAAAAATTAATGCTCTTTTTATCAAGGTAGCAAGTTAAGTGTGTGATATGGGGCAACAGCTGTAAGTCCTACAGTAAATGGTCCTAGTTCCCTATCAAAGCTCTGAGGGCATACAAAGTTAAAGCCCTGACTTCAGCCCAGGCAACTTGAGTTTCAGTAGTGGCTTCAGAGCTTGATGGACCAGGCAGGGGAGGATGGGCATGCCATTTGTGTGAGTGTGTGTGTTTGTGTGTGTGTGTGTGTGTGTGTGTGTGTGTGTGTGTGTGTGTGTGTGTGTGTGTGTGTGTGTGTGCGTGTTTGTGTCTGTGGTGAGAGGGGTGACTCTGTCTACACATTGCAAGCATACCTCAGAGGTGGGTCTGTGATGCAAAAGCATGGGCAGGGAATGGGTGTTAGGCTCATCAAGCCACTGCTTATTGTTAACTTTAGTAGCACGTGTGTATCTGTATGGGGATGGTATGGTGGGCTTCCGTGGTGTCATAGATAGCATGACCCCCTGCCCAGGGAATGGGTTATGTCTGACCATTACAAACAACCTCAACTGCCAGGATACTGGAGTCAGCATAAAACACCCTCACAACTTCCTGAATGACTGCCTTCTGAGCAGCTCTTGCCTCTAGTGTTGAGCATCCCAAATAAAGAGGAATGAATGGGTTCAAGTTTAGTAGGGAAGCCCTAATAGTCAGCAAGTATGGGGCAAAAATGACCAAGAAAAAAAACTTTAAGCAAATATTAAACAGATAAGGGAAAAACAGCTAAGAAAAAGAAAATCCTGCATCTGTGGAACAAACTTACACTACCTGCCAAACAGAGTAGCCCCCTTAACACTTTCAAAGTAAATCAAGATAACCAAAATGGGTAGCCTCAAGTCCTCCCTAGGTCTACCTTGTGTTGCCCTCCATGACGATGGGGGAACTTCTGAATATGGTTTATTGGCTACACCTGTAATAGTCTACAGACTAAATACCAAGTACTCTCCTATGAAACTAATATGTTTACTTTTAGAACGTGTCAAAAGCTCGACCAAGGCAAAATGATCAAGACTGCACAAACTGCTGCCTTCTGAATTTTTTTTAATTCCTTTCACAGCTGCAAGCAGTTTCTGTAACACAGGCCATGAGAAGTAAATTGAAACCTGATACAATTTAAAAACGAAATTTATGTTTATGTCTTCAGAGTAACTTCAGACTTTCTTAGATACTCATTACTAATCAGTCTTAGGTATATGTGACAGACATGCTAAAAACCCATGACAGAAATCATTTTTGGTAGACAGCAATAAAGTACTGCTTATACATTACACATGCATGCAGCTATAAAGCAGTACCATGCACATACTGGCAATAATTTGTTAAAATATCGCTGCAAATATTTATGTAGCTAAAATGGAATACCACATCCAATACAGGCAACATCTTGCTATTTAAGATAACCTGGTTCTGAATATATTTTCACAACATCTTCTCTAATTTGGTCAAAAGGAAGCTCTGCCATTGCCAGCTCTAAGCTGCACAAGAGTGAAGCCCTGACTGTGACTCACATGATCAGGGCTAGACTAGTGACCAAGGAAAGAAGGCACCAGCAAAGGAGGCTGTCAGTGAATATCTTATGCCAGCTTGCCCATGCTGGAAGGCAAGTATAGTCCCTTGCAATACTGGCAGCTACTGGAGAAAGTGGTACACAGGATGCAGTACATGAGCCAAGGACAAGCACCTGGTACTTCCACATCTTATTCACAAAGTAACCTTTGTGGGACTCGTACAAGAATATGCATGCTCACAAAGGAAGGTACAGCAGAACCTTCTGTCTGCAAGTGTACACATGAGCTACTAGGGGAAGACATAGGGCCAAAAAACAAAAAACAGAAAAAAAAAACCTCTTATAGTTGCATTGATGATGGCTGAGCTCTCACCTTTCTGATAAAGCACAAACAGGCATAGTTACTGCAAGGGGTAAATGATTAGCAGGCATGAGGTAGAAAAAATCATTAAATAAAGAAGCTCTGCCCTGCTAATGTTAATGCTTAATCATATTTTATCTATCTTACTTACTCTTTTTCTAGAGATCTGGTTTGGTTTTGTATATTTGTTCCCTATGGTGGATTATCCCCTTATAGATACCACATCATAGGTTCATAGGTTCATAGGTTTATACTAGGCTATCTGCCCCAAGGCATTTATAAGCCTAGCCCGAATTTTTGTGGCTTACGCCACCCCTTATATGAAAAAATACTGTACCCATTAGTTTGTTGTGCCTCTGTCCAGCAGTGACACAGAGATGATTCCCGGGGTAAACCTATGATCTCCCATCCACAGGTCAAGATTTCTCTTGAACAGAGCCAGCGAGGTGCTCTGCCTCACATGGACCGGGACTCTATTCCACAGCATAGGGAGTCTCTGAGTGATAAATCTATCCCTCCAGCACGTCCTATTTATATCCGTGCTAAGGTTTAAGTCACTTGCTCTAGTGGTTTTGGTGGATTTGGATTTTTTGAGGTGAAGCATGTCCATTAATTCTGGGTTGGACATGGCCTTGTATGTCAGGCACATGTCACATCTGAGCAGACGGTATGCGACTGAATAGAGCTGGAGTTTCTTCAATCTGGCAGCATATGACAGATTTTGGAGTCCCTTTATCCTTTTGGTGAGAAACTTTTGGGGTCTCTCCAATTGCTGCAGATGTCAGGCGAGATACATCCCGAATGGGGCATTGTACTCGATCATTGGTCTGATAAGTGAAGAGTACAGGGAACAATGACCTCACTAGATCTGGATGTGAATCCCTTCATGATCAGGTGGGCAATGTAGAAGGTCTTTCTAACCACTTTAGCAACGTGAGTGTCAAAAGAAAGGCCACTGTCAACCTGGGTCCCCAAGTCCCTGATAACCTCTTCTGTGCTTAGTGGATTGCCACCTATATGGTAGCTTGGGGTTACCTTGTTTTTCCCAAAGGGTATGACTATACAGTTTTGGCGTTTAACTTCAGGCCATGGCTCTGGCACCAGCTATCTGTTTCCGTGAGTCCCTTCTGAAGGATATCCATGTCCGATGCACTTTCCACTATGGCCCCGAGTTTGCAGTCGTCTGCAAACTTTGTCAGCCAAAGTCCTCCCATGTTGGCCTGTACTTCTGAGAAGTAGATGCCAAACAATAGGGGGCCAAGGACCGAGCCCTGTGGGACACCACTTGTGACCGGCTTGGAGTCAGACATAGCGCCAGCAACTCTAACCCTGTGGGTTCTGTCCTTAAGCCAGTTTGCAACCCATCTTGTGACATATGGGTTTACATTTAAGCTGGTAAGTTTTTCTACAATACCGAGTGGGGTATTGTATCGAAAGCCTTTGCAAGGTCAAGGTAGGCTGTATGGACTGCCTTTCCTCATCAATGGCCTTGGTGACTGTTTCAAGAAGTCGACCAAGTTCAAAAGGCATGATCTTCCCTTGACAAAGCCAAACTGGGTCGGGTCCAATGTCTGCAAGTCCCTATATCTTTGTTTATGAGCTCCATTATGATCCTCTCCATAGCTTTGCAGACTAGACTTGTTAAGCTTATGGGGTGGTAATTACCAGGGTCCGTAGATGCACCGCCTTTGTGGAGTGGGACCACAGTTGCCGTCACGCCACTCCTTGGGCACGTATCCTGTGGTAAGGCTGAGATTAAACAGCTGCCTTATGTGCGGGTTTAATTCCTCATTTAGCTCGTGTAGCACACAGCCGGGGACACCATCCGGTCCCATTGATGCTGTGTTTTAGCTTTAGAGAGCAGCTTTCACCTGCGCATTTGAGATGTCTGGGAGGCTACACTCCGCTGGGATAGTTATCTCTCCTTTAGGGGGGTGAAGTTTGCACTGAACCTGTCTGCCAGTATGTTGGCAATGTCTGTGGGGTCAGTGATTTTTGTATCATTTTGGACTAATTCTGAGCATATCTGGGAGTTTCCACCCAGGTTCCTAACATAGCTGAAAAAGGCCTTATGATTGTCCTTTGAATCCATGGCAATTTTTCTCTCAAAATTGGCCTTAGTTGATTTTATGAGTGCTCGTATTTTTTTACTAATAATGATCAGGTGTGACTTCCCTTTTATGGATTTTGTTCTATCATGTAATAGCTTTCTCCTCTTATTGTAAAGTTTGTTAATGTCTGGGGTCCACCAGACTGGACATTTGCCCTTTGTGGAAAGAGTCTTGGTTTTATTTGGGATTGCCTGATCCATGCAGTCCTGGAGGTGTTCATAGAAGACATTTGTAAGGGCTTCCGCAGCTTGGGTTGTGGTTTCCACTGTCTCAGGGGCCTTGAAGGATACCACACCAGTCTTGAGTACTGTGAAGTTTGCTTTAGAGAAGTTCTTCACTGTGGTCTTTTTTGTTTGGGGTGGGGGCGGGATGTGGATTTCCAGTGAGATTAGTTTATGATCAGATCTCACCAATGAGGGATATACTTCCGGTGTGGAGCATTTTGTCCCCATGTTTGTGATAATGAGATCTAGTATATTTTCTCCTCTCGTGGGAACAGTGACTAGCTGTTCCATGGCATTTGAATTTATGAACTCCAGGAACCGTTGGGCTAGAAAGTTAGGGCTTGAGTAATGTTCCCAGTCTATATTCAGGTAGTTGAAGTCACCCAATATGATGGTGTTTGGAGATACATTTATACCCTCCAGTGTCTTCAGGAAGGCTGTGTGGGGTTCCTGAGTTTGAGAGGGTGGCCTGTAGCATGCTACAATTTGTAGAGCAGTTTTGCCTATGGTTAGTTGCACCTGGATGGTTTCCGAGCTTATGCGTTGCCACCAACCTGGAGGTGTGGGTATCCTTTATGAATATGGATACACCCCCTCCTTTTGTGGTGTGGTCCGGGTTTTGGGGCCAGAATGCAAGATATGAGGTAAAACCTAATAGTGCCGGGGTGCTCTCAGGAGCCTTGAACCAGGTTTCAGTTACAGCACAGACATCAATGTTCTCCATACTGAGAAGGGCCTCGTGTGCGTGCATTTTGAGATTTAGACTTCTGGCATTGAGCAGCATTACCCTCAGTTTCTTTCCATTTTTGTTTTCTAGGGTGGTAGGTTTAGAATTTGAGCCTTGCCTAAAAAAGGCACTATGGGGGTGGCAAGAGCCTTAGCCAATATCCGGAATCCCAGGGGTGACAGGTGCAAGCCGTCCCTTGCGAAGCAGCGTGGCTTGTCAAGCATGTCATCCCAGGCAGACAGACACTGGATCCCCTTTGAATGACAGAAGAGAGAAGGATGTTCCTGATCAAGTGATTTTATTAAGCCTAAAGTACAGGTGTTTAAGTTGCACTTACCATAACACTATCTGTTTGAATTCCTCACTGCTGCAGTAGCCTTTAAATATTTGGGTTCCATCCTGTTTAGGATACAACAACCATCCAGCTTCAAAGAGCTTTGTCTCCCTCCCACACCTACACTCTGACTGTTGACTGGCTAGCCCCTTGGAGTGAAATTAGCAGTCAAGAGTATAAATAACATCTGGACTTTCTTGCCCATGCAGAGAGAGAGAGAGAGAAAGAGAAAGACAGACAGATTACTCACCCGGCCTCTCTAAAAGACAAACAAGTAACAACTTAATATCCAAACAATGAACTATATACAAAAGTAAGGGATGGATGCTCGGTATGGTTACTACAGCATTGAAGAATTTGAACATTTACTGTTATGGTAAGTACAACTTACATAACTGTGCTACGTTTATCATGCTTATGGCTATCTGGGTTAATTACTAAAGTCTATCCAACATGGTAGGAGAAAGGATAAGAGTCAGGATGCCCCTGGAGAATGTTCCTAACAAAGCCAAGCCCAAAACCTGGAAAAGGAATCCAGTTTGTAATGCTTTGCAAAAATATGTACAGAAGACCATGTAGCTGTCTCTAGAATGCTTATAGAGTCCACCCTTTCCAGTAGGCCATAATTTAAGCCAAGGCTATACTAGAATGTGACATGGTACTGCCTAGAATAGATGTCATGATGAGAGTCATAGCAACCATCTCAAAATACTGTTTTCATACAAGTTGCCTTTTCTGTCCCATCACAAGAAAGAAATAGCTGATCTGCTTTTCCTCAAGGACTTAGTTCTGTCAAGACAGTACCTTAGCTGCCTATGCAGGTCCAGAGTATATAGAATCTTTTCTTTCTGATTCTGAGGATCTGGACAGAATCTGTGCCACTAAAAACTTTATAAGCATCAGTGGAGCTGTAGATAACTCAAAGGGTAATGCAGTGAACTGATAAAGTGAGCCAGACAAAGAGAATCTGAGAAATTCTCTGAAGCTTGTGGCTACAGGGATGTGATAATAACTCTCCTTTAGGTCTAATGTTACCATAAATCTCAAAAGAAAAACAATGAGTGAGAAGGTCACTGAAAAAACAATCAGTAAAAACAAAATGAAAACTCCAGCAAAACTAGAAATTCCACTGAGTGACCTCCCAAACCTCATGTATCAGAGGCACATTGGATATATGAAAATGATCCTTATGAACATCAGGTGTTTCAGCTAATTGGCGATTCTGAACACCCATTAATTGTTTCATCGTGTTAATGGACAATAAATAATAATAAAATTCAAAAGAGGAATGAGAGGTAACAGACTCTGTAAGGCCAACATTTTGAATGTTGGTATTTTCACAACCAGTTGAGAAAGGGCATATCTAGAACTGGTCTCCCTGAAAGCTCTTTCTTTGGAAACAGAAACAGAAACATTCTGGAGTAGACCTTTCTCGATTTGCTCTAAAGGCACTGGTGCTAGAACTCTTAAGAGCACAGCAAGTGTTGAATAACCTGAGGAAATAATTCTGTTTCATTTGGAGGTTGGGGAGGAATTCCCCTGAAAGGAGGTAGGTGTATCCAGTGCCAAATGTAGAACCACTTTTATCACCCAGGAGTCTGAAAAAAACTGTTGCCAAAGTAGGACAACTGAGAACCAGTTTTTTTGATAGATTCAGGACAGATAGGGGCAGGTGGGGAGGGGGAAAGAATGCTGTCATAGTCAGTTTGGTGATCTCTTTTTTCTGAAAGGATCCCTGCTTTTTTTTTTTTTTTTTTTTTATGTACATAGTTCATAGTTTCTTATGTTTTTTTAAACAAGAAACGTCTGTATTAAATTATAACGTATGACATAGGCAATCATGACGTCATATACATAAAAACAACCCATATTTATATAATCTTAGTTGCAAGCATTTTACATTGCAAATCATATTGACCTAATTTTAGTTGCAAACATTACTCATGACTTATAATCTACCCAATCACTGTCAGTCAAACGCTACATAACTCATTCAAATCCTGCCTTCTTTTAAACCTCATTCCTCCCCTGTATGTATTGTTTCCACAATTCCCATTTTCCCTATATAATTTGCTCCTACCCTTTTCTAAAGATCCCAATTCCAGTTGTTTTATCTATGTTACTATAGTCACTATTTCTTGTATAGTTGGATTAGACCTTGATTTCCATGTCCAATTGCTTTTTTGGCAGACACCATAATCAGACTCAGCAAGACCTTACTATGTCTAGGGAATTCCAGTTTAGTATCATAGCACAGAAAAATAATTTCCCTAGTTATACTAATTTGCGCACTCAGTATCTCTGATAGAGTGGTCCGCAGGGAATCTTTACAGTCTGTCAACTCACTACACTCTCCGAAAATATGTTCCCAATTACTTCTTTCTTCCCCATCACACTTCCAACATTTTCTGTCTACCTGAGGAAAAAAATCTCTGGAGTTTACCTGTGATATAAAAACATCTATGTAAACATTTCCAAGCAAAAGTCCTAAATCTTCTACATTTTGTTGCATATTTGGCATACACATATCCCCCACTGTTTTTTTGTGAACTGCTCATCCAATCTCTCTTCCCAATCATTTCAAACCTCCTCTGAATAATTCTTATAGATATCATGCAATATTTTATATGCTCTATTTATTCCTTTTTTTAACAACAGCTTCTGTTTTAGATTTTAATAAGAACTCTACCAGTGTTGGTCTTTCGTTTAGAACCCCCTATTTCTTTCTCTTTGTTTATACTCTGATATTAGTCCTTGATAGGGAAGGCAATCTCTAACCTGCAATCTAAATAAATTCTTGGAATCTTCCCATTCTATTACCTTCCCCTCACTAGTTATTTGCTCTCAATACCTTGGTTCCTTTGCCACTTTTCTCCAATAAATTCTAGCCCCCTCTTGATGACTGTCTCCCTAAATGCAGTCATCCCTATAGCAAAATTGCCTTTCTCCATTCCCATGTTGGTTTAGTTCTTAGAATACTTTCTGTTACTTTATGAATATAATATTCTGTATGATTATTGTTATTCTCCTAAAAGGTCTGCATCCAAACTCCCAGTTTCTCCTTGTTTCTTGAGCTCCCCCCCATTTCATCATCATCCCTTTCCACCTTGAATTATAGATTTCTGCTTGCACTATGTACAGCAGCCTTAATGGTGTAGCTCTGAAATATCCTTTCAAAGCGGGTAATTTCAATCCACCTTGTTCTACTGGAAAAATCAGCTTATCTCACTTGACTCTTGCCTTCTTACCCTCCCAGACAAAATCCTTCAGCTCTTTATTAATTGCTATCCATAATGTCTCCTCTGGTTGATAAAAATATGCCTGACCTGTGTATAAAACTAAAAGGACTTGAAACATTTTAACTTCCTGTATCTTACTATCCATATCCACATAACAGAGCTTCCAGTTTTTCAGTGTTTGTATTATCTTTTGTTTAGTCTCTGCCCACGTACCCTTAGCTGCCACATTGGAATAATTTTAATCCATACTCCTAAACACTTCATTTTATCATGTTCCCATAAATATGGATATTGCTGAACCAACTTGTATGTGGGTACATAATGTACCAGTATTACCTTTGTTTTAGCTTCATTAATTTTGTATCCTGAAAAGATCTGAAACAGTTTCAAAATGTTCTGCAACACTGTAGGGTCCTTTTCTGACTTTATCAGGTATAAAATATAATCTGCAAACAGTGCCAGTTTTTCTTCACTACCATACCAATTATATCCTTGATTTTCTGAGTACTTATTTTCTTTCCAATGATTCTAAATATAATGCAAATAAAAAAGGGGAAAAAGGACACTCTGCCTGGTTCCTCTACTCAGTCAGACATTATCAGATAGTAACTCACCCACTTTAATTTTTCACTCCAATCCCTCATATATCCTACTAATCAACCTTATAATTTTATTAGGGAATGCAAATGCTTCTATTACCATGGTCATAAAGTCCCAACTTACTCTATCAAATGCTCTCTCTGCATCAAGACCCACCAACGACAGTGGCATTTTTCTTACATTCTTCTTCTCTCTGGATCATCAATTTTCTGTTAATGTTGTCAAATGTTTGCATCCCCTCCACAAAACCACACTGATCCACATCTAGCTATTTTGGCATCACTTCTGCCATTCTTTTAGCCATTACAGACATGAACACTTTATAATCATGGTTTAGTATTGAAATGGGCCTGTATGAAGCTGGATCTGATGGATCTTTACCTTCTTTAGGTATTACAGCTACTACCACTTTCTTCCAGGATGCTGGTACTTCTTCTGATCTTAAAACACTGTTTAACAAAACCTTCCGGTTTTTCCTTCCAAGCTTCCACAAGATTACCACCTATTCCTGGGGACTTTCCTGTAGATTGGTTATACATCACCATTTTTATCTCATCCCCTCCTATCCCATCTGTTAGTAATTCAGCCCCATCTACCTCTAACCTTAGCATATTTAATTTTTTCCATAAACCTTTCCATTTATACTTTTTCTTGATTTCCATATTTTTCTGCTTTATACAGACTTTCATAGAATTTCAGAAATATTTCTAATACTTCTAAAGGATCTCTTGCTATCTTCCTTGTTATAGGCTCCATAAGCTTAGCAACACTTCTTTTGTAATCTGGAGTTTTTCTCCTCGGGTCTCCACTGAAAATGGGCTTCTGGCCCAGTTGGACTAACTCGGTTAAGAAATGTCAATAAATAAATAAACAGCTTTTTCTACTTTCTGTTGCCTGAGTCTTTTTTTCTAAAAGTTTTTGTGCTCTAAAGTTATTATCAAAAAACAATTGCTTAACAGCAATCTTTCTAAAATCATGCATATTATCAACGTAATCCCTTAATTTTTTGTTTAGCATTCTGCAGTTGCTCACCTTCTTCTGTGAGATTCTCCCTATTTTGCAATATTTTAACATTTGTCAGTCCCTCAAAATAATTCTTGTTACTTCTTAACCATATATCCCTTTGTTTTATTTCCACCCTATTTTTTGAACTCCACTTTAATTTTATCCCACTCAGTAGCTACATTTTCAAAAGAAATTTCTATTTTCTCAAATGGGGTCTATATTAGGGGTCTATATTAAAACACTGAAGTTTCAAAACTTAGGATGTTCTAATATCGAACCCTATTCAGCGAAAGCTGAAAAAATCAAACATACAGAACAGCGGGAAAAAATTAGCTGTTCCAAAACACATACACACAACACAAGCACACCAAACAAACAGCAATCCACACACATACACCTAAAATCCTACATCTAACCCTACACTAAACTGTGCACACACCACTAGCTATCCACTTACCTTAACCCAAACCCTAACCCTAAGGTCCGTCACTATCGCACACTCACCTCACCCGCGCCCTAACCGTAACTCACCTACCCCACCCTAACCCTCACTTCCACACAATCGCACACTTACCTGACCCGCGCCATAACCCTAACTCACCTACCCCGTGCCTTTACCCTCACATCCACACAATCGCACACTTACCTGATCCCGACCTGTAACTTACCACCACAGTGCTGAACAAAGCAAAGCCACAGGAACGGCCAACCGAATTCCTTCCCTAGGAAAAATTTGGTGTTCCGCAGCTTCACTATTTTCAGTGTTCGCTGAATAGGGGTCGATATTAGAATATTCAAAGTTGTGAAACTTCGATGTTCTAATATAGACCCTTTTCAAACCTGAATAACTTCCACTGCCCATTCCTTAAATTACTCTCTTTTCAACAGAGAGGTGGAAAGGTGCCAGTCTCTCATTTTTATTTCATTGCTCTGTGTTTTTATTTTAGTTATTACTGGAGCAAAATCTGAAATAGTTATTGGGTGTGTATCAAGACCTTCAACTAAATGCACACAATCCTTTGAAATGTAAATTCTGCCTAGCCTAGCCCAGTTTTTGTATCTTGGGGAATAATATGCAAATTCACTCAAAACTTAATTTGCATCTTCCATGCCAAATAGTTTCATAAATTTCTTCAAAAATCTACCCTCCTTTGTTACATTTTCCCTTCTCCCCCCCCCCCCCCAACACATCCTTGTTTGGCCTGCTTACTGAACTCTGGCTGCGTTTTATTTTGAATTGAAGTTTTTCATTTAAGGTTTGGTCACTTCTGTTTAGTATCTCATTCTTGAAGGCCAACCCCCTCAGATTCCTAAACTTGAGTTATTTTATGTTTTCTCCCTTCCCACTTAACTGAAAAAACTGCACTTTATTCAGCTGCTTTTACTGAATTTGTGTTTCTTTCTACTTTATTACTTTATTTTGCTTTTGATGTTTGTTCTTAAAAGTGTTAAATTGCATTTATTCTGCTGCATTTATTGCTGCTTGTTAGCAGCCTGATTAAATAGTAACTGTTATTGTAAGCCTCCTGGTTTTGGTTTAAGCATTTGGGCTTCAGGCCAGTTGTTTTACACTAAAAAGATTTGTAGTCTACACTCTTGTGGCAGGAGAGGTAGCTTACATCCTTCTAAGTTGGGAATTGCTGGTTGAAGGCTTAGTGTTTCTGTTATTCTAAACGTGTCTTAGTTCTGGTGTAAGCACTTGGGCTTCAGGACAGTTATTTTACACTAAGAAGGTTTGTGGTCTACACTACAATCTTGTGGGAGGAGAGGTAGCTTACATCCTTCTAAGTAGGGAACTGCGGGTTGAAGGCTTAGTGTGTCTGTTATTCTAACAGTGCCTTAGTTCTGATTTAAGTGCTTGGGCTTCAGGCCAGTTATTTTACATTATAAGGTTTGTGATCTACACTCTTGTGGGAGGAGAGGGTAGCTTCTGTCCTTCTGAGCTGTAACTTACTGGTTAAAGGCTTATTGTGCCTGCTTATTTGAACTGTTTTTTTTCCGAAATTGGTGCACTTTGCTGCAGCATAGACTAGATTCAGACCTGCTGAATCTAGCTCAGTTTGTATAACCTGAGCACCAAACCATGCCTTGTTTTGTTGGAGAGGGTTTCCCTGCACCCCAGTGGCAGGAGGGTGCAGTTAGAACTCACCTGATTGAAGGTTGCTGGAACAGGATTCAGTGCTGAGCTTTTTTATTTGTTAATTTGTTTAAGTCAGTTTGCTCTTCTTTGTTACATAAGTAAATCCAAGCTATCGGATAATCTCTGCAAAACATTAGTAGACTTTTTTGTTGTATATTGCACTTTTGAACTGAATATTTTACCAAATCACTGCTTATTTGAACTGTTTTTTTTTCTGAAAGTTTTGCACTATGTTTGATGTAGCATAAACTAGATTCAGACCTGCTGAATCTAGCTCTGTCTGTATAACTTGAGCACTAAACCAGGTCATCTTTTGTTGAAGAGGGCTCCCCTGCACCCTAGCGGCATGAGTGTGCACTCAGAACTCATCTATTTGAGGATTGTTGGAACAGGGCTCTGTTTTGAACTTTTTTATTGGTTAATTTGTTTAGATGAGTTTGTACTCGTTTGCTACATAAGCACAGTGTTTCTGCATCATGTACTGCTGCACAGTGGTGGTCACCACTGGTGGTTACAGACACAAACACTTTTGCCACCAAATTTTCCCTTAGTACTCTGCTGGTGCTCCATCAGTGCGTTCTCATGACTGTCTCTCACTGACAGGTGATAGATTCAGTGAAGCTCCTGAGGTACCAACACAGATCCTGCCCACTAGCCCTTCATATTTTTTGTCCACTTCTCCTATCCTCTACTTTACCTGGTATTTCCTATCCTCTCCCTGTTTTCTGACCATATCAACTTACATAGCATTATAGATGGACAACTGGCCACAGTTTCTCCAGCGACCCTGGTCGACATGGGCATCCTGAGGCAATGTCACAATTGCCTCATGTACAATGGTAAGCTACTTTTAGTCCACAGAAAACTCATTATGGGAGAGATGCATCTATATCAAGAACCTAGAATCCAGGCTCTCTCACTCACAGGTCAGTTCATCTGATACTAAGCAGGTTGCCAGCATGCACACCTTACCTCCTGCACCTACCACACCAACAACACATAAACTTATATATATGGAGGTCCTTATAAGAAGCTTACCTAAACATCAGAGACCTATCAAACATAAACACAAGCATGCTTCACATAGTACATCCTCTGCAGAACATAGTACACATAACATATCACACACCATTGTCTCACCAGTCAAGCCCCTAAGGTATAACACAAAAACAAACATCTTAGTCATAAGCGACTCAATTGTGACACACACAAATGTCCCTCTCACCAGGCTGGATAAGGAAAAGGTCACGGTCAGCTGTCTGTCAGTTGCCAGGATCCACCACATCACAGACACACTCAAATATCTCAACAACAGGTACTTTTATGACATAGTCCATGTTGGTGTGAACAACTTGAGAAGTACCTCAATGGACTATATGAAGAGAGACATGACTGAGCTCTCTGATTATGTGGATCAGGCAGGCATGTCCCCAGCCTTAAGCAGCATTTTACCTTCACCTAGGATGATACCTCAATAAAAACAAAAATGACTGACTTCAACAACTGGCTTGGTTTCTTGTGTCACTCAAAGATGATCTGGTATCTGTCAGCCTGGGATGACATGGTTGACAGACCTCGATGCTTTGCCAGAGGTGGTCTTCAGTTGTCACCCCTGGAATTTCAGTTACTGACTAAGGCTCTTGCCATCCCTATAGATCATTTTTTAGGCAAAGCCACAAGAACAAAATTTCGATGTAAAAATACCCTCTAAAACAACCTCAAGTTTATGCTGGTAAATGCTAGGAGTCTAAAGCAGAAAACTGCACTCACTGGAAGCAGTCCTCATGATGGAAGATGTTGACATTTGTGTAGTCACTGAAACCTGGTTTAATGTTGCAGAGAGCACCCTAGCTGTACCAGGTTACATTTCCTTCCACATGCTCAGACCACAAACTGAGGGTGTGAGAACTAAATGAGGTGGTGTATCAATATTCATTAAAGATAAATACACCTCTAAACTGCTTAAACAGCACAATTCCCTTGAATTACTTCAAGTGCAATTGACTGTAGGCAAGACTCCTCTTCAGGTCATTGCCAGCTGTAGGACCCCCTCCATGAATCGGGACATCCATTCAGCTGACTTGCACCTACTTGAGTCAATCAAGATACAACCAAACACTGTGGTTTTGAGTGACTTTAATTACCTGTCTATTAGACTGGGTAAATTATACATGATTTAACTCACTTGCGCAAAGGTTCCTGGACTTTATAAACTCCAATGCCCTGGACCAGCCGGTTGACAAACCCACAAGGAGCTTAAATATCCTGGACCTGATGTTCACCAACATAAGGGATTCTGATTTAAGTGCTTGGGCTTCAGGCCAGTTATTTTACATTATAAGGTTTGTGATCTACACTTTTGTGGGAGGAGAGGGTAGCTTCTGCCCTTCTGAGTTGGAAATTGCTGGTTAAAGGCTTACTGTGCCTGCTTATCAGAACTGTTTTTTTCTGAAATTGGTGCACTTTGCTGTAGCATAGACTAGATCCAGACCTGCTGAATCTAGCTTTGTTTGTATAACCTAAGCACCGAACCATGCCTTGTTTTGTTGGAGAGGGTTTCCCTGCTCCCCAGTAGCAGGAGGGTGCAGTTAGAACTCACCTGATTGAAGCTTACTGGAACAGGGCTCAGTGCTGAGCTTTTTTATTTGTTAATTTGTTTAAGTCAGTTTGCTCTCCTTTGCTACATAAGAAAATCCAAGCTATCGGCTGATCTCTGCATAACTTTAGACTTTTTTTTATTGTATATTGCTCTTTTGAACTGAATTTTTTACCAAATCACTGCTTATTTGAACTGTATTTTTTTCTGAACGTTTTGCACTATGCTTGCTGTAGTATAAACTAGATTCAGACCTGCTGAATCTAGTTCTGTCTGTATAACTTGAGCACTAAACCAGGTCATCTTTTGTTGAAGAAGTCTCCCCTTCACCCCAGTGGCAGGAGTGTGCAGTCAGAACTCATTTAATTGAAGATTGTTGGAACAGAGCTCAGTTTTGAGCTTTTTATTGGTTAATTTGTTTAGATGAGTTTGTACTCGTTTGCTACATAAGCACAGTGTTTCTGCATCATGTACTGCTGCACAGTGGTGGTCACCACTGGTGGTTACAGACACAAACACTTTTGCCACCAAATTTTCCCTTAGTACTCTGCTGGTGCTCCATCAGTGAGTTCTCGTGACTATCCCTCACTGACAAGTGATACATTCAGTGAAGCTCCTGAGGTACCACACAGATCCTACCCACTAGCCCTTATTATTTTTGTCCACCTCTCCTGTCCTCTACTTTACCTGGTATTTCCTGTCCTATTCCTGTTTTCTGACCACATCAACTTACCTTGCATTACAGATGGACAACTGGCCACAGTTTCTCCAGCGACCCTGGTCGACATGGGCATCCTGAGGCAATGTCACAATTGCCTCATGTACAATGGTAAGCTACTTTTAGTCCACAGAAAACTCATTATGGGAGAGATGCATCTATATCAAGAACCTAGAATCCAGGCTCTCTCACTCACAGGTCAGTTCATCTGATACTAAGAAGGTTGCCAGCATGCACACCTTACCTCCTGCACCTACCACACCAACAACACATAAACTTATATATAAGGAGGTCCTTATAAGAAGCTTACCTAAACATCAGAGACCTATCAAACATAAACACAAGCATGCTTCACATAGTACATCCTCTGCAGAACATAGTACACATAATATATCACACACCATTGTCTCACCAGTCAAGCCCCTAAGGTATAACACAAAAACAAACATCTTAGTCATAAGCGACTCAATTGTGACACACACAGATGTCCCTCTCACCAGGCTGGATAAGGAAAAGGTCACGGTCAGCTGTCTGTCAGTTGCCAGGATCCACCACATCACAGACACACTCAAGTATCTCAACAACAGGTACTTTTATGACATAGTCCATGTTAGTGTGAACAACTTGAGAAGTACCTCAATGGACTATATGAAGAGAGACATGACTGAGCTCTCTGATTATGTGGATCAGGCAGGCATGTCCCCAGCCTTAAGCAGCATTTTACCTTCACCTAGGATGATACCTCAATAAAAACAAAAATGACTGACTTCAACAACTGGCTTGGTTTCTTGTGTCACTCAAAGATGATCTGGTATCTGTCAGCCTGGGATGACATGGTTGACAGACCTCGATGCTTTGCCAAAGGTGGTCTTCAGTTGTCACCCCTGGAATTTCAGTTACTGACTAAGGCTCTTGCCATCCCTATAGATCATTTTTTAGGCAAAGCCACAAGAACAAAATTTCCGATGTAAAAATACCCTCTAAAACAACCTCAAGTTTATGCTGGTAAATGCTAGGAGTCTAAAGCAGAAAACTGCACTCACTGGAAGCAGTCCTCATGATGGAAGATGTTGACATTTGTGTAGTCACTGAAACCTGGTTTAATGTTGCAGAGAGCACCCTAGCTGTACCAGGTTACATTTCCTTCCACATGCTCAGACCACAAACTGAGGGTGTGAGAACTAAATGAGGTGGTGTATCAATATTCATTAAAGATAAATACACCTCTAAACTGCTTAAACAGCACAATTCCCTTGAATTACTTCAAGTGCAATTGACTGTAGGCAAGACTCCTCTTCAGGTCATTGCCAGCTGTAGGACCCCCTCCATGAATCAGGACATCCATTCAGCTGACTTGCACCTACTTGAGTCAATCAAGATACAACCAAACACTGTGGTTTTGAGTGACTTTAATTACCCGTCTATTAGACTGGGTAAATTATACATGATTTAACTCACTTGCGCAAAGGTTCCTGGACTTTATAAACTCCAATGCCCTGGACCAGCCGGTTGACAAACCCACAAGGAGCTTAAATATCCTGGACCTGATGTTCACCAACATAAGGGATTCTGATTTAAGTGCTTGGGCTTCAGGCCAGTTATTTTACATTATAAGGTTTGTGATCTACACTTTTGTGGGAGGAGAGGGTAGCTTCTGCCCTTCTGAGTTGGAAATTGCTGGTTAAAGGCTTACTGTGCCTGCTTATCAGAACTGTTTTCTTCTGAAATTGGTGCACTTTGCTGTAGCATAGACTAGATCCAGACCTGCTGAATCTAGCTTTGTTTGTATAACCTAAGCACCGAACCATGCCTTGTTTTGTTGGAGAGGGTTTCCCTGCTCCCCAGTAGCAGGAGAGTGCAGTTAGAACTCACCTGATTGAAGCTTACTGGAACAGGGCTCAGTGCTGAGCTTTTTTATTTGTTAATTTGTTTAAGTCAGTTTGCTCTCCTTTGCTACATAAGAAAATTCAAGCTATTGGCTGATCTCTGCAAAACTTTAGACTTTTTTTTATTGTATATTGCTCTTTTGAACTGAATTTTTTACCAAATCACTGCTTATTTGAACTGTATTTTTTTCTGAACGTTTTGCACTATGCTTGCTGTAGTATAAACTAGATTCAGACCTGCTGAACCTAGTTCTGTCTGTATAACTTGAGCACTAAACCAGGTCATCTTTTGTTGAAGAAGTCTCCCCTTCACCCCAGTGGCAGGAGTGTGCAGTCAGAACTCATTTAATTGAAGATTGTTGGAACAGAGCTCAGTTTTGAGCTTTTTATTGGTTAATTTGTTTAGATGAGTTTGTACTCGTTTGCTACATAAGCACAGTGTTTCTGCATCATGTACTGCTGCACAGTGGTGGTCACCATTGTTGGTCACAGACACAAACACTTTTGCCACTAAGTTTTCCCTTAGTACTCTGCTGGTGCTCCTTCAGTGAGTTCTCATGACTGTCTCTCACTGACAGCTGATAGATTCAGTGAAGCTCCTGAGGTACAAACACAGATCCTGCCCACTAGCCCTTCATATTTTTTGTCCACTTCTCCTGTCCCCTACTTTACCTGGTACTTCCTATCCTCTCCCTGTTTTCTGACCATATCAACTTACCTAGCATTACAGATGGACAACTGGCAATAGTTTTTCCAGTCAGCCTGGTCGACATGGGCATCCTGAGGCAATGTCACAATTGCCTCATGTACAATGACAACTTACTTTTAGTCCACACAAAACTCATTATGTAAGACATGCATCTATATCAAGAACCTAGAATCCAGGCTCTCACACTCACAGGTCAATTCACCTAATACTAAGCAGGTTGCCAGCATGCACACCTTATCTCCTGCACCTACCAAACCGACAACACATAAACTTATATATGTGGAGGTCCTTATAAAACGCTTACCTAAACATCAGAGACCTATCAAACACAAACATAAGCACGCTTTACATAATACATCCTCTGCAGAACATAGTACACATAATATATCACACACAATTGTCTCACCAGTCAAGCCCCTAAGGCATAACACAAAAACAAACATCTTAGTTATAAGCAACTCACTTGTGACACACACAAATGTCCCTCTCACCAGGCTGGATAAGGAAAAGGTCACGGTCAGCTGTCTGTCAGTTGCCAGGATCCACCACATCACAGACACACTCAAGCCTCTCAACAACAGGCACTTTTATGACTTAGTCCATGTTGGTGTGAACAACTTGAGAAGTACCTCACTGGACTATACGAAGACAGACATTACTGAGCTCTCTGATTATTTGGGTCAGGCAGGTATATCCCCAGCCTTAAGCAGCATTTTACCTTCACCTAGGAAGATACCTCAATACAAACAAAATATGACTGACTTCAACAACTGGCTTTGGTTTCTGGTGTCATTCAAAAGCGATCTGGTATCTGTCAGCCTGGGATGACATGGCTGCCAGACCTCAATGATTTTCCAGAGGTGGTCTTCAGTTGTCACCCCTGGAATTTCAGTTACTGACTAAGGCTCTTACCATGCCTATAGAGACTTTTTTAGGCAAAGCCACAAGAACAAAATTTCCGATGTAAAAATACCCTCTAAAACAACCTTAAGTTTATGCTGCTAAATGCTAGGAGTCTAAAGCAGAAAACTGCACTCACTGGAAGCAATCCTCACAGTGGAAGATGTTGACATTTGTGTAGTCACTAAGACCTGGTTTAATGCTGCGGAGAGCACCCCAGCTATACCAGGTTACATTTTCTTCCACATGTTCGGACCACAAACTGAGGGTGTAAGAACTAAAGGAGGTTGTGTATCAATATTCATTAAAGATAAATATACCACTAAACTGGTTAAACAGCACAATTCTCTTGAATTACTTCAAGTGCAATTGACTGTAGGTAAGACTCCTCTTCAGGTCATTGCCAGCTGCAGGACCCCCTCCATGAATCAGGACATCCACTCAGCCGACTTGGACCTACTTGAGTCAATCAAGATACAACCAAACACTGTGGTTTTGGGTGACTTTAATTACCCGTCTATAGACTGGGTAAATTATACATGTTTTAACTCACTTGCCCAAAGATTCCTGGACTTCGTAAACTCCAATGCCCTGGACCAGCTGGTTGACAAACCCGCAAGGAGTTCAAATATCCTGGACCTGATGTTCACCAACATGAGGGACTGTTGCACCACCCCCAGTCTGTGGCCATCCCTGGTGAGATCTGGACACAAATCAGTCTCACTAGAAGTAACTATAACACAGACCCCCCCCCCTTACAAGCAATTAGACTAAAACACTTCTCTAAGGCCAATTATAATCTCTTACATGGCAGCATAAATAACTTCATAGCCCCTCCCCCCACTGATGGAACAGACACCTCTGCTGAGTTATACACCAATTACTTTATACAAGCACCTGTACAATTGTTTTTATTCTGCTGTACCTGACAGAACCCAAGCAGGATCTTCAAGGAAAAACAAGCCTGACTGGTGGACAACTGCCATAGGCTATACAACAGGAGAAAGAAATGGCTGTCTAAGACTAGGAAGGAATGGTCTCAAAACTGGAAACACTCCCTTCTCAACATAAACAAGCAAATAAGACTACTAGTGAAGTCCTCCAAAGCTAACTACAAATCCAAATTAGCCTCCCTAACTAAGGACAATCACAAGATGTTCTTTAGTTACATCTATAACCTCAAAGGTAAGGCCCAGATTTGTGCTGAATGTGTAGCTAATGGTACCACATATATAGAACCTGTGGATATAGCAAACCTGCTGGCTGACAGGTTCAGTGAAAATTTCACTCCCCCTGTCCTCATCACATATACTCCAAAGAATCTCTAACACCTGTCCCCAAATAGTTCATCCAAGAAGCAAGTCTTAAATGCCCTCTCCAAGGCCAAAAACCACAGCCTCTATGTGCCTCTCAATCACTATCACTTTTATCCTCTTCTATTACTATTGGAGCTCCTCTTTCAATTATAAGTACTCCTCTTTTCCTCTGTCTCAGGTACTCTGCTGAATAACCATCCTGAAAACCTTCCTTTATGAAATTCAGATGTTCAGTTTTCCAAGTGTGTTTCTTGTAGCATAGCTATTTGCACTCTATATTTTAATATAGTTCACTACCCTTTCCTTTTTGTATTTATCTGTGAGACCACTGACATTTAAAGACATGACAGAAAGCATCATGGTATTAAAAAGTTATTATTCCCACCTTTTATGTATAACATCTTTTCTGTTAAATGTCTGGTTCCAGCTTTTGTGTTACATGCATACACTGTTTGGCAGGCTGATCTTTTATACAATTCTTTCTTGTCATATCCATTTGAGACTATGTCATGTCTTAAAAACTTTTTTCATTTTATTGAAAGCTCTCAAACAAAAACACCCCCAATACCCCCTAAAACCTATTAACTTAATAATACACACAACTATGTACATCTTCAAATATTGAAGTTTTACCCTCCTAACAGGAACAAATGTTCCAAACTGAAAGCCACACTCAAAGGCTTCAGTTAACCTAAAAGAAAGGTTATCCATGCTAAGACACATGGTGCAGCCTGTGCTTCTACTAAATGCTGTCTGGTTTTGCTTTATCTTTATAGCTTTTCCAGCTGGGAAAACACCAGAATGCTTTCAAAAAACATTATGTCCTAGCCATTTCTCTTTTTCAGATTGTCTCCTGAAGACATGAGGACCAGATACAGAATTGCTACTAAGCACAGATTTATTTTCTACAAAAAAGCCTTACGATATTCAATATTCTTGTTGATTTACTTGCTTTCTCTTAAGACGTGTTACTGGATCAAGCTAAGGGCCTTAATCCAGTCATCCCCCTATGCAAGAATGAGAAAAAGTGCACTAATTTTTCTTTTGTCATGCTCTTTTAAGCAGGCTTTTCTTCTTTTTTTACATTGCTGTGACTACATTTCTTATTGAACAAGGAGAAAGAGAAAAGAAGGGAGAAAGGAAAAAAGGGAGGGGGGGGCACTTGTTTACATTACTATTCCCATTACACTAAAAAATAAGTGAGGAAGCTTTACTTTATAGAATGCAAAGAAAATCGTGCACTATAAAAATAGTACTATTAAGAAAAAAAATGTTTTACTTAAAGTTAACTTTCTCTCTCCTCTTCCCCTCTCCTAAGTGTTTTTCTGAACATTAAAGATATGAAGTAGGACATATGCTTTAGAGTCCACTATAAGTTTAACAAAGTCTAAATATATAGTATTTCCAGATTTTCTTGTTCTGTAATGTTTCTCAAATATAATTATTGCTTTGTAATCCCATATTTGTCAATTTCCAAGTTACTGGTTTTAATCCTGTTCATTTCCATCTCCTACACCCTGTCTTTGCTTCATTTCCAATGTACTCTCGATTCCTCTAGTCAACTCTTGGGCTTTTTTCCTTTTCTCAAGCATTTCCCATTGAAACATTGGAAAAGGTTTCACTGGCACAGTCTCTTTGTGGTCTTTATTACCAGAAGAACAAGAAGCAGAATTTCCTTCTGTTTCATAGCTCACTTTTTGTTGGAAAAATGTTTGTATTTCCTCCTATTCATGTACTTCAGAAAAAAAAAAAACTTTGTCCCTCCAGGGAAGAATATTTTGAAGATAGCGGAATATAGCAGTTTGAATCTCATGCCTGCTTCTCGATATTCCCTGAATAGTGGAGTAAGTACATTTACTCGTCTTCTGTCTGGTGTACAATGAGTAATCATTCCCCACAAACACACTGCTGTTTCCAACTTTTAGTACTTTGTCCTTCTGCCACAGTGTTGTCATATTCAACTCCTTCTGCTGCTAGGATTGCATCTTTACTATTAAATATCTAGGTTGCTTTCTCATAGCCAGGTTTGGAGCATAAACATGATGTGCCCTTTCAATTAAAAACTCCTGCTGTGGAATACCAGTCCAGTTGCTTATTTCTGCTTTCATAAAATTAATACAGTCTGTTCCTTCCAGCTTCTCTGGTACAGCAGAAAATCTCAGGTTTTCCCTACAAGCTCTGTCCTCTAATTATATTATTTTTTTGAAACATTTTTTCTTGAGCAGTCTCACATTCAGCCAGCCTTTTCTTCATTTCAGCCTCTGATTTTTGCAGTTTTATCACCTCATCTGAATACCCGTTTAAAGCTTCTTCCATTTTTTCCAGCCAATTTTTGTTTGAGATGATATACTCCATCGGTGTTTTGTTTATTTTAACCAGGTCTATATGCAGGTGTCTTCCTTTCCTCTAGGTTACTGGAAATCATGTTTGGAGTTTGCACTGCTTTTTGCTGAACAGCTGCAAGACTTTTCCCAGCCACTGTTTTTTCTACACATTTCTATCTGGTTTTCTCTCAGGTCCTCTGTATTTCTTTTTTCCTGGCATCCAGGCAGTGCACTTACTAGCTAGGTACTGAAATTTGCCCACAAATGTAAGACTCCTGTTTTTTTTTTCCTGCTAAGTTTCTGTTTTCACATTGGGAGAGCTAGAATTAAGCTGTAACTCAATGTGTAGCCATCTTGGTAGTTTGATCCCTGCTTTTGTTGTTACCCTTCTGAAATATTTTTTGTTCTCTGTTTGCCAGAAGGCAGCAGAGATTGTTTACTTTGCCTTTTAGAGGCATTAGAGAATTTGTGAGATGTGTAAGGAAGGACTTGAAAATTTTTAGCAGTTCCAGAATTAATTTCCATCTTTCATCAAATTATTTGAGGCCTGAGTAGCAGAAAGGCCAAAGAAAAGCTCCTTATTTAATGCAAATTTTAAAATCTCAAACTTTGCTTCATGAGCAAACTTTTGGTTATGTACTCATGCATACCTCCTCAAAAATGTAGCAGTAACAGTGACCACAGACACAGTTTATGCACAACAGTACAAATTCTTCAAAGCATGCTTAGATATCTGAAGCAAATTAGAAATAACAGAACTCAGATTGGCACTATCTTCTGAAGTAATTTAGTGAGGCAGAGTATTCTCTCAAACTGTCTACTCAACTAAGAATAAGAATAAACTTTCACATATGTTCTTGGTAGTTAAGAATAATGTAGGCTAATCTGGAAGAAGAGGAAAGTCTCTTACCAAATCTGCATAATACTTTCTCTTCTTTATCTACAGCAGAAGGGCTAGTATTGGCTGAAGTCTGTTTCCAGCTGGTGAAGAGGTAGAATGACTGCTGGATCAAACCTAAGATAAGAAAACAAGAATGTGTTAGCTTGCAGTACTTTACAAAGTCTATCTGACTTTAAGGGGACCAAAGCCTGAGTCAGTGTTATTACAGGCAGCATTTAATACATCCTGCAAGGCTGGCAAAACAGAAGGGCTAGTTCTAGTATGTGTGACACATCCACTTGCAACATATCATAATATCTCCTCAGTACAAGGCAACATCAATTGCTCCCACAAAAATACATCATTCATCACAGAAATATTTCAGAAAAATGAAAACTCTAAGGGAGCTGGAGAGGACCAGCTTTCTTCATAATCAGAATAATAGGCTTGGCCTTCTCCAGAAGAAGAAGCCCTGTCTCTGTCAATTTCAGAATCCACTGACAAACTTTCCAAAGGAAATTTATTGAGAATGCACTCTGGTAAGGATTTCTGAGTTGCAGGATTAACGACCAGCAATAAATTCTAGGCTAAGGTAAGAAAATCATCTTTAACTCACTAACTCCAATGCAGCTCAAGAAGTTTGCAATGCAACTTCCAATGGGCAGAGCCTAAGCCTTTTGACAGAATCAAAGTATGTCCTCAGATTTCAAACAAATGTTCATATTTCTGGAACCATAGGAGTTATGAAAAACGTATAAATGGCAAACTCTTCAACACAAACTATTTTTATATTGGTAGTATTCTTTAGGTTCTAGGCCTTAAACCGAATTTTATAAGTCACAGTAAACACAGTAACTATTACATTTGTAATATTTTGTAAACAACTTATAATATCTCAGCAACCACTCAAGTTACATAAATACTGTCAGCAGCATTTAATTAATCTACCTGACAGCTTTCATATGAGGCTACTGAGTTCTGTCTGTGTTACTTGATTGTTGAGATATTTAAATTAGTATCATAAAATCAACAGTTAATATCTATTTACCTGCACTACACAGAGGTCAAGTATTAATGCAGGTGAGTTTGCCATTATGTAAGCTTTAAGATGAAATCTTTTAAAACCTTGTAAATAGCATGGTTTTAGAATTACTGATGCAAATATGACCAAGCAAATATTTGACACCTAGAGACGTCACTAGGAATTAACTGCAGATACACCTGGAGGCGTCACTCAGATGTAATGAGTTACAGTCACTATTGTCTTTCAATGAACAATGTCTAACCTTTTGTTTTTTCTTTGTAGGGACATACCTAGAAGAAGACTGGCTAGAGTATGGTAATTTACCGTAGCATGAAGCCTCTTTTCCTGAACAGTCTGAGAACCTCCTCCTTGAGTATCTCTCATACCCATGGTTCTCTCAGCAACAGAAGAGGATGTGGCTGACTTCAGTCCATGGCAGCTGAAGATGCTACTAGAGGGACCCAGACCAATAAGTGAGTGGTCTGAGGAACAGTGTTTGACTACTAAAACGTCACCCACCAGTCACCTAAGGTGCTGTCTGAGCCAGTGGTGACAAGAAGGACTATTTATTGTGTTGCTTTTTCTTTTAGGTATGTTGGGAGAAGAGCCAGTACAACTGCAGAAAGTATCCCTGATGTAGCCGAGAAAGAAGCCTGATTTTCAACATTGCTGGAAAGAAAAGGTCAAAAGGTAAGTTGTCAGACAAGTGTTCACAACCAGCACACACTTACACTTCCCCACACAGTCCCCTTTCAAAAGTAAAAGCACAGTCAAAGCATAAAAATCCCTATCAGAACTCAAAGTCCCTTCTCTGAAGTGCACCAACAAAAACAAAATGAAGGTAAGTTGTAGCGAAGTGTATACAAGCATTCAACATAAAAAGAAAGACTCCTGCCCTATAAAACACTTCCTAACAATTAAAAACTTGCACACAAAAATTTCTGAAATCAGTACATTTTTGTACCACAAAATTAGCCCCAATAGTAAAGAGTATGCCCTGTTCTAAAAAGCGGTCTCAGAGAGAAAACTTCCAATATTTAAAAAACACAGTTTTATTAAAAGGGAAATACTGCTTTTAGTCAGAAAAACAAAATATATTAAAGGGAAAAATATGTGTGGAAGGGTTCCCTTACTGGGACTTTGACAGAAATAAAGCTTGATGCCAATTGCTGCTCCTGTGAAGCCTTACAACTGCATCTTCTAAAGATGACAAGAAAGTAGTGTTGATTTTCCTCCAAGAGGCTTGGCAATCAGAGTGTAGGTGTAGGAGGGAGCTAGACCTTTTTGAAGCTGGCTTGTTGTTATATCCTAGGTGGGATACAACTCAAATAGCCAAAGGCTGCTGTAGCAATAAGAATGATGAAAATTACGAGTACCGCCTGCAGCCAGCATCATATACAGATGGCAGTGGTGAATTTGTAAGGTACTGGTAACAACCTTGCCCACTTTCTGTGCTACCTAATGTGATACATTGTGCAAGGTGGCCAATATCTCTTTGCCTTTCTTGTGTATAGGATAACATGTAAAATATATTCCATCATTTCATTACAACTGTCAAGGTTATATTTCAAGTGTAAAGAAAATCCATTTAATATCCCTTGTACAGGAAACATACCTATCCTTAAGAAAGCAAACTAGAATAACTACAGACTCAGCCAAAGCTATTTATCTTTGAAATAAGCAAATGTCTGCTACCAATAACCAAGAAATCTTTGGGAAATAAATAAAACACTTAAGCAGACAGTCTTCCAACTTCACCTCTTTCACCATTAATGTCCCTAATAACTCTAACAGTCCATAAGAGGATTACAGAAACTATTATCTTTTCTATTGAAATCATCACCAGCATGTCTTAACCCTAGTGCTAACCAACAAACTACTAAACATACCCATCTCAAATGTATATTCTTAGAGAGTATGCAGTCACCTTCCATCTACCAGCTGTATCTGGGAATGAAACTAAAAGATTATTAAAAAACTTAAAACACTCCACCTCTGCCTTCTCTGCACTCCACCCTTGGCATCAGGCAAAACAGCCAAACCCCTAACTTATTTATAACCTTCCACCACTGGAATTGTTCCAGTAGCCCTGAAACATGTCTTCATTATATTGCTTCCTAAGGTACTCAAACCCAAACCCAAAAAGACTACTGACCTATCTCTACTCTTTGCCCTCTTGCAATTTTTTTGTGAAAGCTCTTCATGAACAGCTGCTTAAACATTTTAATAGCTATGGGCTTCTAAGATAGACAGCATGGTTTCAGAAATGGTTTTAGCACAATCACCACTATACACTCAGAATGTGACATTATCTATAGTAACTTAAACAATGCTCTCCTCATAGCTGATATTTTGTGGACATGTCCCATGCCTTTGAAAGTGTTGACTATAAATTTCTGCTTGCTAATTAAAAAAATCAGTTTGGGAGAATATGTTATTGCCTGGTTCTGTAGCTATCTTGACAACAGGACCTTTCAAATTTACTCTATCAAACAATCGTCCACTAATGGAACATTAAAACAGGTATCCTCCAAGGCTCTGTTCCAGGTCCATTACTGTTTTCTTGATTCAATAATCATATTACTTGCTGACTTACCTGACCTTAGCCTTAACCTCTGTGCAGATAATATTTTATTACTCCAAGCAAACTGATGCCCTACAGTATTTCCAGCAATCCTTCTCTAATGTTTGCTAGTGGGCAGAGCAAATTAAACTCCAAATTAATCACAAATAAAAACAGTGTTGTACTTTCTTCCTCCCCACACAAAGTCTCTCAACTTCCTGCCCTTACTATCTCAGATAGTAATAATATTATTCCTTTAGTAACCAAGTAGAAACACTTAGGCCTAACCTTTGACTCTACATTAAAGTTTACCACCCACACTGACAATTTCATTAATAAAGTCATTTAATCACTAAAACTCTGTTATAATATCTCATCTACTAGCACCTACTGCCCCTAGAGCACTCAACAAGAATGTATTTTGCCCTATACTAGAATATGGCCTTCTTGTAGTCTTTTTACATTCAGCGTACAACACTTCAAGTCACTGAGAATAAAACTGCCAGATCTGCCCTGTTTTCTGACACCCATGTACATCACTGCAACCTTCTAAATGACATGACCTAAACTGGCTACCTGTTATTGAAAGGTCCCCTTTACTATATAAAATTCTAAATGATGGCTACTGACTCCCTCTGAAAAGAAAACTCCCAGTCAGGGAACAGTGCTACTCCCTAATGAATTCAAAGAGTAACTTAATATAACTCGACCATCCACATTTAAAACAGTCATGGTAAATCAGCCTTTTCACGAACAAGCCCTGCTCTCTAGAATAAACTACCGGCAGAAACTAAGTATCAAGTTTAGGAAATCCCTTTCTGAGCACCTCTTCAAGGAAGTTGCTTGTTTATGGATAATGGTTAAACTCTTTAAAAAGCATAAAATTCTAAACATGGTTATAGTCTCAAATGTTTTTATCTGCCATTTAACTCTTCTTACTCCTGCTTTCTCTTCTTTTTTTTCCTTTGTTCTCTTCATATAAGCCCTATAAATTATCTATTTTTTAAGAGTAGCTTCTGTTCTAGAGTCAATTAAACACTCAACCAGTGCAGGTCTTTCATTTAGGATTCCCCTATCCCTTTCTCTTTGTCTATACTCCGATATCAGTTCCTGATGGGAAAGGCATTCTTTAGCCAGCAATCCAAATGTCTTCTTGGCCTCTTCCCATTTTATTACCTTTCCATCTCTAATTATTTGTTCCCAATACCTTGGTTCCTTTGCCAGCTTACTCCAGTAAATTCCAGTCACCCCCTGCCTATTAAACGTACCCCTAATTGAAGTCATCCCTATCTACAGAATCTCCTTTGTCATTTCTATGTTGGCTTAGTTCTTAATATACTTTCTGCTGCTTTATGAATATAATATTTTGTATGACTGTTGTTATTCTCTTTAAGGATCAGCATCCCAAACTCCACTCTTTCTTTATTTCTTGAATTAACCCCATGCTTCATCATCATCATTCCTTTCCATTTGAAATATGCCTTCCTGATTGTATTATGTATAAGAGCCTCATCTGCATAGCTCTAAAACATGCTTTAAGTCAGATAATCCTAAACCTCCTTTTTCTATTGAGAGGATCAGCTGTCTCACTTGACTCTTGCCCTCTTCACCTCCCAGGAAAAATTCTTCAACTCTTTATTAATTACTATCCACACCTTCTCCTCTGGTTGATAAAAGTACACTTGACCTGTGTGTAAAATTATCCACAGGCAAGAGCTTCCAGTTTTTCATTTTTTTTGTATTATCTTTTGTTTAGTCTCTTCTCACATATCCTTACCTGGCATAACATTACCCTTTTTAATCCATACTCCTAAATACTTCATTTCATAATTTCCCCAAAATATGGGTATTACTGAAACAATTCATGTGTGGGTACATTGTTTACGGGGGTCTATATTAGAACAACGAATAATTAAAATGTCAAATGCTCTAAAGAGTGAAAATGCCGGACCTCTAAGTGTTTTTTGCGAGATCAGAGTACAGTGAACATCGGAATATTTGCTCTTCCCTCACTGTAGTGCGATCTTGGAGTTGGTATATATATATATATATATATATATATATATATATATATATATATATATATATTTATTTAGCAGGGGGCGTGGAGGGCTCAGCCCCCCACAATAACTAGTTCAAGGTCTGGTATTTTCGCTCTTTAGAGCATTCAACATTTTAATTATTCATTGTTGTAATATAGACCAATTTACAGCTATAGCTTTTGCTTTATTTTCATTGATTTTCTATCCTGAAAAAACAAACTCTCTCAAAATGCTCCACAACAGATACATATCCTTTTCTGGTTCCAACAGGTATAAAATTATATTATCTGCAAATAAAACCAACTTTACTTGAACACAAAACCAATTATATCCTTGAATTTCTGAATCCCTTATTTTCTTTGCCAATGGTTCTAAATATAATGCAAACAGCAAAAGGGAAGAGGTCATCTCTGCCTGGTTTTCTGTTCAGACACAACGTATCAGAGAGGCACACTCTCACTTTGATTTTTGCCACCGATCCCTCATATATCCTTCTAACTAACCTTGTTACCTCATCAGGAAATGCAAATGCTTCAACTGTCCTACTCTTAAAACTCCAGCTTATTCTGTTGAATGCTTTCTCTGCATCGAGATCCACCAACACCACAGTATTTTCTTACATTCTGCTTCCCTCAGGATCATCATTGTTCTATTAATATTGTCAAATGTTTGCCTCCCCTCCACAAAATCAAAATGATCCACATCTATCAATTTTGGCATCACCTTTGCTATTCTTTTAGCCATTATAGACATAAATAGTTTATAATCATAGTTTAAAATTGTAGTGGGTCTGTGTGAAGTTGGATCTGGTGAGTCTTTGCTGTCTTTAGGCATTACAGCCACCACAGCTTTTTTTTTCAAGGATGTTGGTGCTCTCCTCCTTTTAAAATACTATTAAACAAAACCTTCCAGATCTTTATCACTTTCTTCCCTTCTAGCTTCCAAAACTTCCATTGGAATAACATCTATTCCTAGAGATTTTCCTGCAGATTGATTATGCATCACCATTTTTATCTCATCATCTCCCACCGTAAATGTTAATGTTGACTCATCTATCTCTAACCCTGGCATATTTAAATCTTCCATAAATACTTCCATCTGTTCTTTTTATCGATTTTCCCACTTCTCTTTTTTATAAAAATTTTCATAAAATTTTCGAAGCATCTCTAATACCACAACAGAATCTCTGGTTTGTTTTCTTGTTATAGGCTCCCTAAGTTAGGCACAATCCTTTCTACTTTCTGGTGCCTAAGTTGTTGTGCCAAAAGTTTTTGTGCTCTGCAGTTACTATCAAAAAACAGTTGCTTAACAGCATTCTTTCTAAACTCATGACCATTACCCAGGTAATCCTTTATTTTCTCTTTTGCACTCTGCAATTGTGCCTCTTTTTATTCTGTGAGATTCCCCTTATTCTGTAATACTTTAACCTTTGTCAGCCCCTCTAAATAATTCTTGTTACCTCTTAACCAGACATTTTTCTTTTAATTCTACCCTATTTTTAAACTCCACTTTAATTTCATAATACTCACTAGCTATAACGTCTGGAGTACTTTATATCTTCCCTAATACCTCCAGAATAACTTCCACTACTTATTATTGAAATTCCTGTCTTTTTACACGTAAGTGGGGAAGCACCAGCGTCTAGTGTTTTCTTCATTACCTTTCATTTTTATATTAGTAATTATTGGAGCATGATCTGAAATAGTTATTGGATGTCTGTCAAAGGTATCAATTAAATGCACATGTTACTGTGAAATAGAATTCCTGTCTAGTCTAGCTCAGTTACTGTACCTTGTGGAATAATATGTAAATTCTCTCAGAGTTCCTACTACTGAATTTACGTCTTTCATACCAAATATTTTCATAAATGTCTTCAGAAATATACCCACTTTTGTTACATTTACACTTCTAGGCCCCCAGACACATTCTCATTGTTGCAAATCTAATTCCAGTAATATTCCTTTCTGAACGTTGATTTCACCCCAGATTTTTTAAGCTCCGTAATAGCAGTTTTAAGTGGAACTCCACTTTAACTGCCAGTGCAATTAACATCCCCTGCCAGAAGTCCCTTACTACCACAAATCAGCCATTATTTTTTTCTCTTCTTACACTATTGGACCTCCCCTAGCAATTAATATAAGTACTCCCCTTTTCCTTTGTCCCAGATACTCTGCTGAATATCCATTCTGAAATCCTTTCTTTGTTAAATTCACATGCTCAGTTATTTCCAAGTGTGTCTCATGTAGTATTGCTCTCTGCACTCTGCATTTCTTAATATAATTAAATATTCTTTTTTTTGTCTATATCCATGAAACCATTCACATTCAAAGATAACAATAATGGCTCAATCTTTGTTGGACAAACTTGTACTTCCTCCTTAGCCTATTCTGCATCAAAAAACATGTTGATCCTACAGGGAAAAAATATTCTGAAGACAGCTGTATACAGAAGCTTGCACCTCACACCTGCATGTCAACAGTCCCTGATTACTGGAAAAATGTGTCTCACTTCTGCGGTGTACAGTGAATAATCATTTTTCACAAACATTCTGTTATGTCCAACTTTTAATACTTGGTCTTTTTGCCACAATTTTATCAGGATTATATCTTTCTGCTAGTAGGTTTGCATCTTTACTAATACCGGTCTTGACTGCTTTCTCATGGCCAGATTTGGAGCATACACATGGTGTACCCTTTCAATTAACAGTTCATGCTGTGGAATGGAATATCAGTCCAGTTAATTATTTTTGCCTTCATAAAATGAATACAGTCTGTACCTTCTAGTTTATCTGGTACAGCATAAAATCTCAAGATTTTTCCCTACAAGCTCTAGCCTCTAATTCTACCATTTTTTAAACATTTCTTTTTGAACAGTCTCATACTCAGCCACCCTTTTCTTCATTTCTACCTCTAATTTTTGCAGTTTTATCAGCACATCTGAATATCTATTTAAAACTTCCTCCATTTTTTACAGCCTTTTGTTATTTGGTTGAAATACTCCTTCAGTGTTTCATTTATTTTAATCAGCTCTGAGCACATTTAACTTATTTTTCCTCTACATTACTGGAAGCCATGTCTTGCACCAAAGCTGGAGCTTGAAATGATTTTTGCTGAGCAGCTGCAGGTGTCTTCCCAGTCAGTGTTTTCTCTTTACCTTTTCTAGCTGATTTCCTCTCAAGCTCTATTACTTTCTTCTTTGTTGGCATCTAGACAGTGTACTTACTAGCCAGTAACTGATTTTACTAAGAGTGATGAGTTCTGGCCCTTATTTTCACACTGGGAGAGCTGAAGTTAAGCTGTTGATCAGTCCAGCTGCAATTTGTTATGCATGACACTTATAATTATACTAAAGCTAATGGAGATGGCACAGATGTTAGCATTGCTGCCTCACAAAACTTGGTTTTCTTGTTCTGTTCATGACTGTGGTGTGCATGGATTTTCCTCAGAGACTTCTTTTTACTTACAAAACACATGCCAACAATTAAACTGCTGATCATGTAAAATCAATTAATCATGCAATGAATGAACAGTATGTGCTCTAAGTGAAATGAAATGTATAAAGTACAATATGATTAACTACAGGGAGAATGGCAAGCACTTCATTGAAAACAAATGAAGTTTGAAACTGTAGGAAGTGAATCGTTATGCAAGTAGTTACTTCCCCCAGCAGCCTTAGCACTTTAATGCATTAAACAGTGCACATATTTATTTGTTTATTATTTAAGGGTAGCCAGTGCACATTTTATTAATGCCATAAGTTTACTGAAAGCATGTAAATTGTTTTTTTGTTGGGAACAGATATAAGATAAGAACAGGCATTAATCTAAGAGGAAACACAGGCTCCAATATGCACTTTAGCACAGTTACACTATCCTTATGAGTAATGTCGGTGAAGCATCAGTTTGGGGCAACTGCTCCAATTTGGGGGGTAATCTTTCTTCCTGGAAAGTGTACATAGTTTTGTGTACTTGATGAGAGTTAAAAGGGGTTGGATGATTTTAAAATGTATATACTTTTTGGTTTCTTGATTGTTTTGATTGAAGTACTTTGAGTGAAACATAACAAAATAGGTTCAATTTCTGAAAACATTTATGAGAATATTGAAAATGGAATATATGAATTCAGTATCACAGACTCAGACAATATTTACATATTATTCTCAACATACAACAACTGGGCTAGACTGGATAGAAATGATATTTTACAGAAGAATGTGTATTTAGTAGAAAGGTTTGAGATCTATACACTAATTATATCAGTTCATACATCAACAAAAACTATGATAAAGATGTGGTGTAATGATGCAAGAAATGAGATACTAGTACTTTCCTACTTATCTGTTAAAAAAGTGGAATTTACGGAACAGGTAGTTGATATGATTTGAGAGTTATTAAGGAAGACAGAAATTACTTGAAAATGAATAGCTAGTGAGTGGGGGAAAGCAAATGGAGTTGAAAAACATGTTGCAAATAAGAGAGTGAGAGAATGAGATTTGGGTATGCAGTAATATGAATTATGTTGATAAAGGTTAAAGCATTGCAAAAGAAGGGGAGATTCTCAAAACAAGAACAGGAGCAATTTTTGAAAATTTTTATAAAACAGTGGACTAGAGGACCAAGGACAGGCATAAATGGAAACATTTACAGAAGACTTAATAATACCAAGGTTACAGGAAGATGAGGCTCAACAATTAACAGCTATGACAGGAAGAGACGAGAAAAAATAAAACAGTGATGTATAAATCACTCAACAGGGAAGTATCCAGAAACAGATGGTATACCAGGGACATTCAGACGTCAGCAGGGAAGAAACTGATAAGGATCTGGAAGGTTTTGTTTAACAGTATTTCAAAGGGGGGATACCAAATTCTTGGAAGAAAACCATGGTGGCTGTTATTTCCCAAAGAGAGCAAAGTGCATTCAGATTCAGCTTCATATAAACCCTTTTCAATTTTACCATGATAATAAAGTGTTTTAGGTCTATACTGCCTAAGAGAATGGCAGAGATGTTACTAAAGTATCTAAATAAGGATCAGTGTGGTTTTGTGGAAGGCAGGCAAACATCACCATCATCATTATTAGCCCCCCTTTTACCCCATTTTTTCCTATATGAGGTCAGGGTAGTATGTTAACTATCGCCAACTCTCTCAATTCAGTGCCACACTCATGTCTTCTTCAACACTCATACCTGACTGTCGCAGATCTTCTTTCACACAATCCATCCACCTCTTTCCTGGACATCCTCACTTCCTCTTACCTTCTTCCTGTCTGTCCCAAATCATCCTCACCAGATTGTCTTCTGCCTTTCTGCACATGTGTCCAGACCACCGTAATCTCTTGATCTGTTCTGCAATTTGAGCTACTTTGGCCTCTGCTCTTATGTCCTCATTTCTTCATCTGTCCCACAGTGTACATCCTGCCACCCTTCTCAGACACTTCATTTCTATAACCTCCAGCTTCTTCAACTGTTCTGCCTTTACTGGCCAGGTTTTTGGACCATACAATAGTACTGGTCGCACCACTGTCTTGTACACCTTACTTTTCAGCTTCTTTGGCATTCTTCTGTCACAGACGATACCAGATACTCTATGTCAGTGGGCTGCAGCCCCTCTGATTCTAGCTTTGACCTCTTCATTTAGACTTACCTTCTGCTCAACCACCCCTCCCAGCTACTTAAAGCTGTTTACCTGTTCCATTATCTTCCCTTCTATCTCTATTCTTGGCTTCTTCTGATTTCCCCAATTTGCTGCCATTACCACTGTGTTATCTGTTCTTTGTTTCATCCCATGTGCCTTCAGTTTTGCATTCCATTCTCCTATCCTTTGCTGAAATTCTAGCTCAGAGTCTGCCTGTAATGCCACATCGTCTGCATACAGCAACTTTGTAGATCTGCCACCTCCGACCTGTTTGCTAATGTAGTCCATCACCAGTACGATCAGAAGTGGGCTCAGAGCTGAACCCTGGTGTACACCCACTCCCACTGAGAACACCTCTGTGAGGCCAAACACTGTTCATACTTGAGTCATTGGGTCCTTGTACATAGCCTGCACTAATTCTAATAATGTTTCTGGAACTTCAAACCACAGCAGTACTGCCCAGATCAGCTTTCATGGGACCATATCATATGCTTTCTCCAAGTCTAGGAATGCCCAGTTGGACTATCGCCTCATCTCTAGCTTCTTCTCAAGTATCTGTCTCACTGCACACATCGGGTTAATTGTACTGCATCCTGATCTGAAGCCAAACTGCTCATCTCCCATCTTACATTCTACTACACTGCTTATCCATTTATCAATCACCCTCTTCAGAACTTTCATGCAATGTGATAGGAGTTTGATGCCTCTGTACTGCTCAGAATTGTGGATGTCCCCTTTGTTCTTGTACACTGGCACGAGTATGCTTATTCTCCAGTCATCTGGGATATGTCTTTCTCTCCACACTGCAATGAGTACCCTCAGGAGCCATTTCACCCCTATCTCAACCATCATCTTTATCATATCTGCTGTGACCTCATCTGAGCCTGCTGCTTTCCCTGACTTCATTTTCCTTAGTGCTGTTCTTGCTTATTCTAGAATGGGCTCCTCTTCTTCTCTCATCGTAGGCTCTTTCTGGGTCAGTACAGCTTCTGTGGGGTTTTCTTCATTCAGAAGCTGCTGGAAGTACTCCTTCCATCTGCCTTTGATGTCCTATGGACTGGTGAGCAGGATGTTGCTGGCATCCCTTATGAAGGGTGTCTGACTGTCTTCTTTATCTTTCTGTCTTTGCCTTGCAACCTGATATAGCTTCTTTGTGCTACTTACTGAGTCACTTTCCAGAAGATGGTATAGTGCCTCCAATACCCTATTCTTTGATATTGCAACTTCTTTCTTAGCTTCTTTGTTAGCCACCCAGTAGTCCTTCCTAACCTAGTCATTTTTTTCTCTCTCCCGCTTCTTCCTCCACTCCTTCTTTCTTTTGATGACTTCCTGGACTTCTGCATTCCACCATCAGCTTTCCTTACGTAATATATTTCCATACCTGGCTCAGCCACATATCTTTTCTGTAGTCCTAACACATCCTGTTTTTAGGCGCTGCCATTCCTGTTCAACTCAACCTATTTCCTCCTCTTCTTGGGGTGCTACATCCCTGAGTAATTCCTTGCACTGTTGTACTTTCACTCCAGTCAACTTCCAGGTCTTCAGCCTGGTCTCTGTTGACATTAGAGACTTCTCTGACCATTGTTTGCAGCTAATTGTGGCAACTAGTGGTTTATACTGTGGGCCAACTGTTTCACTGGGGGTGGCTTGGTGACACTGCAATCATGGATTCTACCCCAGTGCCTTTTCCTTACTAGGAGGAAGTCTACCTGAGCTGCATGTTTGCTACTCTTGTATGATACTGTGACTGTCTCTCTTTCTGAAAAATGTGTTGGCTACTATCAAGCCATTTGCCAGACAGAAGTCTAGAATGGCTTCTCCTTCTTTATTCCTGTTGCCCCACCCATGTGGACCCAGGCAGTCCTCATAACATGTTCTGTCTCTCCCAATATGTGCATTCAAGTCACCCATTATCAACACCAATTCATGTTGGTCTGCTTTATCTAGTAGGTCCTGCAACTGCTTTCTGAATGCACTCTTTTCCTCACTATCACAACCCTGCTGCGGGGCATAGGCTGAGATTATAAATACTGCCCTATCATTACACTGGATTCTGACTATCATGAGTCTGTCATTAAGACTGATGATATCCTTCACTGCCTTCTGAAACCTCTCTGTCACCACAGTACCTACACCATTTCCAGCATGCCCCCCCTCCTGAGTAGTAGAGTCTGGATTCCAAGCCAAGTGGCTCTGCTGCACTGCCCTTCCATCTCACCTCTTGGATATATAGGATGTCCAGCCTCCTCCGTATCATCATGTCATCCACTTCCAAGCTGCGTCCTGTCAGTGAACCTACATTAAGTGCAGCAATTCTTAGCTCATGTTTGGCAGGATGGTTGGTTTTATGCCCAGCTTTCTCTGAACAGAGCTATCCCAGGTAACCCGGGCTGGGCAACTAGACACCGGCCTAGCTTATTGACCCAGGGCTGCTGGGCTTTATGGTGGGCACACACTGGCCAACAGGGGCACATATACCCTTCCCACCATTAGCAAGAGTCCCTGGCGTAGGTCAGAGGAGACCGGGTCCTCAACCCACTTATCACTGGTAACTACCCATGCCCATTTTGGCGACATTAGTCAACATGACCGAATCACCTAGAGCCATATTTTACACCATCAAGTGGCTAGCCCTGCCACGGTGTGCAGTCTGTGATCCATGTTCTCCTATCTTGAGGATACTGTGTACCACAGTACATGCCTATACCGGTTGCTCTGTACAACTCTTCCCCCTATAAGGCACCAAGTAGAGTCTGTGTTGCTGCCTAAAGCTCCAGTCATTGGTGAGTTTGAGATGGAAACACTCAGCATGTTTTTCCGATGTGGGAGAAATCCTCACGGAGACACAGGGAGAACGTGCAAATTCCAAACAGGCATTGGTTGGAGGTCAGGATCGAACCTTGTACCTTGTGCATGGGAGGCGAAGACCTTAAGCATTATGCCAACTGGCAGGCAAACATTTGACAACATTACTAGAACAATGATGATCCAGAAGGAAGCAGAGTTTAAGATAACACTGCTATTTTTAGTGGGTGTTGTTGCATAGAAACCATTCGATAGAGTCCTCTGGAATTTCATGAGTAGGACAATGGAACCATTTGCATTCCCTGAGAGACTGGGTTAATAAGTTAGGATATATGAAGGGTCATAGACAAGGCTGAACATGGGAAAGTTCCTTTCGAATAAGCTGTGTTTGAACAAAGGAACAAGGCAGAGATGTTCTTTTTCTTAATTGTTATTGTTTTATATTTAAAGCCGTAAGCAAATAAAATAATGAATTTGTGAATTCAAGGATATAACTAGTATGATACACCGAAAAAATAGGGAGGATTTTGGATTTAAGTCCTTAAGGAAAATAACAACCATACAGAATATTTTATTCATAAAGTGGCAAAATAATAACCATATACAATATTTTATTCATAAAGTGGCAGAAAACATTCAGAAAATTAAGCCAGTACAGGAACACAGGAATGAGATTTCACCAACAGGTATGTCTGCAAGTAGGGGTACAGGTAAGAGGGAGAAGGAATTTACTGAACAAAATTAGCAAAGGAGTCAATATATTGGTAGGAAAAAAAAAATATATATATATATATATATATATATATATATATATATATATATATATATAGTTTCACTTCATAATCTCGAATTGCTGAAATCCCGAATTTCAGTAACCAGAGACTATAAAGTTGAACCATTCACAATACCGAAACCCACAATCCCGAATCACACAATCACGAACATACATACACCATACACCACATACACACACTATTCCACCCTGCAGCACACAAACCACACAACCCTACACTACATATAAGCAGGGGGACAAGCTCCATGCACTCCCCATGTGGGGGGCTGTGCCCCCCACACACACCCTACTTATATATACCAACTCCGAGGTCGCACATAACATAAAAAAACTCACACCACGCCATCCTCCACTCGCTCACACACAAATACACATCATACATACATAAACACCAACAAATCCAACACTCACATTCACGCACCTCCCTAACCTTACTCACACAAACACTCACTCACTCACCTGCAATCTCAGGCACCATAATGCTACACACGACTACCGGAAATGCATAACATAAGCACGGATTCAAGATATTCGAATTTGCTCTTATGCACTTTCAGCATTCTGGTTTTCTGCTTCGTGATCTCGGGTTACTGAAATTCAAGATTTCAGTAATTCGAGATTATGAAGTGTAACCATATATATATGTACAGACACACACACACACACACACACACACACACACACACACACACACACACACACACATATGGGTCTACTTTGTTTCACTGAAAGCTCAGTTCACTGAATTTGAATTCATCCTGACCAAATCGCTGAAAGCTCAAATTAATGAAAACTCATTTCACCGAATCTCATTTCACTGAAGTGTAGTACTGGCACTGTGTAGAGTGCTGTAAGGCAAGTAAAAGCTATATGCCCTTTTCCCCACTGCAGTGCAATCTCGGAGTTAGTACATATAGTTGGGGGTCTGTGGGGGGGTGTAACCCCCCCCAGTTTGGTTTTAGATTATATTTCACCGAAAGCTTCAAAACAATACATTTTAAACCACAGACACGCATACTTACAACACCAATGGCCAACTCTTTCCAGAAGACAATATATACCCAATATATGCCTCCCCAACTGTATATACTAACTCCAGGATTGCACTACAGTGGGGAAAAGGGCATATACCTTTTACTTGCCTTACAGTACTCGATACAGTGCCACTACTTCACTTCAATGAAATGAGATTCAGTGAAATGAGTTTTCAGTAATGTGAGCTTTCAGCAATTTGGTCAGGGGGGGAATTGAAATTCAGTGAAATGAGCTTTCAATGAAACAAAGTAGACCCATATATATGTTTATGAGGAAGAGGTAATGGAGTGCAGTGAGGCTAAGGAGAATTTTGGGCTGCGAGTTAGAGACTGCCTTCCCCATCAGGGACTGATAACAGAGTAAATGCAAAGAGAAAGAGAAAGGGGGTGCTACGTGAAAGACCAGCTCTGGTAGAGTTTTTAGTTAGGTCTAGAACAGAAGTTGTTGTTAAAGGGATAACTAGTAGGATAGCTAGTAGGGCATATAAAATATTGCATGGTACCTATAAAAATTAATCAGAGGAAGTTAGAAAAAGAGAATGGAAAGCCAATTTAAAAGGAACAATGGAAAGAAAATTGTAAGGCTCCTAGGTATGCAGCAAAGCCCAGAATGTTTAGGATTTTTGCAAGCAAGTGTTTGCATAAGTAGTTTAATACACCAAGAAGCCTTCACATGATTTTTCCTCAGGTAGCTAGCAAATGCTGGGAGTGTCAGGGGGGAAGCTTAGGGTGGTAACTGAATGAAATTGTTAAAAAGAAAACATATGTATAATGCATGAAAGTAATAATGGAAACATATTGTGGTTTGTTTTAATTTCTATTAACATATGTGTACCTAGGTCATAGTTTAAAATATGATGATTTCATAAAAATGTTAAAAAATATATATATTTATACATCTTCATCTTTTAAGAAATAACTACGAAGAATTCTGGGTATCAACAGTGTCAAGTATAACTGTATGTAAATTTATTATGTATATGTGGATATGATACCTAACTCTTACTATTGTGTAAGCATTTCTTTGGAACAATAAATCCATAGTGGTGTAAAGTATCCTACAGTGTGTTATGAATTACATTCTCCACTGTTCTAATCAAAATTTGCTATTCATGCTGTGTTCTAGTGCTCCATCAAAAAGGTATGTTTTACAGTATGCCACCAATGGTCTAATATGAACAAGTTATTTATTGTATGTTCACTACCAGATATAGGATCACAGGAGATTACGAGGCTAATGGCCCTAAAGCCTTTTTAAGCCTAACCATTCATGTCCCAGTTTTCCCAATTATCAATGCCGAAGGACTAAAACAGTTTTGGTACATGCCTGAGCCTTAGGGCGGATGTGACCTGTGGCAGACCTCTGTCAAGGATCCAGGCACCTCTTCCCTAATGAGGATCTGGGGCATGCTATCCAGTCCGTAAGGGACATAGATAAGCCGGGGTGAATTTGCAATTTCCCATCATCCAGTGGTTCAAACTGCATTTGAGTAGGCTTAGGGAAGACCTCTGCTTTACATGTATGGAGAGTCTGTTTCAGAGATGGGGTAATCCCTGAGACACACACCTGTCCCGCTAGTATGTTTTATGTCACACACGACATTTAGATCCTTAGACTGGGTAATTCTAGTACTGCCCGTTTTGGAATGTGTAGCAGATCCATCAAGCCTGGTTTGGAGAATGCCTTGTAGGTAGGCATAGATCGCCCAGTAATCTGTAGGAGACTAAGTAAAGGGACAGAGTTTTGAGGTGTTCCACACCCATACAGGACACATTATTTACACCCTGTATTCTTTTAGTGAGGAATCTTTGTGGCCACTCAAGCTGTTGCAAAATCTGATCAAGTATATGTCAAAGGGTGAATTCTATTGGTCTAAAGAGGGTTGAGTATAGTAGGATTGTGATCTTCTTGCATCTAGACACAATGCTCTTGCTTATAAGTTGCACTATGTAGAAGGAGTTTCTCACCACTATAGACATAGTGTGATCAAATTTCAGGCTACTGTCAACCTGGGTTCCCAAGTCCCTTACCAAGTGCTCTACTCCTTGGGAAGTGTTATCAATGTTTTAATTTACATGGGTGGTTGTCTTCCCGAAGGGTATATTTATGTGTTTTTTGGAATGAGTTTTAGACTATGGCTCTAGCACCAGTATGCATCTGTGTCAGACGCTCCAGGAGAATATCTACATTTCTGGAGGATTCAATGACTGCATCCAGCTTGCAGTCTACAGCATATTTGGTCAGCCAAAGGCCCACTTCATTTGCCATGACTTCAGACAGGTATATTCTGAACAGGAGAGGCCCCATTACAGAACTCCATGGGACACCACTAGTAAAAAGCCTCTTGGTGGAGGTGGATTCTCCCACACTAAATTCATGTGTTCCATCAGTGAGACATTTGGCTATCCATCTGGTAGGCAGTGTGATTTATACTAAAATGTGTGAGTTTGTCTATAATACCCAATTGAATTACTGTGTCAAATGCATTTGTCAGGGGGACATAGGCAATATTCTCCATTCTGCCTTTGTCCATAGCTCTAGTTACATTCTCAAAGAAGTCTACCAGGTTCAGTAGATATAACCTGGCTTCTTATGTTTTTGTTTATCAGGTCCATGATAATTTCTCCCATGGCATTGCATATAAAACTAGTCAAACTTATGGGTCATTGTTTATCAAGTCCATGATAATTTCTTCCATGGCCTTGCATATAAAATTAGTCAAGCGTATGGGTCAGAATATAATCTATATCAACTGCATTAAGGTGATTTATATATAAAATTGTATGCACAATGCAACTACAGTCCTTGATATACATTAGGTGAAATGTAGTTAGAATATTTATTAAATGCAGATAACTATATTTCAAGATAAACTGCCTAAATTTCACATTCTGTGGTTATCAATTTTTATATTGCCTTAACACCCCAGGTTGTTGCTGAAAAGGTTCCTTGGATCCGATCACTTACCTTGTTGACAAACGTAAATACAAAAAATACCCATGTACTCTGTATGTACTTCCAAATAAAGGACTTCAGAAACATGCTACACATGTGGAAAGAGGAGACACAACCAATTCACAAAACATGTTAGAAAGCAGGCTGCACTAGGAACTGTTGGAGCAAAGTCATGATGCCTGAACAAATATCACAGTGATTCCCAGCAGCATAACAAGATAAGTGGATTTGACAGAAAACTACAAATGAGCTTTCTCTTTGCAACTGAAGAAAACCTAGAGTTTTTTTCATCATCAAAATGTACCCATTCAGCCATTCAGTTGCACAGATTTCCTGACTTTTTCACAAAAATCCATCTCATGTACAACAAAATGTGGATCAATAAATATATAAGACGACAATAAGCCAAATAATGTTCAGAAATTAAATGACAAGGGTGAAGACCCTGAAAAAATATTACACGTCCTCAATTTCTTTCAGTGCTTTTAAAAGCAAATGATAAAATACTACAAACATCACTGCTTACAGTTAACAGAAATGTACCCAAAGATGAAGGTTATAAAAACAATAGTTAGGATCACAGGCAATGCAAGGGAATTGAGTCTTATGATCATTTATGCCTTGTCAGTATCTACCCTCAGATTTAACCTCTTCTCATAACCACACAATCATCCAGTTCTTGTCTGAAAGAAGAAAAGGTATCACATTGCTTAATATATAGTGGATGTGCATTCCAGATGTGGGGAAAATGTTGTGTAATGAACCTATCTCCCCACTTTGTTTTATTTATCTGCTGGTGAAGATTTACATCCCCAGTTCTAGTACTTGAGGGAGTATTTGATTTATGGAGCTATAAAAGATCCAAGACGATTGGGTTCTTAATGACTCAGAAGACAAGGCACTACTGAGAGTCTATGTTGTTGTCTTTTGGCTTTTCCTGGTTAGGGGTCACCACAGCGGAACTCCGGTCCGCTAATGACTGGCAGTAGATTTTCACGAACACCGAGGTGCCAGCTCGATGTTCAACCTTCAACGAAGGCACGCCCATTTACGCATGTCTTTCGAACGCCCACCCAACCACGGGGAGGACATGCAGACTCCACACAGAAGGCACTCCCTGCACTCCAGCTGAGAATCGAACGGGAGAACCTCTTGCTGTGAGGTAACAATGCTACCGCGGCAGTAGGTCTATAAGATACTGAATTTAGGGACAGTGCTTCCAGTGTTTTTGATAGCTTAGGGAATTTAAGCTCATGATCTTAGTTAGGAACAAATCTCCATTTTTAAACACCTTTATTAAATTACCACTTAAGACATGCGTAAACATACATTAACAGAAAAGAAAACAAATCATACTAACATTTTCCCTTTTACATACATTATACATCACAAGTCTTTTATTTCTTTATAACTGCCATGAGTCCACCATTGCATAATTTGTTCAATTCCTGTCTTTCATAAAGTATCACTTTGTCTCCTGAACATTATCCTGCATGTACTGTTCCCACAATTTCCAATTATTTCTATGTAATCTGCTCATTTCCTTTTCTACAGATCATTCTTCCAGTTCTTTTATCTCTTTTATAGTATTCAGTACTTCAAAAACAGTTGGTTTAGACTCTGATTTCCATTTTCTAGGAATTGATTTTTTGAGAGCCAATAGAGATAAACTTGAAGTCTCACTATGTCTAGGCAATTCAGATCCTGTGCCCCGGCTCAAAAGAATAATTTCATTAGTTACAGCCATTTGGTTATCCAATATTTCTGACAGAGTACTCTGTATGGAATTTTTAAAACCTGCCAACTTATTACTTTCCCAAAACATATCTTCCCAGTTACCTCTTTCCTCCCCATCACACCTCCAACATTTGCTATCTGCCTGAGGAAGAATTATTTGGAGTCTGCTTGGGGTATACAAATACCTATGCAAACACCTTCAAAAATCCTAAGATGCATACCTGGGAGCCATACATATGTCCTTCCATAGTTCCCTTATAAACTGATTTTCCAGTCTCTCTTCTCAATCTTTCCTAAACTCCTCTGACTGATTCTTATAGTTATCATGCAATATTTTACATACCCTACTAATTATCCCTTTTTTAACAGCAGTTTCTGTCCTAAATTCAACTAAACACTTTACCAGAGCAAGTATTTCACTTAGGATTCCCCTATCCCTTTCTTTTTGTATGTACTCTGATATCAATCTCTGGTAGGGGTTATACCCACTCTATTCCCTTTCCCTCTCTAGTTATTTGCTCCAAATACCTTGGTTCATTTGCCAGTTTTCTCCTGTTAATTCCAGTCCCTCTTGCCTATTTTATGTACTCCTACTTGCAGTCATCCCTAATGGAAAATCTCCTTTCTCCGCTCTCTTGTTGGCTTAGTTCTTAGAATACTTTCTACTACTTTATGAGTAAAATCTTCTGTATGGCTGTTATTAATCTCACTAAGGATCTGCATCCAAAATCCCACTCTCTCCTTATTTCTTGAAATTTCCCCTGCTTCAACATCACCCCTTCCTACTTATGCTTGTGTTTTTTATACACACACACGCGCACACACACACACATATATATATATATATATACATATATATATATATATATATATATATATATACACATATATACATACATACACATATGTATGTGTATATATATATATATATATATATATATATATATATATATATATATATATATATATATATATATATATATATATATATATATATATAGGTCTACTTCTAAATTTTGAAGTTTCAAAATTTCAAATTTCTTACGGTCAAGACCATAAGATCAAAGTTTTGAAACTTTAAAATGTAAATGAAAAAATAAATAAATAAACTTTTTTTTTTTTTTTTACATTTTTGCAGTGAGACAAGCCCCCCTGCAGCCCACACCCCTTGCTAAAGGGTCTATAGTATAACAACAAAAAAAACATCTCTTCGAACACCTAAACACTGACACCTAATAAGCAAAATCCAAAATGCATGAATGGCCACTTCTGCAAATTTTTTCACAGGAAAATATTCACTTGGCCGACCAACAGGAAAACAAACTTTCAAACCATAATCAAGTGGGGGGCTTCACCCCCCCCCCCTAAGTAAATATACCAACTCCAAGATTGCTCTACATTGGAGAAAAGGCAAATTCCCAATAACGGCCAAGGGAATTTTTTTCCCTGTGAAAAAATTCACAGAAGTGGCCATTCGTGCTTTTCGGATTTCGCTCATTAGGTGTTGATGTTTAGATGTTTGAAGAGATGGTGTTTCAAAGTAATGATATAGAGCCTAATTAAATATATCAACTCTGAGATCACACTACAGCAAGGAAAATGGTAAATATACCATTTTGCGCTGTACTGCAATCTCCACTTGAGCGGTTCGATACTTCAAAACATCAATCATATGGTCTTAACCATAAGAAATTTGAAGTTTTGAAACTTTGAAATTTAGAAGTAGACCCATATATATATATATATATATATATATATATATATATATATATACACACACACACACACACACACACACACACATATATATATATATATATATATATATATATATACACACACACATATAAATAAGCATTAACATTTTAGTTCTAAAACATCCCTTCGAATCAGGTAATCCTAAACTATCTTGTTCTTCCTCCTCTCCTCCCAGACAAAATCCTGCAACTCTTTCTTAAATATTGTCCACAACTTGATAAAAATATGCTTGACCTGTATATAAAACTAAAGGAACTAAAAACATTTTCACTGCTTGTATCTTGCAATCCATATCCATTAAAAATAATTTATGTAGTTACCATAATGTTCCATCTGTGTTGTCCATTTTCATTCTTCCTCAACTGTTGGGGTTCAGATTCGCTCCTCGGATCTGACTCGGCCATTACTACAGCTCATGGTAACCAAAAAGCTCTTGAGCTTCTCCCCTACCCATAATGCACCAACCCCTAACATACCTCAGATCTTGTTTGTTGACTTACCTAAGTTGTGCCTTTCGGCTTTTCCCAGTTAGGGGTCGCCACAGCGGAACTCCGGTCCGCTAATGATTGGCAGCAGATTTTTACGTGCCGAGTTGCCAGCCCTGACGCACAACCTTCAATGAAGGTACGCCCATTAATGCATATCTCCACACAGAAGACATTCTAGCTGAGAATCGAACAGGACAACATCTTACTGTGAGGTGACAATGCTACCGCAGCACCACCATACCTGCTAATACATATGTGTATACACACACACGCATATATATATATATATATATATATATATATATATATATATATGTATCTACATATATCTATACATAAATCCTACAGAAGGAACTATATCTGGAGCTCAGCATTAAGGACAGTGGTGCCCTTACAACATCTTGTTCTTCCAGAAGTCTGTTGTGATAAAGGTTAGGGAGGTTGAAGGGCAGGAAGTTGAGAAAGAATGAAAATGGACAACACAGATGGAATGTTGTGGTAAGTACATAACTTTTTTTTCTGATGTTGTCAACTTTCATTCAATATTCAACTGTTGGGACAGAGTCCCCAGCTACCTAAAATCCTGGGTAGACTCTAAGGAAGGATATACCCGAGCACAGTTGAACAAAAGACTGCGCTTCCCCTCAAGACCAGATACAGTTTGTAATGAGTGATAAAGGTATGAGGATTGGCCCAGGTTGCAACTGCACATATGTTGTCCACGGAAGCCCTACATAGAAACACTGAAGAAGTTGCCATGGACCTAGTTGAACGGGCTCAAATATTTTGGTACGGTTAGACCCAACTTGCTATAGATAAAAGAAACACAATCCATCAACCATCTGCCTGAAGTTACTTTTGTAACTGGTTTGCCCAATTTCAAATCTACAAAGGAGACAAATAATTGATCTGTCTTCCTAATTTCTTTTGTCATATGTAAGTAAAAAAATAATTGTGTATGAACTTCCAATAAATGCAACATATATTCACCTTTGTTTGCAAATTTAGAAAAGAATACTGCAAAATTAATGGACTGATTCATATTTGATTCTGACACCATCTTGGGAAGGAAAGACACACTGGTACGCAATGTGACTCTATCCTTATGAAAGACCAAGTAGGGAGGTTTAGATGACAATGCTTGAAGTTCTGAAATTCTTCTAGCAGAGGTAATGGCCACTAGAAAGACAGTTTTCCAGGTCAGAAACTTAAGATCACATTTAGCTGGTGGTTCAAAGGGGGAATGAATTAAGGCCTGCAGTACCAACTTCAAATCCCATGGTGGAGGAGGATCTTTATATGGGGGTTTAGTAGAAGTGCACCTCTCAAGAATGCTTTACAAACCTTGGAAGAGGCCACAGAAGAATATTCAAAACCAATATGAAAGTTAGATATTGCTGCTAATTAAACTTTAACTGTAGAGAAGCTAGCCCCCTCATTAAAGATTATTGCCAAAAAATCAAGAATGCTATATATCTGAGCTGAAAAGGGATCACTGTGTTTTTGCTGTGACCAGCAAATGAACCTTTTCCACTTACTTGTATAAAGTTTTCTTGTAGAAGGCTTATGGGAAGCTAAAGGAATATGAGGGACAGGAAAAGAAAGCATCAGTTTGTCTGGCTATTAATGGAATTAGAGAAACCACACTGTTAGCTTTAGGTTTGAGATATGTGCATGAATCATATCTGTCAGATGAAACAGGAGGTCTAGAATCAGATCCAGAATCCAAGGTTGGCAAAGCAGATGAGGCCATAGGAAGGAGAACCAAATCTGCCAAGGCTAGTAAGGTGCAATGAGGACGACTCTGCTCTTCAGCCTGGCAGCTTTCTGCAGAAATAACTGGCAGATAAGCATAAAGTAGACTGGGGGGCCAAATGTGAAGTAGAGCATCCCTTGGTGATACCCCTTAGGCAGGAATTAGGGCAAAGTAGGTGCTGCATTTGTTGTTTAGAGGAGAAGCAAAAAGATTGCAGCAATGCTGGCCCCAATGAAGAAAAATAATTTCTGTCACTTTCATCTTGAAAAACCACTCGTGAGGTAGGAGAATGGACCTGCTCAAATTATTTGATAGCACAGTGGACTTCCCCAAGATGTGTATTGCTATGAGAAAGCAGATGGATGAGACTACCCATTGCCACACTCTGAGTGCTTCTTGACACAAGAGGTAAGATCTAGTTCCTACTTGTTTATTGATGTACCAAACTACTGACATTTGCCTGTTTGAACTGCAACTGTCCCTAAACAGAAAGTGCCTTGGAAGATCTGCAATGCTAACAGCACTGCTCTCACCTCTAGAACAATGATATGTAAATTGGCCTCTTTGGTGGACCAAGTGCCTTGGACTGTTTTCCCCAGGAAGTGCCCCCCAATCTGGGAAGTGTCCATGGTCAATATGGACTTGGGTTAAAGGAGAATGAAATGACAGACTTGTAGAACGTGATCTGACTGAATCCACCACCAGAGGTAGCTCTTACACACCTGAGTGATTCTTACTTGCACAGACATTCGCTGGTAAAGAATCGACCACTGTGTTATTAGCAACCAATGAAGAATTCTCATATGAAATATTGCTAATGGGACTAAGATTTATAACAGTTGACACTGACCCCAAGCTTGAAGGATCAACTGGGCTGAAATTTTGGTATTGCAAATTATTTTTATGACCTGGAATCGGATAGTCTGAACTCCTGACAGAGGAAGAGAGGCTGTCACTAATATTGTATTGAACAATGCTCGTATGAATTCCAACATTTAAGTTGGTTCTAAGACTTTTCGTAATTTACAGTTATCCCCAGTTGAGAATAAATCTGAAGTACCTGATCTCTTGCTCTTGTTAGTAGATGCCTGATTGAGGCGGTGATGAGCCAGTTGTCTAGATATGGAAAACTTGGAATCCCTGCAGTCTCAAATCAGCTACTACCACTGCCATGCATTTGAGAAACACCCTGGGGGCTGTGGTGAGGCCAAAGGGCAGTGTTCTGAACTAATAAAGACTGGCTCCCAGCCAGAAGCATAAATACTTTCTGGGTTGTCTGTTAATTTTTATACGATAGTACACATTTTGAAGGTTTGTTGAGCACATCCAGTCGTCCTTGCCTAGGAAGGGTAGAATGGACTGAACCGTGACTGTCTGAAACTTTGTATGTTGAACTGACTTGTTCAAAGTGCTCAGACCCAAAACTCTCCAGTCCCATTTTGTTTGGCACTAAAAAGAATTTTGAGTAAGTTCTGGATTCTATCTGGTCTGACAGAACCTCTTGGATAACAACTTTTTCTAGCAGCTTTTGTACTTCTAGTACTGCTGCTTTCTTCCCTGTGACTGGGTGGAACATCGGGAATTTTGCATACAGATGGAGCTGGAAGGGAAACGGGTATTATACAGCCTCTGGAAATAATTCTCTGCACCCATGTATCTCTTGCTATACAGTGGATATAAAAGGTTTACACTCCCCTGTTAAAATGCCAGGTTTTTGTGATATAAAAAAATGAGACCACAATAAATCATTTCAAAACTTTTCCCACTTTTAATGTGACCTGTAACCTTTATAACTCAATTGAAAAACAAACAAATCTGTTAGGGGAAAAATATAAAAAAATAAAAAAATGTACAACACACTGGTTGCTTAAGTGTGCACACCCTTAAACTAACACTTTGTTGGAGCACCTTTTGATTTAATTACAGCATTCAGTCTTTTTGGGTACACATCTGCCATCAATTAAACAGACTCTGATTAACCCCAAATAAAGTTCCGTTGACCTAGTAGGATTTTACTTACATTTACTTAGTTGCCTGCTACAGCAAAAGCCATGGTTCACAGAGAGCTTACAAAGCATCAAAGGGATCTCACTGTTGAAATGTATCAGTCAGGAGAAGGGTTAAAAAAATTTCCACAGTATTGGATATACCATGGAACACAGTTAAGACAGTCATCAAAAAGTGGAGAAAATATGGGACAACAGTGACACTGCAAAGAACTGGACGTCCCTCAAAAACTGATGAAAAGACAAGACGAAAACTGGTCAGGGAGGCTGCCAAGAGACCTACAGCAACACTGAAGGAGCTGCAGGAATTTCTGGCAAGTACTGGTTGTGTACTACATGTGACAATAATCTCCCGTATTCTCCATATGTTTGGACTATGACAGTCTTTTCTTACACAGAAAAACATCCAGGCCCAGCTAAAACTTGCAAAACAATATATCAAGTCTCCCAAAAGTATGTGGGAAAATGTGTTATGGTCTGATGAGACCAAGTCTGAACTTTATGGCCATAATTCCAAAAGGTACATTTGGCACAAAAACAACACTTTGCATCACCAAAAGAACACCATCCCCATGGTGAAGCATGGTGGTGGCTGTATCATGCTTTGGGGTTGCTTTTCTTCATCTGGAACTAGGGCTTTAGTCAAGGTGGAGTGAATTATGAACAGTTCCAAATACTAGTCACTTTTGGCCCAAAATCTTCAGGCATCTTCTAGGAAGCTGAAGATGAAGATGAATTTCACCTTTCAACAAGACAATGACCCCAAGCATACATCCAAATCAACAAAAGAATGGCTTCACCAGAAGAAAATTAAAGTTTTGGAATGGCCCACCAAGAGCCCAGACCTAAATCCAATAGAAAATCTGTGGGGTGACCTGAAGAGGGCTGTGCACAAGAGATGCCCTTGGAATCTTTCAGATTTGGAGTGCTTTTACAAAGAAGAGTGGCAAATATTGCCAAGTCAAGATGTGTCATGCTGATAGACTCCTACCCAAGAACACTGAATGTTGTAATTAAATCAAAAGGTGCTTCAACAAAGTATTAGTTTAAGGGTGTGCACACACAACAAATTATTAGTTTAAGGGTGTGCACACTTATGCAACCAGCGTATTGTACATTTTTATTTTTTATATTTTTTCCCTAACAGATTTGTTTGTTTTTCAATTGAATTGTACAGGTTAAAGGTCACATTAAAGGTGGGAAAAGTTTTGAAATGATTTATTGTGGTCTCATTTTTTTATATCACAAAAACCTGGCATTTTAACAGGGGAGTGTAAACTTTTTATATCCACTGTACCTAGTCAGGCTCTCTGGTGCAGGGATAGTGGACCTGCGATTACCTCCAGAGGGGGCCAATCAGGCTTCCTTTCAGGAGTGCTGATAAGGTCTATCACAGAAAGAATCTCTTGACCCTTGGTTTTGCTGGCCTCCCCTGCCACATGACGTGGATGGTGTCATCCATTAGTGTTCTCCCCTCTGCCTGTAGGAAAAATTTCTCCATGTGTGTCCTGGAAAGGACCCTGGGACTTCCTGAACAACATCTTTTGACCACCTCATTGATTCCTAGAAAAAGGATCTTTGAGGGGGGGTCAAAAAACACACGCCCACTGCAGACAGGGTCTTTCCATCCTTCTCACACCTGGATAATGTGTCCTTCACTTTTGGGTCACACAACAAACTGCCATCAAAGGATGCATTGACAAATGAGGACTAGAAAGGCTCCACAAAATCACATAAGCACATCCAGTCATGTTTTCTAATGGATATGCCTGGACCCGCTATCCTTAAGGCACCTTTGGAAGCATGTGAAATACGTCTCATGGATGAATTTGAAATGGATTGGAGAGGCCAGAGACAATTAAGCCTTAGCAGTAATGGTCCCTGAAAGGGATTTTGATTCTTTAATCAAGTCCCTTTGTAGCCTAGTAGAATGTGCCAAATAGTTCAGTGACCTAAGGGTAGAAGTCGCTGATGCATACACATGATTCCCAAATATGGCCATCGCACTAGACTCCCTGTTAGAGGGATGAACAGAGGAACTTTGTTCAGCAAGTTCCTTCTTGGTGGCCGCCACCATGACCATGGCATCCATGGGCACCCCTTTAATCCAGAATTCCTTCCCAACAGGTGGAGGCAGAATCTGATCTGGCCATTTAGTAATTAGCTTAACTGAGTCAGACTCCTTCTGCGCCAGCCTAGAGAACAAATCAATGAGCTCATCAGTGGACGGAGTAACCCAGGAGGTCGATAGGTCATCTCCAAAGGCCTACAGAAATACAGTTTCCTATGGTGAAGAGCTGTTGGAGGTCCTACCACCTCTCTGCTTCAGGATCTCAAGGGTGTCTCTAAATGAGACATCCTCTGGAGGTGATCATGGGAACCCTTCTCCTTCACAGAAATCAGTATCCTCAGTGACTGACTCTTGCGGACAGTCCAAGTGACTCCTCTTACACTTTCTCTTCTTAGGGACTTCCTCAGTGGGATGCTCTGGTGAAGTGTCAGAAGAGATCAAGAAACCCTGCTGGGTAGTCTGGGGGTCTTGGGCTGGCTGTGCCTGTGGTGTACAATGATCTGGCTCCAAGCACAGAGACATCTCGGAACTAGATTGAAAATCCAAGGGGGTTGGATCTATCCTTCCTGTCGGAACAAAAAATACTCTCTTCACTACCTCAAAGACAGACCACTCCAGAGAGAAGGAAGGCCTCATCTCCAAGAAGGCAGACTTCTGGACTGCTGCCTCCCTCTGCCATGAAAGCAATCTCCCCAAGGAGGAAGTTGGAGCTGAGCTATCCAGTGCTGAAGCACTGAGGCGCAGAGATGGCTTTGAAACATAGACTCCAGTGCCTCAGACCCGATAAGGAAGTTTTGGCTCTGGGAGTCATCTGGATCCAAAGATGTCTGAGCCGGTTTACTCAGAGTTAGCTTTGGATCCAAAGATTGTGTGCTTGTACCTTGTATCACTTTTGAATTACTATACTGTGCTTGTGATATTTATGGCATCTGTGTCTACACCCTGTATCTTCCTGCCTTATTGTAATGTCTGTACAGCATTTGCTCCTGCCTCATTACAGTGGGTATACAGTATCTCTTCTTCTGTCTCATTAGTGGCACTAAAGTACTACTCTTTATTACTTAATACCCATTCCATTAAATTTCCTGATACCAAGAGGCTACATCTGCAAACCTGCTGCCGCACATGCTGAAACGGAACTGGCAGAAAGGGCAAAGATGGGGAACAAAGGCATCCTTACATACACTGCAGAAAGGTGGATGGGATGGACATATTTGGCAGCACTGTACAAAGAAGATGGGAAAATCATAGAAGACTGGAGAAAAAAAAATCAAAGGACGTGAATGAAAATTTCACTTCAGTCTTTATGAAAGAAAGCAAGGGGGGCAGTGTCATTTTGGATGGCAGGTATGGCAGAGTGGGAACAGCAGTGACCAAAGAATAAAAGCTTGAAAAGACAGAGACAGACAGAGAGAGACAGACAGAGAGGAAACTGGTTTTCCTAAAGAAGGATTAAGCAGATGGTTGTCTCCAGGGTATTCAAGACTGATTAATATGCTGGCACATCCCATGAATGAGGTTTTCAACAAATCACTGCTCACTGCAAAAGTACCTGAGGAATGGAAGACACCAATGGTGGTGCCCTTAACTAGGGGGAGCAATGATAATGCAAAGAACTACAGACCTGCTAGCATAGCAGAAGTAACAGGGAAAGACATACACAAAACCCTGAGTAAAAGACTGTCTGCTTTCCTAAAATACATCTTCTAGGAAAATGATCACCAAAGGTTCACCATTAGTTGAATCTGTCAGACAAACCTGATTCAGTTCTATGACTGTGCCACATGAGAACTTGTAATGTGAGTACAAGCTGACATGGTTGAGCAGAACTTTTGAAAGGCCTTTGAATATGGTCCTGTAAAGGTGGCTGCCAGAATAAAATAAGTTGGGATAGGATCAATACTAAGGAAATGTACTGCAGCATAGATGAATGACAGGACACAGTTGGTTATGGTGAGCTGGAGAACATCAAAAATAAAGAAAGTGACTAGTGAAGTATCGCAGGGGCTGAGCCTGGGTCCAGCCTTCTTCAATGTGATCACTTTAGACATCTCTGAGGGAAAATAGAACAAGAGCAATTGATGACATAAAATAAGCTGCAGTGGTGGAGGATGAGAGAAGTTTCTAAAGAAGGATTTGAAAGGCTAAAAAGGTGAAAAGCATCAGATGGTTTCCATGCAGACAGACAGACAAAGTACTGCACCTGGACTGCAGCATTTCTGCTGCAAAGCATCAGTTAAGGGAGTGACACTAATGGCAACAGAGCAGGAAAAGGATCTGGGAGTGCTGATCATACCTGGAATGGACAAAAAGCAGAATGAGAAAGAACTGACAGCGGCCAACAAGATGCTGGGGCGTGTCATTATGGAGAAATACTCAAGAAGCTATATTGGGCCTGGTTCAGGCTGCATCTTAAGCACTGTCTGCACTTCTGGAGGCTATACAAAAAAGTCAGACATCTTGCTACTGGAAGGAGACCACCAGAATGGTGCCTTTCACTTTTCACTAGAGACCAAAAGAGACAAGGAGATGTGTTCTGAATGCACACGATCGTTGAAGAGGTCATTCTGAAGAGGAAGAACAGACACGCTGTGGAGAGGATGCAGGTAGAGGATTTTAAGGACAAACTACTATTTAGATGTGTGAAAGTACTTTTTCATGTAGAGGGCTGTGTATCTATGCAATGAACAACTTGAATGGGTGGTGGAAAGGTATTCAGGGGTGCATGGGACAAGTGAAAAAGTGGAGACAGGAATAGACTGAAGTCAGAATGAATGCTGAATGCAATTAAATAGACTAAATTTCTGTACTGTCTCCTTCTGCCACCATGAAAATATAACTATTTATAGCAAGAGTGCTACACCTGTACTCTGCTGTGTTGTAAACTGCTACACTTCAAAGAGAAAAAATAATACCATGGAGATTAGTAGTGAATAAAGATAACATTTCTATAAAGGAGCAAAATGCAGCATGTAAACATCTCTGTAATGGTATAACCCGCTCCAATGGACTTAATGTAGAAATGCTGCTTTATTCTGTCCCCAGCCAACCCTACCAGCTGCCTTAGTCTGGTCCCTAACTTGGGTTTCCAGTGGCAAAGGCAAATGGCTTGCATCTATGCTATATGGCTGGAGGACTCGTGTCAACTCTCCACGGGTAGTTTCAATGAAGTTAAAAAAATACAAAAAATCATCACTGAAACTAACTTCAGCAAACACTGCACAAACGTTTTTTGCAGGGCAAATTCACCCCCTATGTGGGGGCCCACTCCCCTGACTTACATACACCAACTCCAGGGTTGCATAACAGCGGAGAAAGAGGGAAACTCCATTGTCAGAGAAGTTAGTTTTTACGAACAGTGTTCAAACATGTTACATACCTTCACCAGTTTGACATGTTCCCCTAGCTGGCAACTTCCTGATTTACTGTATCTAGACTGTGCCATATTATGGAGTCACAAGAAGCACTATGAGACTAAGACAGACTAGAAAACAAAATAATGCACAGTGTGACAGTCCTCATCAATCTATATCAGATGTATAACACAGTACAAGGTTAAGCATTTAAAGTGATACTGGGGCATTTGTAATGCATAATACATCATGATGTGATGAAAAACATGTTTTTTCAGTTTCAAACTTTTTTTTAATGCATGGTCATTAAAGGTATTCTTTAGCTATATTCCTATTCTTTGTCAGTTTGTTTCTCTGTCTCTGAAATTACTTCTAGATTGTTTCATCACTGAATTAATGAATAATACTAAATAAAAAATAAACAGGCATACTAAGCACTTGCTATGTGTTCAAGTAATTTAAAATGCTACTAATACAACGTACAGAGGGAGCACTCACTATTCTGATACCCTACTAAAAGATGAAATTTTAGTTTCACGAATACAAATTTCAAAAAAATATGCCACCCACCTTATTTACCTGAGTGACAGCTACTAACTTGTTTTGATATCCAGTGGCTAGGCAGTAGAAAAGAAGTACAGTGAAGCGAAAAGGGCACACAAATGGCAAATTATAAAATAAAACAATTCTCCATGTGTGATTGAATGCAGTCTTTTTTCAGCAGGAAATTTGTTGATTGGCTAACAAATGACTGTCAAACATTTGCAACTACAACTATTTCCATCTTTCCAATAAAGTAATCATTATACAGATCTTTATAGCTGTACTAGCAAAATGTATTTTTTATATCTGTACTTACATGTAGGTGTTGGAGGTAGCAACCGTCTCCTTGGTGACCGTTTAATATCATAATACATTTGGGAATCTTCTTCTTCAAAAGCCCTGTACAGATGGTGATAACCTTTTGGTCTGTCAAAATCAAGGTCATTGCTAGTATATCCTTCTGGGTAGTCATATGCATACCTATTTTGCGTGAACAAGTAGCATAAATATTGGTAATGTTTCTGTGTTAACATTTCTATAATAATTATATTCTGCAACATAATCAGTTAAGCTGTGGCTTAATGAGTTTCACAAGAAATACAGACCAACCATGTAACAGTAAGTATTTTACTTAATTTGCATTAGCATATATTCTACTGTCATTCATTTTGCATTAATTGCTAACTGATTTTTAAGAACAACAGATGACAAAGTGAAACAATTATTCCAGAATCTTCTAAGAATGCCTGTAAACAGAACATTTTACACAGCAGTCAAAAATATTTTCCAGGTAAATTGCCCAGGTATCCGCAGTTCAGAAATATATCTCTGGAGTTTTAAATAACTTTAAGGGAAGACATAATTAAGGACAATGACGGAAAGAGTTTATTTTTAAGAAAACAGTACATTTAAAGGCAGTTGGTCTTATATGCAATAGTAGTATGGTGTGTTGGATCTGACTCCCTATTGTAACTGACAGTCACGCAATTACTTAAACAAATATAACACTATGCTATTCTCCTTTAAAGTCAAAAAATGCATAGTCATCCCATTTGGGAAAAACAATACACCCACGAATTACCACATAGGTGACAGCTCCCTTAATGCAGAAGGGGTAATAAGAGATCTGGGGACCCATGTAGATAGTAATCTCTCCTTTGACAATCATATTGCCAAAGTAGTTAGGAAATCCTTCTATGTGGCCCATCTAATTACTAAAGGGTTTGCATCTAGAAATAAAGAGGTTATAGTGCCCCTCTACTCGTCAATCATTAGACCCATCATAGAGTACAATGCCCCATTTGGGATGTACCTCACAAGACACTTCCAACAGCTGGAAAGACCACAAAAGTACCTCACCAAGAGGATTACTGGCCTCAGACTTATGTCCTATGCAGCCCGACTGAAAAAACTCCGGCTGTACTCAGTGGCATATCGCTTACTCAGAGGTGATCTCTGCCTGACTTACAAAGCCATGTCCAACTCAGAATTGATGGACATGCTCCACCTAAAGAAATCCAAGTCACTGCGAGCCACGTGCTCTAGTGAGCTAAACCTCACCACAAGAATAAACAGAACATGCTGGAGGGATAGATTCCTGTCACAGAGACTGCCCATGCTTTGGAACAAAATTCCAAATTACATCAGGCAGAGCCCTTCACTAACACTCTTCAAGAGAAACCTTGACAAATGGATGGGTAACAGAAAATACACCCCTGGGATCACTTCATTGGCTCTGCTTGACAGACGATCAGTTAATTAATCAATGGGGCGGCGAAAGCCGACACACACTCTGGCTAGGCTTATAAATGCCCTCAGGCAGAAAGTCTAGTTCCTACCTATGAACCTAAGTTGATTTTGCAAGTTGGGCTGCACACCCCTGCTTCTCACCATATACTGACTCTGAGACTGCCATATGATGGAGAAAAAAAAATACTCCCAAACCACGGATATTTCAGACTTAATACATGTACATCTGCATTTCTGCTCATTCGATATTGTTATTCTGAGACTTTAACAAGTTTTGGAGTCAAAAATGGTTGCCACTGAATCTTTTTTTTGAAAAAAAAAAATATTAGACTTTAACTAAACAAACTGATCATAACACTGACTCTTAACTTGAATTTTGAGTTTTGTCTTTCTTGAGATTAGCATTAACTTAAAGAGCATTCAACTCTCAGAAGAAGAGACCACATATAATCTAAAACCCAGCCAAGGTTGTTGAAAAACATTTTTTTAAAATCGCAATTGAACTATAAAAACAGAAATTAGTCTGTCTGGGTTTGATTCCCGGAAGTGTGTCAGCATATGTCACTTAACTACCCACTGGACTCTGATATAAGGCTGGGATTTAAAAAGAATTTATGCAGTGCACATGCAGGCTGTACAGTGATTTCTACAGCCACTGCAAACCTCATCATGTGACACTACATGCTTATATGATGCATAAATAAATGGGTGCCTCTTTTGCCATAAAAGAGTATAGATAATTTTACAATACCTACACATCTACCTAATTTTTTGAGAAAAGGACTGACTGTCTTGTCAACACCATGACTTTTAGAAAGAAATGCTTCTGCTCCAGGATACATACCCCCACTCAGCAAAATCTGCAAAGTGTACTTTCCATTATTATCATTTGTGGAAAAGAAGTGGCATCCCCTTTAATCCCAATCTAGCCATTTTAAACTGGGAGGGAGGTTAAGGAGGTAACCCCCTTACAAATGCAATTTACAGAAAAAAGAGTTTGTAGACACTGTTGCAATGATAAGTAATGTGAACTTTTTAAGTTATGCTACTTTGTGTGTGTGGGGGGTTGGGGTATAGTAAAAATAATGCCTGAAAGCCCCACTATGTGGTATGCCCAGATTTGCTTATCTGACCTCATAATGAGGCAACATGTGGAAAGTACTGTATAAGGGGTACATGTAAATCCTAACCCTTGAAATGCAGAATGCTGTGCAATCAGTAGATATATCTCCACTCCCTTTCCTAATATAGTTTAGACATAACACTTTGGTTTAGGGTGCCCTGTCCCAGGTAACTGTCAATATTACTTTATCTAGTTACCCCCACCTAACACAGAGAGAAAAACTGAGGGGACCTCTGTCTCACAAATTATTTTGTTGTGCTTGTTATCTAAGATTATCTCCTCCCCCCCCAAAAAAAAAAAAAAAAAAAAAAAAAAAAAACTAAAATGCTTAATGTGCAGGATATCACCCTCATCTCATGAATTAATGTATCATGCCCACTTACCACTCCAAGGATGCAGTAAAATGATAAAATGATCATTGTTCAGCGATCCCCCCATTTCGTAAATGTGCGTATAATGTTCATTCACCAGGAACAACCTCTCCCACCTACTCAGTGTATTCAATTGTACAAACCAATGTCACGTCCCTCCTTCCTCTCATTTAATTCAACTGTTGACTGTTTAGAGCAACCTCACCCCTCCCTCATTCTTGAACATATTATAATGCTCACTGTCTATAATATCTCTGTCTTTATTCTACTGAGCAAAGCATTGTTTCAGTAGTTCTATGAACTGCTCTGGTACAACACACCTTATTGTGACATTATCAGTCATACATGAATGTTTATTTATTTATTTATTTACATTTGTTGATCAGCAAAGTCCATTGGGTCAGAAACCCATTTTCAGTGGAGGCCCGGGGAGAAAAGCTCCACATTAAATTTAGTTTACACAGAGTTAGAAATTACAGTTTTACAACAAAGAGAACATACATTGTTTAGCCATATACAATGTGTCACTGTATGCATATGACATTAACAAAACAAAGACAAATAAAACAATTGTAAAAATATATATATCTACACAAGTGAATCTAACATGCTATAAAATAAGGCAATTAAAGTGAAATAAATTCTGTATTACCATCAGATGGCTTTAACAAGCCAAGTGAAAATATAAATATTTTCTTAAAAAAATACTTCAGCTCAGCAGAGAAAGAGCCAACTGTTCCCTGAAATAAGTGTCTCTTCCAAAGCCTGACACCAACACTTCTTACCACTTTGGAGAGTCTGAAAATTGAGGTAAAAAAGACAGACAGTGTAAAACCATGAGCTCTAGGAGGGGGAGATCAATGGTTAGGGTTTTAGGAAGAACACAGGAGAGAAGAAGAAGTGGCCTGGTGTTACACAGGGAAGGAATCAGTCAACAGAAACAATAAGGAAGGTTGGGAGTGTGTATCTGGAGAGCTCCAGTGGCATCAAATGTAAGTAGGAAGGGTAGTGACAGGAGACAGGAAAGGATATCCAGTGTAGAGAAAGAAAACAGGGTTTTACAAACTGGAGATTCAATCTCTATAGGGAATAGAAGCTTGGTAAGGAAGACAGCAGAGACCAGATTACAGTGAATCTGGTATCAAGGTTAAAAGTTAGAAGGACATAGGAGAATGGAGATGGTTGCACATGTTATAGTCCACATACAAGCCAATGACCTGTCATAGAAACTATACATCACTGGCCAGCACAAAACAGCCTGGAACTGGAAGACAACAAGGCTGGTACTAGCATACAAGGTAAGCAGGAAAAATCCAGGTAACTACATGTTTATTAGCATGACAGCTGTAACAGGGAAAGTAATGGAGAAAATCCTAAGAGAAGGACTGGCTGCTTTCAAAGAGAGCAACAATCATGAGGACAACAACCAACAAGGGTTACTGTGCAGAAAGAGCTGAGAATCAAATCCAATACAGCTTTACAACAAGGTCAAACGTGAACTGGACAATGACGTGCACAAGATAAGGTTTACTTTGACTTCTGTATGCCCACTGACTCAGTCCCACAGATTCAGCTTCCAGCATAACTTCTGGTGTGGGAGCAAGAATAACAATGTGCAACTGGACTGCAGCATGGATGGAAAGAAGGCTACAGGGGTTTGTAGTTAGAGGTACCTTGTCAACAAAAAGGGAAGTGACTAGGGTAGTACTACGGGGCAGCTGTAAGCCCAGTACTCCTCAGTATGTTCACTTTAGACACATCTGAGGCAACAAAGGACAGGATAATCCCCTCAGCAAACATTATAACAATGACTGGGGATAGGGCACAAGTGCAAGGAATTACTTGAAAAGACTGTTTAAATGGGCAAGAGGAAGGTAGTGGAGGTTCACTGTAGACAGATGCAAATTACTTTATACAGGCCAAAAAGCATTTGATGTAAAGTTTCAGAGAGGGTGGGATAGGCATGGAACAGATGGCAAAAGAGCAGAAAAAGGCCCAGGAAGTGTTTATCACACCTACAATGAACCATCAGAAGCAGAGTGAATGGGCTGTATCCTTAAGAGATTGACTGCAGATAAAGCAGTAATGCTCTCACTTATGAAGATGGTGGTTAGTATATGGAAAGCAGGCTTCATAGTATGCAAGGAAGGATGGGAAGGAGGTGGGTGCAGGATGTGTGGAGATGAGGAAGATGAAAACTGGAGGTAGAAAGATGCAAACAGAAGGGATGATTATAAGTCAGGTGGAAGATGAGCTAAATTAAAAATGTGTGTGGGGGGGTGAGGACAGAAGTAGGTGAGCGATGTATTTGGCATGGAAGTTAAAAGACCATAAGCAAGACAGGGAGATAGCTGGAACAGTAACCAAGGAAGGTGAATGCATACACAAAAAGGAGGAGATGGGTGTGATATTTTCCCATTCTATAAGACTACACAGTTGGCATAAGGTAGAAAGATAAATTGTTTGGGAAATGGAGGTGACAATGAGATGAAGAAATTGTGGGTTTAGATTAGAACAGTATGGTGCAGGATGTGGTATATTACCTAGGAGGAGGTAGGTTTGGGGAATTTGGACTCATCTTGAATGTTTACTTGTAGATAAACTGTCAATTTCAAGGGGTTTGAGTTCAGTGTTTAAACAGGAAATGGGGACTACTGAATATGGCCAACAGAGAGAGATTACCATTCTACTCCCAAAGGCAAGGTGGGAAGAGAAACCTGGAAATTACTGACATATACTTTTCAAAAACAGTATGTTCTGGCTGAAGAGCTGGATGGAGGAAATGGCAAGTTCATCCATCAGGAGAAGGTAGGGTTTGTAAAATGGAGGTTATTATCAAAGAACTGGATACTTCAGTTTTGTGGAACAGAAGAAAGTAGAGACAGATGGGGAAGGGGCAGTCCTCATGGACAAAAAAATGTTTTCTTCAGTTAGATGGACATTTATGTACAGAGTAAAGTACAAAGTGAGATGAATGTTGGTCAGAGGTGAATGAAAAAAGATGGAAATGCTTTATTATAAACCCTGCATAAAGGTTAGGGGTTGCCACAGCGGAACTCCGGTCCGCTAATGATTGGCAGTCGATTTTTACGGTGCCGAGTTGCCAGCCTGACGCCCAACCTTCAGCGAAGGCATGCCCATTCACGCATGTTTTTCGTAGGCCACTCGACCGCAGGGAGGAAATGCAGACTCCACACAGAAGGCACTCCAGCTGAGAATCGAACAGGAGAACCTCTTGCTGTGAGGCAACAACACTACTGCTGTACCACCGTGGATTAAGTGAAAGAAAGAGTAGAGGGCCATCATTTTTAATTTTGCAGTTTTAGTTACTAATGACTATATAGTGTTACTGGTAAATGTTGCAAGCAGGTTGTTGGTGGTACTACAGAAATTCATATAGTTTGAGCACATAGTGGGCTTGAAATATCATAAGATCACAGGATGTTCTAGATCCCTTACAAGCATAGCCAAGAACAACCCCTGTTCTCAAGAATATCAAGTTTTCAAGCAGAACTAAGTCAACAAGTACTGCCCCTGCCTAAGAGAGACACAGGTGAAACTCCTGGGGTGAATTTGCGGTTTCCCATCCAGTCATCCAAATTACACTTAAATATAATCAGCGAGGGGCTCTGCTTTACCTGAATTGGAAGTTTGTTTCAGAGGAGAGGTAACATCTGTAATTCATATCTGTCTCTCCAGCAAGTCCTATTGATGTCACATACTAGGTTGAGTTCCCTAGGGCGACTGCATATTATACCATTTAATTTATGAACATGCAACATTTCCATTACAGCAGGATCTGAGATTATGCCAGGCAGAGGTCAACTCTGAGTAGTCTGTAAGACACAGAATATTCTTTGTAAGAAACCTTTGAGGTCTTTCCAGTTGCTGCAGGTGTCTGGTAAGGTACATACCAAAGGCAGCATTGTACTCTTACTATTGGTCTGATGAGTGAGGAGTACAGGTGGGTTATAACTTCTTTTGTTCTGGATGTAATGTCTTTACTTATGAGGTGGGCGAAGTAGAAAGCCTTTCTTATCACTGTGGAATCATGGTGGTCAAAGGAAATGTTGCTGTCAACCTATGTGCCTAAATCTCTTATCACTGACTGCATGCTTAGGGTGTTGTTATTAATACGGTAATCTGCAGGGATGTCACTCTTACTGAAGAGGATGATAATGCATTTTTTTGCATTGAGTTTTAACCCATGACTTTGGCACCAGTTGTTTGTCTGTGTAAGTCCCTCTTGCAGGATGCTGACATTGTTTGGGGACTTGATGACTGCACTCAGTTTGCATTCATCAGCAAACTTTGCCAGCCATAGGCCTTTTGTTTTAGCCTGTACATCTGAGAAATAGATTCCAAACAATAGGGGCCCCAGCACCGATCCCTGTGGGACACCACTGGTTACAGATCTGCTGGTGGAGGTAGAGTCACCTATTTTGACTGTATGCGTTCTATCAGTGACCCAGTTTGCAACCCACCTGACAACATATGGGTTGATCTCCAGCTGGGTGAGTTTATCAATGATGCCTGAGTGAGGAATAGTGTCAAAGACCTTGGTCAGGTCCAGGTAGGCCATATGCATGGATTTGCCTTCGTCCAGGGCTTTGGTGACTGTCTCAAAGAAGTTCACCAAGTTCAAGAAGCAGGATCTCCCTTTAACACAGCCAAACTGGGATGGGTCAAGTGTATGAAGGTCTCCTATATCTTTGTTGATAAGGTCCATGATTATTCTTTCCATAGCCTTTCACATTAGGCTGGTCAGGCTTATGGTTCATTAGTTCCCAGGGTCTGCGGAGGCGCCTCCTTTATGTAATGGGATGGTGGTTGCTGTTTTCCGTTCAGAAGGTACAAAACCAGTGCTTAGACTGTGGTTAAAAAGAGTACCCAGCAGTGCAGCTAGTTCCTGTTTTAATCCATTTAGAATGCAGCCTGAGATATTATCAGGTCCCATAGAAGCTGTGTTTTTGGCTTTGGAGGTAGCATTTACAACCTACTCCTTGGAGATACTAGGTGGAGGGCATGTGGTAGGGATGCCTTGGGGGATATGTGGTGGGGAAAGGGAGGAGAAGTTTTCACTGAACCTGTCAGCTAACAGGATGGCTTTTTCGGGTCTATATTATATGTTCAAAGTTTGAACATTAAATAATTGAATTTAAATGTTCGAAGTTTCAAACATCGAACATATAATAAAAAAAAAAAAAAAAAAACAAACACAACTTACCTGACTAGTATAGGCAGGGGGACAAGCCCCCTGCAATCCCCAGGTGGAGGTTTGTGCCCCCCACACCTCCCGCTCTTTAAATATACCAACTCCGAGACCGCACTATAATGTGGGAAAGGGAAGATTTCCCTTATTGCACTGTAGTGCGGTCTCGGAGTTGGTATATTTAAAGAGCGGGGGGTGGGGTGCAGGGGGGCTTGCCCCCCTGCCTACAGCCGTTAGTTTTTTTTTTTTTAGTATGTTCGAAGTTTTATAACTTTGAACATTTAAATTCGATATTTTAACGTTCAAAGTTATAAAACTTCAAACATATGATACAGACCCAGCTTTTTCTGCGGGTTCAGCATATGTGGTTCCATTAAAAACCAGTTCTGTGCAGATCTGGGTTCTTCCTTTAAGGTTTCTGACATAGCTAAAGAAGGCCTTATGGTTGTCCTTAACGAAGTAGGCTAATTTGGATTCATAGTTAGCTTTAGAATGCCTTACAGGGTGTCCTATTTGCTTGTTTAAGCCAAGGAGGGAATGCTTACAATTCAGAGACCATTCCTTCCTTCTCATGGACAGCAATTTATTTCTCTTATTGTATGACCTGTTAATGGCGGATGTCCACCAGGCGGGCTTGTTCTTTCTTGAGGATCTTGTTTTGATTCTATCAGGTATGGCTGAGTCAGTCACATTTTTATAGATGGTTATACAAGACATTGGTGTAAATCCCAGTACAGGTGTCCATGCCATCTGTGAGGACAGGGGCTATGAAGCTATTAATGGTGTCACGTATTAGGTTGTAACTGGCTTTGGAGAAGTTTTTTAGTCTAGTTGCTGCTAATGGGGGGTCAGGTGTTATTGTTACTTCTAATGAGATTAACATATTTATGATCAGACCTCATTAAGGAGGGCCGCATACAAGGGGTGGTGCAAAGATCATCCATGTTAGTGGGCATCAGATCCAGAATGTTTGGAACCCTAATGGGGGTGTCAATCCACTGGTCCAGGGCACTGGAAATGATGAAGTCCAAGAACCTTTAGGCAAGTGTGCTAGTACACATATAATTTACTCAATCTATAGATGGGTAGTTAAAGTCACCTAAAACCAGTGTGTTTGGTTGTATCTTGAGCAATTCAAGTAGATCCAAGTATGGACTGTGGGTATCCTGGTTCATGGAGGGGGTGCTATAACTGGCAATAACTTGGAGAGGGGTCTTACCTAAGCTGAACCAGGATTACTTTAAGGGAATCATTTTGTTTAACCAATCTAGAGGTGCATTTATCTTTGATGAATACTGATACTCCACCTCCTTTAGTTTTCACATTTTCAGTTTGTGCTCTGAATGTGTGGAAGGCATTATAACCCAGTATGGCCAGGGTGCTTTCCGCAGCCTTAAACCAAATCTCTGTGACTTCACAGATGTCAGTATCTTCTAAGGTTAGGGCTGCTTCCAGTAAGTGCAATTTTAGGTTTAGACTCAACATTTAGCAGGATAACCCTGAGGTTGCCTTTTGAAGATACTTTTACATTGGGAATTTTGTTGTTGTGACACAGCCTAAAAAAGGCACTATGGGGGAGGCAAGTGCTTTAGCCAGTAACCAAAATCCCAGAGGTGACAGATGAAGACCATCTCTAGCAAAGCAGTATAGTCTATCTATTATGTCATCCCAAGCTGACAAGTCATGTATCCCCTTAGAATGACACCAAAAACTAAGCCAATTGTTGAAGTCAATTATTTTTTGTTTATATTGTGGTATCACCTTAGGTGAAGATAATATGCTGCTCAAGGTTAGGGACATACCTGTCTGAGACACACATTCAGTGAGTTCAGTCATGTCTCTCTTCATATAGTTCAGTGAGGTACATTTCAAGTCATTCACATCAACATGAATTATAATGGAGTTATGACAGTACTTGTTGTGGAGAGACTTGAGTGCATGTGTGATCTGGTGGATCCTGGCAGCTGACAGACAGCTGATCGTAACCCTCTCCTTGTCCAGCCTGGTGAGTGGGACATCAGTGTGTCTCACTACAGAGTCGCATATGACCCAAAAATTTGGTTTAGATGTGCTTTGCCTTAGGGGCTTGTTTGGTGAGGCACTTGTACTTGTAGTTTTATGTCTACTGAGTACTGTAGGTACTGTATTAGGTGCAACATGTTTCTGATTCAGAGGTCTCTGGTGAGTACCTCCACATATGATGGTTTTTATGTTGAGAGTGTGGTTTGTGCAGAAGATGTAGTATGTGGGCTGACAACCTGTTCTGTGTTACTGTTCTGTGAACGAGAGAGCAAGGATTCCAAATTCTTAGTGTATATGCATCCATCACAAATTGAGCTTGAGTGGTTTAGGCATAGTGGGTTGGCAGTGTAAATGAGGCAATTGCTACAGTGTCTCAGCATACCCAAGTCAATCAGGCTGGCAGGAGAAATGGAGGAGAACTGACCATCCATAATACTAGGTGTAAATTTGCTTACTTTAATGAGGAAAGACTCAATGCTGGGTCTATACTATTGGGGCTCTCAAGGGGTACAAGACTATTAGGGATTAGGAGATTTCAGTTAAAGTAGAAAATTATTAGAGAAAGACCAGCTGAAGTGCTCTTCGAGCAGCTAAGCGCAATTTAAGGGACTCCTCAGTTGGAGCACAGGCAGTTTCTAAGGGAAAATAAATCTATTTTGGCTTTTGTATCTATAACCACCAATGATTACCTATACTACACAGTGCTGTAGGAAGGTGCGCTACACACAAAGAGATGCCTCGGATTGCTCAGATGAAGTAAGCAGAGCAATGGCTGGTCACCAAACTTAACCAACTTAAGCATTTTTCAAACAAGCTAGCCAATGTAAATGCTCAGTACTGAGCCTTATTCTAACAATCTCCAACACAGATGGGTCCTTTGCTACACTTTCTGCCCCAGTAGTGCAGGGGGCCCTCTTATTGTAAGATGGCTGGTTTTACTGTCCATATAATGCCAAACAGTCTAGAATCAGCAAATCTGAATCTAACCTATGCTATAAAATACACAAGTACTAAAAAATACAAAGTGCAGGAAAAACAGTAACAGCAAACAGCTGAAACAGTGAAGCAGCAAAACAGTTAAAATAGCTAAAAAAAACAGTTAAAAGTAGGTGGCAATTCAGTAACACACAGTTTAAAAGACCAGTACAGTGAATAAAAATACTTATTTTTCTGTAGATTTCAAAGGATGCCTTGGACTTCGTTTGTATTCACTCCAGAGATCAGATAGCGCACACCAATCCTACAGCAGCTCCTATAAACTGAGCACAGGCATTGCAAATGTGCTGCCTAAATACTAACTAAGTTAAGCAACTTTCAAACAAGCTGGCCAACAGAAATGCTCAATACCGAGCCTTATTCCAACAGTCTTCAATTCAGATGGGTCTTTTGCTACACTCTTCTGCCACAAGAGTGCAGGGGGCCCTCAATGTAAGATGGCTAGTTTTAGTGCTCAGATAATGCCAAACAGTCTACGTTCAGCAAATCTGAATCTAGCCTATTCTATACAATACACAAGTACTAGAAAATACAAAGTGCAGAAAAAACAGTCTCAAACAGAAAATAGTTGAAACAATGAAACAGCAAAACAGTTAAAATAACAAAAAAACAGTTAAAAGTAAGCGGCAATTCAGTAATACACGGTAAAAGTGCAGTACAGTGAATAAAAATACCTATTTGTCTGTAGATTTCAAAGGATTCATTGGATTTCGGATGGATTAACTCCAGAGATCAAAGAAAGAGCACACGAATCCTAGACCAGCTCCTGTAAACTGAGCTGAAGTTTGCAGTGGTACATCTGAGGAAGAGATTTACAGAATGTACGGCTTTTTCAGGGTGGGATCAGATAATTGGGTTTTAGACTGTTCCCATGCCCAAGGACATAGTTTATGAGGACACACTACTACAATGCTAAGGCCTGCAAGGAAGAAGTCAGTAATCAGTTAAACTGTTGGGGGCACAAGATGAGGTCCTTAATAGGGAGTGTACATATGGTGCACGTGACAAGTCTACGTTAGGTATTTTAGTGGATTCAGTATTCATATTTAAGTAAGCTTTACCGATGTATCTACAGAAGGCATCAGGTGAGAACAGAAAGATGGAGGATAATAGCCGAGAAGGATGACAGGGTAGGGGGTGTACTGGAGTCTGTTAGGAGGGAGGGAGGAGGAAGAAGAAGAATGAGTGGTATGGGATATGAGAAGTAATGGAGAACTTGGGGGGGGGGTCTACATGGGACAAAATGGTTACTTAAAGAGGAGATGATAAGCATGGTGCTCCACAGAAACATTTAGGACTATATACAGGCTTGAATGGCAATCCAAGGTTGTTGACAAAAAGTGGGGTTACAAAAGGGGTTGTATGGGAAGCAAAATGACTAAGCATTGCTAGAGAGTGATGTAAGGACTAAGAAATGACAAATAGCCAGTCTGGGTTTGGGGAGGGAAGAAGACTGATGTATTACAGAGTTAAGAAAGTAGTAGAGTTTCTTAAGAAAGAATTAATAGCTCAAAAGGAGACAAATGGGAAGACTTAGAAGGTATGGTTACATTTTCGTGGTAGGAAAAATGAAGGCTGAGAAAAGTTTACAAAAGTTCTGGGATTTACAAGGAAAGATTGGGAAACTCTGGAGAAAAGATGGAGGAATGACAGGGTAGAAGGAGAGATCAGGGGTAAGGGGTAATAAATATGGAGGATGATTAAAAACTTATGGGTGTTCATCCTAGTAAGAAAAATGAAAATGTGGGTAGTCCACATATGGTATAAAACTGTAGGTAAAATAGGGGTACTGCAAATGGATGAAGGAAGACACATGACACAGATGGCAGGATGGGTGGGGGGGTGGTAAGGGTAGTTTACACATGTGGTGGGGCTATGAGAAGTTATGAAGGATATGCAATGCAGCACTAGACTTTTGGTGGAGTGGGAGGGATAGAACACTTGACTTGAATGGAAGAAGTAGATTTCTGTAGTGGGACGAGGATGAATGGATACAGGATAAGAGGACATGTTGGGGGTTTACGATGGTGTAGGTTGAAATGCAAACAGCAAAATGCCAGAAAAAAGGAAAGAGTGGGAGGAGAGGAAAGTGTGAAGTCAGGTAATCTTGAATGGTATAAGAAAGTATTTAAGGAAGTTAAGAGTGTTACAGTCTACGAAGGAGGCGAACACATTATGAGGATACAGATTATACACACTACCGCAGTAGCCTAAGAAGGAAATTAGCTAGGGTAAAAGAGAAGGAAGGCTCTACTACACAGTGACAGAAGTGGTACCAGCGATATTAGGGATAAGAAAATAGACAAAGGGCAACTTGAGGATGGTTGGGGATACAGTGTGGGTAAATGCTGTCTCATCATGGAAAAGATCTCAGACCCACGGGAGACTGATGCAGGAAATCATTGGGTATTTGCACTGTACAATAATAAACAGTTGCTTTGTTTAATTTGTGTATCAAATTAAGGTATGGCAAGTGGTTTATGGATATGCTGGAGTGTTCTGAATCTGTTAGGAGCAGACTAGGAAAGTATGAGCTCCAAGGCAGACAAGCATGTAGGTGATGACTTATTTCATGGATGATGAGGGGGTTCAGCCAACTAGTGCAGAGATTTATCAGAAAGGGTGGAATTCAGGACATTGCCCTAACCAGTGCAGAAGGTTTCATGAGCATCCAGGTTAAGGTACCATTAGCTAACAGTGAGGGTATGCCATTGTGTTGTTTACAAAAGGGAGAGGGGAATAAAAAGGACAAATGTAATTGTTAAGAATTGCTGAATAGTAGAGTATGCTGTGCTGAGACAGGTGGTCAAGGATATGTCAGGAGACTGGGAGAAAACTGAGGGAATAAACAAGTGTGGGACTCAGTCATTGACAGAGCACTCGGAGCTATGGACAAGGGTATGAGAATGAGCAATTAGGAAAAAGAGATGACCTATACATGGTGGAGAGGTAGAGGAGGCACAACACATTGAGGTTAATAAAAGGCAACACAGATGGTAAAGACAGCATTCACTAAAGTTGAGAGGGAGACAGCAAAAAGGAGCAAAAAGGGAAGCAGAAGTACACAGCAGAAAAGGGAGGGAGAGACAGAACTTGCTGGGCTTAAAAAAGACAGGAGAAAGATGAGAAAAGACTGAAAAAAGCAGAGGCACTGAATAAGTACTTTGGTTCAAGCCATCAGAAAGGAAAGTAACAGCAGTATTGTGCTAGAAGGGAGGCAGAGCAGAACAGAATGGACAGACATTAGAATCCAAGGGTAAGAGGTTCAAAAGGGACTGCCTGACCTTGCAGAGATGAAAGCACAAGGACTACATGAACTTCCCTCCCAGAGTCCTCCTAAATTTAGCCAGTATGCTGACATACCCCCTCAACAGATCACCGTCTACTATGCAAATGACAGAGGACGGAATGACAGAGATTGTGCATCCTTTTAAAAGCAGTGGGCAAAGAAAATAAACAAGGAACTAGACTCTCAACTTAATAACAGAGGCAGTGAAATGTCATGGGGAGAATCTTGACAGGAAAGACTGGTAGAAATTTTATAGGACTACTACCTCTACCACCTCCAAGACAACTAATAGAGGTTCAAGGCAAGAAAGAGCCATAAGTCAGAACTCAAAGAGTTTTATTGGTTCATAGGTTCACAAATGTGTACTAGGCTAATGGCCCTGGAGCCTTTACAAGCCTAGCCCATAGAAGTGCCCTGGCATCATGGGTCATATACTTCTCACCTGTCCAGATTTTGTGGGGACACCCCAAGGTTTCTCTCAAACATTTGCTCCATCTCTCCTAAAAACTGATAATTATTTTGCTAAGTTCTAAGTTGCCAGTAGTAGCAGTAAAAAATATCCCTGATTTGGGTCACGTTTTCTGATATTTTTGCTTTGTCCCTAACTCTGGAAGTAAATGTTCTGAGCTAATGGTGAAGGTGAACTTTTTTTATTTTGTTTTTGGTACAATGGACAGCGCAGTGGTGCAGTAGTAGCACTGTCACCTCACAGCAAGAGGTTCTCTGGTTGGATTCTCTGCTGGGGTGCCTTCTGTGTGGAGTCTGCATGTCCTCCCTGCGTTCGTGTGGGTTTCCTCTGGATGGTCCGGTTTCCTCCCATGTTCAAAGACATGCATCTGGAGTGTTTCTCCCCGGGCCTCCACTGAAAAATGGCTACGTTCCAAGTTGGACTTTCCCATTAACAAATGTTAAATAAATAAATTAATTAAATTAAAATGTGTTCCCACTGCCTGCCAATAACACATGATCCTCCCACCAAATCAGTTCCTCATCACCACGGCAAGGGTCAGCCAAGAAAGGCATTAAGACAGTTTTTGATGTAGTTTAGGATTTCATTTCCAAGCTCTACACCCCACACCCATCCAGTAACACCCTATGAGTGGGGCATGCAAAGTGTGTTTGTCATCATAGCTCCCTGCTCACCCATAACAGGCACCATGTGAAAGTTTCCTGGGACTTTATCAGGGAAATGTAACAACTGCTCATGTACCCCTGGGCGTATACACCAGCTTTTCCAGAATTGGCAAATTCAGCCTCTCCTACCTGCAACACTAATCAAACTTAGGTGATGTGGGCTACAAGCAAGGCTTTATTTGACTGCACCACCGCGAAAGGCAGAGTTGCAGGTCATCTTGACAAGGAAGTACCAAAAGACATAGTCTACCTGGACTTCATCAATGCCTTTCATTCTGTCCAAAACACACTAGTACTAGGAAACTGGAAAGGCTGGTATAGGAAGGAGACTGAGGAAATGTATAGCTGCACAGCTGAATGGCAGGACACAGAGGGTTGTGGTGGGACAGCCAAAGACAGGAACTAGGGAAGTGTCTACTGCTGCATCACATCTGGTGTTCAACAGTCTTATTGTTACTATCATTACTGATTATTTACTATTTGATAACTGGATAGGTGGCCTGGTCTGAACACCCTTTTCAGCCATAACCCAAAAACAGTGATAACAAAAGAAAGAACCCCACATTCATAATCACAGACAAAGATGATAGGCATTATAACAGCACAGGCAATACAAAGCACAGAGTATAAGTATACAAACTGGTAGTGTAATACATAGAGATAAATCATTTGTACATTTTTACACAGAGGTTATGGGAAATAGTAGAGCTATCGATCTGTAGATAGTAAGATCTATAGAAGGGTCACCTTTGTGCAGAGGTACCATGCAGGAAGTTTTCTAGAGTGCTGGGATGTAATTTTCTTTGACTGAAAGATTTATTAATGAAGAGACAGGGTAGGCTAGACTACCAGCAGTGATTGTTATACACTTGGCAAGTAACTGATCAGCAGCCAAGGAGAAAGTAATTGTGAAATGTTCTATTTTTGGTGGAACCTGGAGGCTTGTAAAGCTATTTTTAAGTAAAAAGTAACTGGATGAAGTGCAGGATGAAATGTGAGGAAATGCTTGTAGCATGGTCAGGTATGGAAGACGTTGGTTGAGTAATTTTGCCAGGGTTTAGAAGTTTATTCAATGAAACCCAGACAAGTACAGGGTTTCATGGATGCGAATTTTGAAAAATGATATAGTAAGATTTCTTATCATTTTTTTATACATTGTTTGGTTTGGTTTATGATATACTTGTAATGCAGAATTGTTGGTGTTTTATTTTCTGACCAAGTTTCCCAGGATTTCTCCCTATAGCTCATACATTGTCTTGTTTTCCAGATTATCCATTGAGCTAGATTTTGACTGTGTAAGTTCTGACAGGAGCATGTGCATTCAGAATATTTTAAAAAGGTTTTGATAAATGTGATGACTGCATCATGTAGTAGAAGAGCTTTAAGTATATTAAAAAAATATTATTTCTAAATCACACTTTTCTACCATTAATTCTGTCATACCTGTTGGGGTGATAACTTTACTTAAAAGTAAATTGTAAACTATGAACAATAAGACGTCTTTAAGGTAAAAGAATGTAGTTTTTTAAGAAAAAGCAAAGCAGACTACACAGTGATTCTCCCTCATAGCAGGATGTGCATGCTCTTTTGTAATCATATAACCAAAAACTGCCTTTAATGATATGGCTAGACTGATGTCTATCAGTGTTATAACTTCTTTTTTAACACCTATATTGAATTATCACTTAAGACATAGGCACACATAAATTTATATAAAAGAAAAAAATCATGTTAGCATGTTCTCAGTTACAAATGTTATACATCACATATATTCTTTTATGCAACTATCATCAATCCAAAATTACATTGATCAATTCCTGTCTTCCTTTAATACTCACTCTTCCTCATCCAAAACATTATTCTGCATGTATCGTTCCCACAGTTTTAATTTTTTCTATGTAGTTCGCTTCTACTTTTTCTGAAGATCCCACTTCCAGTTCTTTACCTCTGTTACAATATTAACTTCTTCAAATAAAGTTGGTTTAGACTTGGATTTTAATTTTCTAGTGACTGATTTTTTTATAAGCCACCAAAATTTTACAAAACAAGGCCTTATTATGTCTAGGCAATTCAGATCCTGTATCCTAGTTCAAAAAATAATTTTGTTAGTTATACCTATTTGCTCTCCCAATATTTCTGACAGTGTTCTGTAGGGAATTTTTAAAGTATGCCAACTCATAAGACTCCCAAAACATATCTTCCAAGTTACCTCTTTCTTCCCCATAACACCTCCAATATCTGCCATCCACCTGACGAAAAAATCTTTGTAGTCTGGTTAGATTATAAAAACAACTATGCAAACACTTCCAAGCAAAAATCCTAAATCTTCTAAATTTGTTACATATTTGACAGCCATACATATGCCTTCCTATTATTTCCATGTGAGCTACTTATCCAGTCTTTCTTCCCAATCTTTTCTAAGCTCCACTGATTGATTCCTACAGTTATTGTGCAATATTTTATGTTATACTAATTATCCCATTCTTAACAGCAGATTCTGCTCTAGATTCAAGTAAAAACTTTACCACAGCGGGTCTCCTACTTAGGATGTCCCTATCCCTTTCTCTTTGCCCATAAACTGATATCAATCACTGATAAGGAAGGCAGTGACTAACCTGCAGTCCAAATGTCTTCTTGGCCTCTTCCCATTTTACTACTTTTTCCTCTCTAGTTATTTGCTCCCAATACCTTGGTACCTCTGCTAGTTTTCTCTACTATATTCTTGCCTATTCTTTGAATTCCTAATTGCAGTCATCATTATCATCAGAATCTTCTTTTTCCAATCTCATGTTGGATAACTTCTTAGAATACTTTCTACTGTTATATGAATATAATATTCTGTATGGCTGTTATTCTCCTTAGGGATCTGCCTCTAAAATCCCACTCTCTCCTTATTTCATGGAATTTCCCCGATTCATCATCCATTGGCACTTTGAAATACAGCGGTATTGCTTGTTTTATGTATATTAACCATAACTACGAGACTCTAAAATATCCCTTCAAATCAGGTAATCCCAAACCAACTTGTTCTATTGGAAGGATCAACTTATCCCGTTTGACTCTTGCCATCTCCCCCTGCAAGACAAAATCCTTCAAGCCTTTATTAATTGCTGACCACAACTTCTGTTCTGGTTGATAAAAATATGCCTGACCTGTATATAAATCTAAAGGGACTAAAAATTTTTACTGCGTGTATCTTGCTATCCATATCCATAAAGAATAGCATCTAGTTTGTCAGTGTTTGTATTATCTTTTGTTTAGTCTCTACTCACATACCTTTACCTGCCATAAAAGAATCCTTTATAACCCATACTCCTAAACACTTCCTTTTACCATACCCACATAAAATTACTGAACCAATTCATGTGAGGGCACATAGTTTACAGTTAGAATCTCTGTTTTGTCTTCATTAATTTTATATCCTGAAAAGACTTGAAACTGTCTCAAATGTTCCACAACCCTGAGATGACATTATTTTGTACTTGATAAAACCAGAAAAGAACATATGCAAATAAAGCCAATTTTTCAGGATTACTATATTAAATATTTCCATTAATTTTTGAGTCCCTTATTTAGTTTACCAATAGTTCTAAATATAACACAAACAACAAAGGGTCAAGACGACAACCCTACCTGGTTCCTCTGTTCAGACACAACCTTTCAGAGAGTAACCCTCTCACTTTAATTTTTGCCTCTGATCTCTATATGTCCTTCTAATTAACCTTATTAGTGTACCAGCGAGTACAAATGCTTCCATTGCCCTACTCATAAAATCCCTGCTTACTTGCTTTCTCTGCATCAAAACCCACCAACAACAGTGGTATTTTCTTACATTCTGCTTCCCTCTGGATCCTCTATTAATACTGTCAAATGTTTGCATCCCCTCCACAAAACCACAGTGATCCATATCTATCAATTTTGGCAACACCCTTGATGCTCCACCACTGCCAGCCAGTAATCAAGGAGCCTCAATCCTCATCACTGGCAACAGTGGGGGACATACACTGGAAGGATGACAGGTACATACACAGTAGTTTCAGATGCAGCTCTCTGCATCACGTACAATTTCCCTTAAGAGCACACAGAGACCACAGTCAGTCCTGGGCTGGTTTCTCACTCTTTCTCCATATCCCCATTAAGACTCCCCACTGGCACAGCTATAGAGGTGAGATCTCAGCTGAGTGAACAACCCAAGACCTCCAGCACCCTCTCTATCCAACCAATGCTTTGTGTCCCTGTCCAAATAACTGACACACACACTCTTTGAGGTTTTACACACATACACATACACATACACACACACACACACACACACACACACACACACACACACACACACACACACACACACACACACACACACACACACACCTGGGAAAGGCTGGCACAGGTTTACTAGCTATGCCCTCTTCTGCCCAGACTATAAGGTAGTTAATACTGCCACCAGTCACTCCTTATCAGCTACTTTAAGGCCCTTAACAAAGGGTGTCCAATCTTACTGTGTAATATTAATATTAACACAAATTGTAGTTTGACCAAGTGCAAGGCTATTAGGAGTGGCCCACACAGAGTCACCAAATAAATATGCAAGTACTCTCAAAATGTAAATGTCTCTGCACACATCAGCCACAATGAAATGTTTAAATATATTCAATAATAATAAAATAAGACAATACTAAATATATATTCATAGTGACATCAGAGTTCAAAATCACAGGAAATATTTAAAACAACATTGCAGGACAGTATCAATTAAATAAAGAAAAATATCTAAACTAAGCTTTACTATATTTCTGACTGTATCTAAGAGAATTACTATACCCTAGAAATTTACTTCATTAGAGCAAGGAAGATGTGGTGAATGGATTTTCTACTTGTTGCCATGTCCAAGATAGAATACAGAATGCTTTGTCTCACTAAGAGACTTGTCAAATTAATATCTAAAATATTACTGCTTGGATAGTTTGCAGAATTAAAAATTTGGATGTCATAAAACAATTGCATTCCTTCATGCTTTCAAGACAAGTAATTAATTCACACTAAAAACAGAAAGTTTCCTAGTACAGACATTGTGCCTTTTGCTATACTGAAAACTGCAAGATACCATATTTTATGGCCTAGTCATAAAGTAATTTAATTTCAGGTATTTTTCTAAAATTTACTAGACTGAGGTTAACCTCCTGTATCCCAGTTTCCACTGTTAAAATATATACATTTAAACAGTTACAACAGTGCATGTACATTTCTGTTCTTTTCCAGTAGGGCACACTGTGGCTCCATTTTAAACACAAGCCTTTTGCAAATACCATTTTCAACACACATGTCTGTACAAGCAGTTTGATATACATGACATAAAGTTCTACTACATTTGTAACACAAGCCTCTTACACAAATCATTTTGATACTCACCAATGACATATAATTACTTACAAAATTCCAGCTAGCTGGGCTGGCAATATCTCCTTTGGTCACAATAGACATAAACACTTTATAGTAATTATTTAAAATTGAAACAGGTGTATATGACGCTGGGTCTGATAGATCTTTACTGTCTTTAGGTATTACGACCACCACAGCTTTCTTCCAGGCTGTTAGTACTTCACCTCCTGTTAAATAAAATCTTCCAGATCTTTACCACTTTTTTGACTCCTTAAAAACTTCCACAGGAATACCATCTATTCCTGGAGACTTTACTGCATATAAATTATAAGTCACCTTATTATCTCATCTCCTCCCATCTTAATTGTTAATAAAGATGCTAAAAAATATCACTTAAGACACAGGCAAACATACATTAACAGAAGAGAGAACAAACCATTATAATATTTTTCCATTTCAGTAAAATATACATCACATATATTTTTTTGCTACTATCATCAGTCCAATATTACAAAAAATTGCTGAATTCCTGCCTCCCCTTAAACCTCACTCCTCCTCCTGAACATTATTATGCATGTATTGTTCCCACAATTTCCATTTACTTCTATGTAATTTGCTCCTTCCCTTTTCTAAAGATCCCTCTTCCAGTCCTTTTATCTCTTTTATAATATTCATTTTATAATATTCAAAACCTCAAATATAGATGGTGTAGACTTTTACTAATATTTTCTAGTAATTGCTTTTTTGGCAGCCAACAGAATTAAACTTAATAAGGTCTTAATATGGCTAGGCAATTCATGTCCTGATTCCCAGCTCAAAAGAATAATTTCCTTACTTACAGCCATTTGCACACCCAATATTTCTGATATAGTACTCTAGAGAATTTTTAAGAATTTTTTTAATTTGCCAACTTAATATGCTACCAAAACAAATGTTCCCAGTTACCTAGTTGTTCTCCATCATACCTCCAACATTTGCTATCTACTTGAGGAAAAAAATACTTGAAGTCTGCTTGGGGTATAAAAACTACCTATGCAAACACTTCCAAGCAAAGATCCTAAACTTCCTGGACTTGGTTGCATACTGGGAGCCATACATATGTCTTCCTGTTGTTTTCTTATAAATTGCTTTTCTAGTCTCTGTTTCCAAACTTTTATAACCTCCTCTAATTGATTCTTATAGTTATCATGCAATACTTTAAATGCCCTATTAAGTATCCCTTTAACAGCTGTGTCTGTTCTAGATTCAATTAAAAACTCTAACAGAGCAGGTCTTTCACTTAAAATTTCCCTATACCTTTATTTTTGCCTATACTCTGAGATCAAGCCTTGGTAGGAAGGCAGCTTCTAGCATGCAATCCAAATGTCTTCTTGGCATCATCCTACTCTATTACCTTTTCTGCTTGAGTTATTTGCTCCTAATATCTTGATTTCTTTGTTGGGTTTCTCCAGTAAATTCCAGCCCTCTCTTGCCTGATTTCGGTACCCCACCATTCAGTTATCCCCATTAGTAAAAACTCCTTTCTACATTCTCATATTAGCTTAGTTCTTTGAATACTTTATGTTACTTTATGAATATAATATTGTGTATGGTTGTTATTATTCTCCTTCAAAATCTGCATCCAAAGTCCACCTATCTCTCTATTTCTTGAACTTCCTGATTACTTCATTATCATACTTTCCACTCTGAATTGTAATCTTCTGCTTGTATTATGTATGTGAGCTTTAAGTGCACCTCTAAAATATCCCTTCAAATCAGGTAAATCCAAACCACCTTGTTCTGTTGGAAGGATCAACTTTTCCCACTTAAATATTGCCCTCTTTCCCTCCCAGATAAATTCCTTCATTTCTTTATTAATTATTATCCACAACTTCTTTGGGTTGATAAGAGTATACCTGACCCATATACAAAAATAAAGAGACTAAAAACATTTTCACTGTTTGTATCTTACTATCCATATCCATAAATAAGAGTTTCCAGTTTCTCAATTTTTGTATTCTCTTTTGTTTAGTCGCTTCCCAAATATCATTTGCTGCCACAACCAGGTGCCGTTTTAATCCATACTCCTAAATACTTCATCTTATGAAGTCCCCATAAATATGGGTATTACTGAAACAATATCTGTGTGGGTACATAATTTATGGGTATAACCTTTGTTTTATCTTGATTAATTTTTATATTCCAAAGAATCTTGAAACTGTCTTAAAATATTCCACAACACTGAGAAGTCATATTTTCTGGATTTATCAGGTACACAATAATATCCTCTACAAATAAAGCAAATTTTCTTGATTACCATACCAATTATATCCTTGTATTTCTGAGCCCCTTATTTTCTTTGCTGATGGCTCTAAATATAAAGTAAATAACAAAGGGGGAAGAGGACACCCCTGCCTGGTTCCCCTGTTCAAACACAGCTTATCTGAGAGGAACCCTCCCACTTTAATTCTTGCCTCCAATCCTTCATATAACCTCCAATCCTTCATATAACCTTCTAATTAACCTTATAATTGTATCAGGGAATGCAAATGCAACAGAGGTAATTTCTTACATTCTGCTTCCCTCTGTTTCATCATTGTTACATTAATGTTATCAAATGTTTGCCTCCCCTCCACAAAACCATACTGATTCATATCTATCAATTTTGGCAACACATTTGCCATTCTTTTAGCTAGTACAGAAATAAACACTTTATAATCAGGGTTTAAAACTGAAACAGATCTATCTCAAGCTGGGTACAAAATGTCTTTGTCATCCTTAGGTAACACAATTTTCTTTTAAGATGCTGACAATTTAAAATACCATTAAACAAAATATTTCAGTTCTTTATCACTTTCTTCCCTACTAATTTCTAAACTTCATAGGAATGCCATCTGTTTTTGAAGACTTTCCTGTAAATTGACTATATACCACTGTTTTTGTCTCACCACCTCCTATCCTGTTAGTTGTTGAGCCTCATGTGCCTCCAACCTTGGCATAATTAAGTTTTCCATAAATATTGCCTTTTGTACTCTCCACATTCCTCTGCTTTATACAAATGTTCATAAAATGTATGGACTATATCTAAAACCTCTACAGGATCGATGGTTATTTTTCTTGTTATAGGTTCCCTAAGTTTGGCACCAACCCTTTCAATCTTGTGCTCTGCAGTTATCAAAAAGTTGCTTAACTGCAATCTTTCTAAACTTGTGCATTATCCAGGTACTCCCTTATTTTCTCTTTAGCAATAAGCATTTGCTCCTCCTCTTGTTCTCCTAGATTCCCCTTATTCTGCAATACTTTATGCTTTTAAGTCCCCTAAGTAACTTTTATTACTTCTTAACCATATATCTCTCTTTTATCTCAACCTTATTTTTAAACTCCATTTTCATTTTATCCCAGTCACTACCTATAACTTCTGAAGATATCATCTTCCCTAATAACTCAGATCATTTCCACTATCCATTCCTTAAATTCTTCTCTTTTTAACAAGCAGGTGGTAAAGTGCCAGTCATACTTTTACTTCATTAATGCGCACTTCTATCTTAGTTTTTATTGTTTCATGAACAGAAATAGTTATTGGATGTATGTCAAAGCTTTCAATTAAATGCACACATTCTTGTGAAATATAATTTCTGTCTAGTCTAGTCCAGTTATTGTACCTTGTAGAATAATATGTAAATTATGTCCGAGTTCCACATCTGCCATACCAAATATTTTCATAAATTTCTTCAGAAATCTACCCTCTTTTGTTATATTGTCCCTTCTAGGTCTCCTGATGCATCCTTACTATTGCAAATAAAATTCCAGTCCACACCTATTAATAGTATTCCCTGCTGGAAGTTAATTATTTCTCCCAAAATTGTTTAAGCTCCATAATAGCAGTTTTTGGTGGAATATAAATACACACCATTGTACTCCTCCTCCCTTGCCAACAGCCCCTTACTACTGCAAATCTACCATTTTTGTCTTTTTTCCCTTATCTGTCACTATTGGAGCCTCTCTAGCAAAAACAAAGAAATCACCTGAAAAAACACAAAGGAAAAAACATTACTAATGGTTCATCTACTAATATTAAACAGTCTGTTATTGATTTAAATTGCAGTACCAATTTTTGGACCTTTGTTTTAGGTCATGTTTGATCTAGTGTACCATTTTTAGACATTTTCTTAACATGTGATGGTTGTAAACTTGCTAGTAAGATTGATCATAAAATATCTTTTACAAATAATTATTTGCATTATTCTACTGCACACCCTGGTTTTATTAAGAATAACATACCTCAGAGACAAATGATTAGGTTATCTAGGCTTACTATGGATGATGAAATATCTTCTGAAGCACTTAACAAGTTGATTGAGATGATTTGCTTTAGGGGATATAACAGATATAGACTAGAATCCACTACAAATAACATTAAAAATAAAAGGAATTCATTTTTTCCTCCTATAGGCGTTCCTTGTAAAATCAATTGTAGTAAAGGTTATAATAATGATTATAAGAATGCTATTATCTAACAAATAACAGCGGATAGTTTACATGTTAGGAATGTAATATCAGATAATTGGAAGATTTTAAAAGCTAATCCTGATTTTCAGAAAATAGTTAATTTTTGTTCGACATTTGTATATAAAAAAAAAAACTATAGCCACAAACCAATTTTTTAGAAAATGAAAACACCAAAGTACCTAGTTTAGCTACAAATAAACCAAATTGTATGTTTAAATATAGTTTTTGTAATGTTTGTAATTTTGTGACAAGGAACTAATATTATTTTACCACATTTGGATATATCTATTATGATACATGAACATGTGAACTGTAGTACTGCTAGGATGGTATATATTGCTATTTGCTCACAATGTCATGCTTTTTATGTTAGGTTATTTAAACATATTAAAAAACATCTTTAATAAGAATTAAGAATGAAAATAATGCTTTGCATAAACATACATTGGTTTGTAGTTTATTTAAGAAATGTTATTTTACTATCATAGAAGGGGGTCTATATTAGATGATCAAACTTTCAAAAATTCAACTGTCATATGGTCGACACTATATGCTTGAATTTTTGAAAGTTTGAAAGTCTTAATGGAGGTCTCCATACGGTGCGGAATGGGAAGATTTCCCTTTTCTGCACTGTAGTTCGATCTCGCAGTTGGTATATTTAAAGAGTGGGGTTCAGGTAGGTTATTTGTGTAGTTTTTATTTTTTTATTAGATTTTCAAACTTTTAAAAGTTCGATCATATGGTGTCGACCATATGACAGTCGAACTTTTGAAAGTTCGATTATCTAATATAGACCCCTTAGAAGGTGCATCCTTAGATTATAGAAGAGGCTGTTATAAGAATTTTCTTGAAATGAGAGAAACACTGTGGCAGACGACGTTACAAGCAGATAAATTTCCAGGTTTAAATGAGACAATTAATATTAAATGTTTTTAAATAATATATAGACTTATTTATATTGTAATAGTATCTTTATTGTAACTTTAAATGTTTATTTCATAATTTAATTGATGTTAGCTGTGCATTGGATCACTGTAGTTTAAAATAATTGTTTATTGTGGTTCAATATTCTGATGAAGTCCCTTGTGGATGAAACAGCTTAATGAATAAAGTGGATTATATGTTTTTTCGTTGGTGTTTTTTCGAGTGATTTCTTTGTTGGTTTAGATTTTTTTCACCTGACCCTTTTAAAGTTTTTCATGTTAACCCCAATTAATATAATTACTTTTTCCACAGTCAATGATATTCTGCTGAATATACATTCTGAAATCCTCTCTTTCTCAAATTCACATGCTCGTTTCTTTCCAAATGTGCCTCCCCCCAATTGCTATTTGCACTCTGCATTTCTTAATATAACTGAATATTCTTTCTTTTCTGTCTATTCCTGTAAGGCCATTCAGATTCCAGGATAATATAGACAGCATAGCCATCATGATAAAAAGCTATTGTTTCCAACTATTACACAGGACAAGTTTTTAATGTGTATTTCCAGCCTTTTTGCTACATGCATATACTAATGCTTGGCAGGCTGATCTGTTGTATAATTGTTTTTTCTAATCTCCATTTTAATATATGTCATACATTTCAAGACTTTTTGTTTTAATGAAAACCCGTAATAAATAAATAAATAAATACAAAACACTCCATCCACTATTAACTTGGAACAAACACACAAAACTATGTACATCTTCGAAACACAAAGTTTAACCCTCCAGAAGGGAACAATTGCCTCAAACTGATGGCTGCACCACAGGCATTACCTAACCTAAAATTAAGATTACCCATGCTAAAGCACATGCTACAGATTGTGCTCCCACTTACAGTGATTGCTGTCTGTTCTTTTCTTATCGTTCTTCCCCACCAGATATGAAAAACAGCTTGAGTGCTTTCAGAAAACATTAACTTTTAGTCCTAAAAAGAAGAGCACTGGATATCTTTAACTAAAACTAAATACTGTTCTACTGACTGCATTAAAGTATTAAGGCTGCTAGGGAGGTTGTTACCTCTTATTTACTTCCCATAATTTCAAACTTAATTGCTTGCCATTGTACTTTTAAATTTTGCACCAAAGAGTACTCATAATTCTCAGGATTAACTGCTTGCACTTACTGACAGCTTGTCTCCATGGAAATGTACTCAGCAATGGATCTTTGTAAATTTCCCTCAGAAAAGAATGCACAGTGGTTCTCAATTGTAGTCATCTTGACTTCGCTTAACATTTGCCAGTGGAAAACAAACAAGCTAATATCTTTGCAGTTTTAAAAAGCTAAACATTTTCATCTATACTTCTCATCTGTCCAGATTTTTCCAGTATGTCCAGATTTTTGCTTCATATTTTTGGTCTATTTCTCATACAATCATGGTTTCATTGAGGACTGAATCAGAAAATAATGACAGACATTTAAGTTTCAGACTTCATACCCTTCAGAAAATTCATGCCAATGCAAAACCTGTTATTCTACCGAGCTCATAAGTTTGCAAGAGCAATATTTAAAAACTGTCCCTATTTTTGTGCCTTTGACCCCCCCATTATTTTTTGCTTTGTCCAGATTTCTTGCTTTAAAAAGTTGTGAGGTATGTTTTCATGACTTTCATCATTTTGTCTTATTTTAGAGCCTACATGCTTACAAAAAGAACTATTTACAGATTAAGCCAATGGATATAATCTAGACATTCACCCTTGAAAATAAAAGAGAAAATATCCTGATTCTATATAAAATATAACTGGTGCACTTTTACACCCCACGCCAACTTCATAGCATATGAATATTAAACGTGCTTTGGTCCAGCCTTTCTTCTGATGTTGTTCTGTAAAACATATATTTTTACAACTAAAAAAAGTACTTGTTTACTTTAATGACTAACACATACAACAGTCAGGGAAAAGACTCCCCCACATTTAAAATACCCCTGTCTACATAATACACAAAACTGTTTACAGTATATAACATGCAGTTTATATCCCAAAAAAAGTTTTATACAAATAAGAACAAAAATTGTTTTACTTACAGTTAGTTTTCTCCCTTTTATTGTCCTTTTAAACATTAATGATATAAAATGAAGTATATCCTTTACAGTCCACACATAAATTTAACAAAGTCAACAAAAGTCCACTGTTTTCCCACTGCTTTTTCTTGCAAAACCATAGTTAACAAATGTGACAAGATGCTTTTTACAGTCTTCCATTTATTCACTAATTTCAGAGTTGCTGGTCGTCTTGCTGTTCATCTCCATCTCCCAACACATGACTCCGGTTCAAGTCCAAGGGACTGCTAACTCTTCTAGTCAACTCCTGTGCTTTTTTCTGTTTCTCAAGCATTTTCCTTTCGAGCATTGGAAAAGGTTTCAATGGCAAAGTCTCTCTATGAACTTTGTTGTCAAAAGAATGAAAAGTGGACTCCCCTTCTGTTTGATGGCTCACGTTTTGTTGGACAAACTTTTGTATTTCCTTTTCAGCCTGTTCTGCATAAAAAATGACTTTGATCCTCCAGGAAAAAATATTCTGAAGACAGCTGGATACAGCAACTTGAATATCTCACCTGCCTCTCAGCATTCCCTGATTGCTAGGATAAATTTGCTTCACTTCTGCCTGGTGTACACTGAATAATCATTGAATAATCATTTTCCATAAATACTCTACTGTTTCCAGGTTTTAGTTTTTTGCCATTCTGCTGCAGTTTTGTCAGGATCAAGTCTTTCTGCTGATATGATTGCATCTTTATTATTACAGGTCTTAGTTGCTTTCTCATGGCTAGGTTTGGGGCATACACATGATGTGCCTTTCAATTAACAAATCCTGCTATGGAATACCAGTCCAGTTACCTATTTGTGCTTTTATAAAATTAATACAGTCTATTCCTTCCAGCTTCTCTGGTACAGCACAAACTCTCAAGTTTTCTCTGCCTGCACTGTTTGCTAATGCTACAATTTTTTGAGACAGCTCTTCTAGAGCTGTCTCATACTCAGCCAGCCCTTTCCTCACTTCATCCTCTGATTGTTGCAGTTTTATCAGTTTTTCTGAATACCTGTTTAAAGCTTCTTCCATATTCCAGCCTTTTGTTATTTGACTTGATATACTCCTTCAATGTTTCATTTATTTTAAAAATTTCTGAGCACATTTTCGTTCCTCTGAATTACTGGAAAGCCATCTCTTTTACCAAAGCTGGAGCTTGAACTACTTTTTGATGAACAGCTGCAGGATTCTTTCCAGTCAGTGTTTTCTCTTCACCTTTTCTAGTTGATTTTCTTTCAGACTCTCTAAGTTTCTTTTTTGCTGGCATTCAGATAGTGTACTTACTAGTCAGTAACTGAATTTTACTAAAACAGGCAGAATTACTAACTTTTATCTATCAGTTTCTTTTTTCATACTGTAGAGATGAAATTAAGCTGTGGATCAGTGTTCAGTCATCTTGGAAACCCAAGGATTTTATCTGGGAGAGGGAGAGGGCAAGGGTCATGTCGGATAAGATGATCCTTCCAATAAAACAAGGTGGTTTAGGATTACTATATTTGAAGGAATATTTTGAGCTAAACAATTAAGGCTCATGTATATGTCATAAGCAGGAAGCTATAATTCAAAGTGGAAAGGGATGATCAGGACAAACCAGGGGAAATAAATGAAATAATGACAGAGTGGGATTTTGGATGTAGATTCTTAAGGACAATAACAACAGCAATACAGAATTTTATATTCATAAAGTAGCAGTAAGTATTCTAAGAAGTAAGCCAATGCAAGAATGAAGAAAGGAGATTCAGCTGATACTGATGACTAAAATTAGGGGTGCAGGGAACAGGCAAGAGGGAGTTGGAATTTACTGGAGAAAACTGGCAAAGGAACCAAGGTATGTGGAGCAAATAAGAGATGGAAAGTTAAGAGAATGAGAAGAGGCCAAGAAGACATTTGGACTGCAGGCTAGAGACTGCCTTCCGTATCCAGGATCGTATACAGGCAAAAAAAAAAAAAAATAGATTGAGTATAGGCAAAAAGAAAGGAATAGGAGAATGCTAAGTGAAAGGCCTGTTCTGGTACAGTTTTTAGCTGAATCTAGAACATTACCAGAAAATAGACAACCAAGTGTACTTGTAGTAGTGAATATTGTAAAAGAGATAAAAGAATTGCAAGTATCTTTAGAAAAGGGTAGGAGCAAACTACAAACAAAAAAGTGGAAATTGTGGGAAAAATATATGCAGAATAATATTTTGTAGGAGGAGTGTGCTTTAAGGAAAGGCAGGATCTATGCAATTTATATAATCCTGGATTTATGATAATTGTATAAAGGCATGTATGTGATGCATAATGTTTGTAACTGTTAACATGGTTTGTTTTCTTTTATATGAATGTATGTTTGCCTACATCTTAAGTGATAATTCAATAAAGGTATTAAAAACAGCATATTTTGCCATTTACTGGAAATATTGAAAATTTGTTCCAGAGAGTTTTTAATTTAGGAACTCAAGGAATTTTTGGGACATAACCAACAGCTGAGGTACAGGTATCCTAGTTTATCACTGGATAGTTAATGTCTCTCAGGATAATGGACTTCCTACTAAAACAAACTTTGTCCACTGTACTAGGAATCAAACATGGTTTTCTGGATGCATAGAGGGAGTCTTGTAACATGATAAGATCTAATAGTTGGTCCTATTTAGTGTGATTTGGATCTCAGTCATTTCAAGTTTTGAGTCTCTAGGTATCTACCTAGAACTGATGTGGTCTTCAGCAAATGTGGATACTCCATCACGGTTACCACTAGCAGAAATGTGTGATAAGTGCAAAATAGTAGTATGGAAGGAGTGGTTTCTTCACTTTTCAAAAGTTTCTGTAATAACACACACACACACACACACACACACACACACACACACACTTATCTGTGCTCTAAATGCAACAGGGCCTCAAGATCAGACAACTGTTATACAGAGTCCTGGCACTGAGCAGAGCTACCTTGTTATGACCTGGTGCTTCATATGTTTCTTTTGTCAAACTGGGAAACCCAATAGCTGGACTCTGCCTAAAAAAAGGTACTATGGAGGCAGCAAAGGCTTTAGTCAGCATGTGGAAGCCCTGGAAAGAAAGGTACAAGCCATCCCTTGAAAAGCAAATGTGTAGCATCTCTTCCCATGTTGACACATACAGGATTCCCCTAGAATGACACCAACTATGCAGCCAGTTGTTGAAGTTAACCACCTTTTCCCTGTACTCTGGCATCATTCCCGGGGGAAAGAAGGATTGTTATCAAAACCAGAGTCTTATTTACATTTGTGACATGCATGTGGATTTCTGTCATCTCCCTCTCTGCATATTCCCGGGGTTTTAAGTGCCAGTTCATTTGCACTCACAAATTTGTTTGGCTTAAGGATCTTTAGGGCACTCAATATGTCAGAAATCTTGGTTCCTTAAAGGCAAAGTAAATTTGTACAAGTTGTACTTACCCATAAAAGCAGAAGTTCAAATTCCTCACTGTTGCTGCAGCCTTTAAGGCTGTATGGGTTCTGTCTTGCTCAAGACCGTACAACTGGCCACCTTCAAAAGCTCTAGCTCCCTTTCAAACTCCCATTCTGCCTGCTGATAGGTCAGCCCTGTGGAAGGAAAATCAGCAGAATGGAAAATCCTTAGGAATTTCTTGCCCAAAAATGTAAGTACTGTATTCATTTGGGCTATAAGATCAAGAAATAACCAACAAATTTATATCCCAGCAGTAAACTATATACAAAAATAGGGGGACAGAGGGTGGGTGAAGCTACTGCAGCAGTGAGGGATTCAAACATCTACTGTTAAAGGTAAGTGCAACTTACACAACAGTACTATGTTCATCATTCCCACTGCTGCAGTAGCCTTTTAGCCTAAAGGGGTTGATTATCAAAGCCTATCCACCCTGGGAGAAAGAAAAGTATGGATACAGGAACCCCTGGAGAATGGTTCCAGCAAAGGCAATCCTTGATCTAGAAAAGGAATTCAGTTTGGAATGCCTTGTAAAGCTATGTACATTTGACCATGTAGCTGCCTCAAGAATAACTTTACAGTCCACTCATTTCCAGTATACCATCTATGATACTGTCTGGAACTGGTTTATCACTGTGGGCATAACAGAAGGAAAGAGCCAAGGACGACCATATGGAAATAGTCTCCTGTGACATGGGTTGCCCTTTCTTCATCCCAACACAGGAAATAAACAGATGATCAACTTTTCACAAGGACTTTGTTCTGTCAAGATAGCACCTGGGCTGCATATGTACATTCAAAGAATGTAGAATCCTTTCTCCTTGGTTCTGAGAACCTGGGTAGAACATTGGGAGATTGATGGATTGATTCATAGTGAACTCTGAAACCACTTTAGGCATGAATAAAGGATTTGTTCTTAATGAAACCTTATCCATATGGAAGACCAGATAGGGTTCACCCACCATGAGAATTTGCACCTCAGATACGCTTCTTGCAGACGTCAGAGAAATGAGAATAACAGTTTTCCATGCAATGAACCTTAAATAAAGCAAAAAACTCAGGTGGGGATGCCCTTTATGCAAATTCCATTGGCAAGCAGTGGAACTCCCTGCCAAACAACCTTAGACTTACTTCTTCGCTCTATCATTTCAAAGCTAACCTTAAAGAATATCTCTCCACACAATGGACATGCCCATGTCGAGAACCTGACTAACTACATATCTCATTACTTCTAGGTCCACTTCCCTAGCCCATTTCCCTAATTGCAGATCTCTAAAATTTCTCTTTCCTTTTAGTAATAAGGAAAATCTCTGATTTCAGTCTATTTTTCAGTATCTTTAACGAAATCAATGTTCTGTGTATAATTTCCTGTCTGTCCTTTAGTCTTATATAACATCTATGTAAAATTTCATTCCTGCATATGTAAGCTGTATTCTCTTGTTGTAACAATACTTTGAATCTTGCAATTTAAATATGTACTTCTATTGTGTATTGGAGCTTTTCTCCTCGGGCCTCTACTGAAAACGGATATGTATCCAGTTAGACCAGCCCGGTTAACAAATGTAAAATAAATAAATAAATAAAATATAAATAAAATAAATGCTCGATGTACAAGTTCAGTGGAGACATGGTTAACTTTTCTAGGACACAGTTAAGATCCCAGGAAGGAGCAACCTATTTAAGGGGAAGTCACAGGTATAAAACTCTTTTAAGAATATGTTTAACCAAAACATAGAAGAAGGTGAAGAATCCATGGGCAGACATGCTAAAATAGCTGCAAGATGTACCTTGATAGAGGAGTATGACAGGCTAGAAGCTAGTAACTTTCACAAATATTTGAGTACCAGTGGTACATAACCCTTTATACAGTCCTGGTTATTGGCTAGGCATTAACTAGAAAATCTTTCCACTACACAATATAAGACTTTCTAATAGCAGGCTTTCTTGCCTTATTTAGTACCTACTGCACATCCTCTGAAAACAGGTGCCTAAAAGCAATTAGTAATGAATCATCAAAGCAGTTAGATGAATATATTTTGAGACTGGGGGTGTATCAAACTTCCCTGTTGTGTGTGAGTAGGTTCATTTTGTAAGGAAGCTTGTGGTAATTGCCCCTGACCAATTCCGTAAAAAGGGAGAACCAATGCTGCTGTGCCAAAAGGAGGAGGGGTCGCCACAATGATCTTGGGAGAGTCCCTCTGAATCTTTAGAATTACCCTGGATATCAATGGAAAGCTTGGAAATACATAAAGAAACATTCCTGTCCATGGGAATGAAAATGTATCTGTTTTTCAGGTCTGCTTGCAAGGAGTCCTGTACCAGAATTTGTTTAGTTGTCTGTTTTGAAAGGAGCCACACAGATCTGCTTGAGACGCACCCTACAAATGGATCAATTCCTGGAAGACCCCCTCATTAAATTTTCATTTATGGGGGTCTGCCCTGGTCCTACACAAAATATCTGCCACTATGTGTTTCTCTGACAGAATGCAGGATACCTGGAGTTTTAATGAGTGCTGAAGAACTACTTCCCAAGCCATCAATGCCAGGCTGCATACAGGGAATGACCTTGTACCCCCTTTGCTTGTTGATGTACCACATAACTGTGGTGTTGTCAGTAATCACTTGGAGAGGTTCTGGGGACCACAAATGATGAGCAGATTTTAAGGCTTGGATCACGGCCCACATCTCTTTGACATTTATGTGATTTGGTCTGTCTGAGGAATCCCACAGGCCTTCCACCTTTACTCCCATTGAAACTGTCCCCACAACAAAATCTGTTGCAGCCATAGTTACAGACTGACCTGGTGGTAGAGGAGAATGGGGAGACCTGGATTTGCACTCTCCACCAATGCAATTGCTTTTTTTGCACAGCCCAAGACTGGAATATGAAATTCCAAAGGATGAAAATGTTAGGTCCTTGTGTGTTTTTAGAAACCGCTGAATCTTTCCATGTGTAACCTGGAAAATAAATCATGAGAATTGTAGATACCATGTACCTCGGAATCCTGAGATACTCTCAGGATGAAGTCTGAGACTGGGTTAAGAAGATTAGGAATGTTTCCAGACAAAAATCCAGCTTCTCTTGTGTCAAAAAGTCATTTGCTGCAGGGTGTCTATAGTAAAGTCCTATATGATGGGATCAAGGAAGACTTCTGAATATTTATCTGGAACTCCTCATTGGTCAAAAAGATGAAACCCATAGTAATAACTTTTGACATCTGGGAAAATACTCTGCAAAGATGTTTTCTAAATAAGAAAATATGTGAATACCATTAATTCTGTAATGAGCTATGACTGGAGGCAGACACTTTGTAATTGCACTTGCAGTAGCTGCTAAACCAAAGGGTAATGCAGAAAACTTATAATTTGACCCAGACACAAAAAATCTGAGAAAATTCCTAAAGCCTTTGGCTATAAGATATGATGTTATGTAGCTTTTAGATCTAAAGTTACCATTAAGCTTCTTTGGGAAATATGAGGTAACAGACTCTGAAGGGTCATCATCTTGAATTTTTGGAAATTTCACATACAGAGTTAGAAAAGAAAGATCTAGGTTTGGCCCCCAAAAAGAGTCTTTCTTTGGTGCTAGAAACATTCTGGAATAGAAGCCTTTGCCCTTTGATTTAATGTCACTGGTTTTATGACTTCTAAGGTGAGTAAGTGATGAAGAACCTAAGGAAAATATTGTTTGCTTTGGAGGCTTGGGGAAGAATTCCATTGAAAGGAGGTATTTGTATTCAGCATCAACTGTATCCCAAATGAACTCCTTTTAACACCCAAGAGTCTGCCACAATCTGTTGCCAAAGTGGAATGTAAACAGCCAGTTGCTGAGTCAGATTTTTGGGAGAGGGGTGGGGGAAAGAATGCTTGTATAGTCAATATGAGGTTGTAGACTGCTCCTTTTTAGGAAAAGATCCTTCTTTCCTTCCAGACATCACTTTTTATTTCTCTGTCTGTAAGAAGGCAGGGCTTGTTTGTTTCATTTCTTAGGCGTAAAAGAGGATCTTGAGGATTTGTAAACGAGGGGTAGAAAATCCTAGAAACTCCACAAAAAAAAATTCCTCTCTCATCAAGTTGTTTGAGGACCTCTGGGCAAAATAAAATCTCCTTATGTTAAGCTGAATTCAGAACTTTAGACTTTACCTTATCAAAATACTTTAGATTTCGCACCCTGGCGTACCTCCTCAAAACTGTAGCAGAAGCAGTGGCCCTAGACACAGTGTCTACACAATCATACACACTCCTTGAGGCATGTTTAGATACTAGAGAAAAGATAGGAACAATAAAATTGAGATAGGCGCTACCTTCAGGGGGAAGATATGGTAGCCAAGTCTCTCAAACTGCACACACACACAAAAAAAAACTAACTTCCACATGTGGGATTGATAGTTAAGAATTCTATATGCCAAAGAAGAAGAATAAAAAAAATTCTCTTTCAAATCTGTCTGATATCTTCCCACCCTTGTCCTCAGGGGAAGGGTTAGAGGATATCAAGAGCCTGTTCCTTACTGGCCAAGGTGAGGAAATGGCTGAAAGGTCAGACCCAAGGTGAGAAAATAAATGCTTGCTAGTTTGAAATACTTTACAAGGTACATCTGCTTTTTTGGGACTGAAGGTTGTAAACTGGGGGTGTTACAGACATTAAATACATCCTCTAAGACTGGCACTAGTGGAGGAATACACACAGAATGAGGTATATCCACTTGTAACATATCATAATATCTCCTCGGTTCTCAGTTCATGGGGAACATCCATTTGTTCCCATAAAACAACTCATTTATCTGGCTATAGTCTGAGAAAAGGAAAATTCTTCCAGAGTAAGTTGTAAGGACCAATTTTCCTCTGAATTAAAACTTGAGCTTGAGAATCTGTAAGAGAAAAAAGCCTAAGTCAAAATCATCTGAACCTATGAACCTAGGTCTCCATCAGGAATACTTCTACTGACCTGATTTACAGGTACTGTATTCTGAGCACCAGGATTTCTGTAACCATTTTTTCACAAAGGTAAGAAAATAATCTTTTCTAATAGACACCACATCTTCTGATGAACAATGTTGAATCTTTTGTTTTTTTCTTTACAGTTATTCCTGATGACCGACTCAGAGAAGGTACTTCTGCCCCTTCAGGAAATCTTTTCCCTGGACACATCGAGCAGCATTCCCCAGGAAAAATGGTTCTCTCATGCCCGGTTTGTACCCTGGAACATCCAAAGAGATTGTGGCTGACCTCCAGTATATGGTGGTTGAAAGGACTACTTTAGAGGAAGCCAGTAAGGTGAGTGAGTGGTTTGAGGAATGACTGCTTGCCACTGCAGAGTTATTCACCAGTGACTGAGGTGAAGTTAGAGCCCCCTGAGTTGCAAGGGCTCTTTGGTAATTTTTTTTTCTAGGAACTACAGAAATCTGACCAGCAGGAGTGGAAAAAGTATCCATGCTGTGAATGAGTAGGATGGTAAGTATGCAGGAAGGTTTGCTGGAATTAATCAGTCAGAAGGTAAGTCATCTGATATTCTGCACAAGCAGCACACTCACACCTTCACATACATAAAGAGTCCCTACAATACTGTATGCACAAGAAGCACACTAAATTATAGGAAAATATCAGTATGTTTAATGATTTGTCACTGGAAGGCCTTATGGACAGGGAAACGTATAATTTTTTGCATGTAGAAAGACCTAGAGTCCCATCTATTTTAGGTATTCCGAAGGTGCACAAGAATCCTATAAATCCCCCTCTAAGACCTATTGTTTCTACAGAGGGGTCCGTTACTGCACCTTTATCTAAATATATTGATCATAAAGTAAAAAGATTGGTTTTGAGAAATGATAACATTTTAAATGATTCCTGGGACTTCTTAAGACGTTTGAATGATACACTGTATTCTGACAACCTATGTTTCATTACTCTAAATGTGGTTTACCTATTTACATGTATACCACATGATATTGGTTTAAGGTGGTTTGAGGAGTCTTTAGCTGATTTTAGAGATATCGCCTTTAATGAATTTTGGACAGTTTTAATTTTAATGGCTTTAGTTTTGAAGAATAATTTTATATTTTTTGAAGTAGAGTACTATAGACAACTCAGAGGTGTAGCAATGGGTGCACATTGCACACCTACATATGCCAACATCATCCTTTCATAGTGGGAAAACAATGATGTACTTAATTCTGAGTTTAGACAATATTGGAAATGTTACGGACATTTTTTTTAGAAGATATATGTCTTTTCTGGGTCAGCACAGAGAATATGTTTAAAGAATTTTTAGACTATTTAACTGGAACCACCAATTTTTTAAAGTTCACCTATGAATTTAACTGTGTAGAGATGAACTACTTGGATGTCAACATACAAAAAGACAATAAGGGCTTTAGAACTAAAATATTCAAGAAAAAGACTTTTTCTATTTCATACCTACACTACACTAGTACCCATCCCCCCCATCAAAAAAGAAGGGTAGTAAAGGGAAAGTTGGTGTGTGCGAGCAGGATGACCTCTGACGACAATGATTTTCAAACTGAGCATTGATTTTTTGAGGAAATTATTGTTGGACAGAGGTTATCCTAGTGAAATGTTGACTGAAATATACAAGGAAGTACTAACAGCATAGAAAACAAAGTTTGCCCCACTACTTGGGAAAAACAACTATATTCATTTAAAAGCAAACTTGGATGTAAGTAATGGAAATAACACATGCTATTCTGCACTCACTATTACGTATGATGGGGAAGCAGGATTAGTGAGGAAAATAATTGAGAATGAATGGAACAAATTTGCAAAAATATCTGACTTGAATCCTATTTTTGATAAAACATTTAAATGTATATACCGTAAGGGTAGTAATATTAAAAATTTGTTAGCGAGAGGTACACCTTACAATAGAAATGGAGGCTATTTAACAGGAGAGGTACATTTAAATGTGGGGGTTGTGCCCAATGTTCAAATACTGTGACAGGTGATATGGTACACTTGAAATCTAGGAATAAGAATATTAGTATAAATGGGTATGCCAATTGTAACACAAAAGGGATTATATATTTAGTTTTGTGTAAAATATGTGATTTATTCTATGTGGGAAAAACGGAAAGGAAATTCAAGCACAGAGTGTATGGACATTTGTATGACATTAGGAGAATGTATGATAACAACGGTTTGTTTAAACACACTCACACATGTACAGGGGCTGAATTTTGTTTTTTTGTTATAGAAATAGAGCCTATGGATCCAACAGGAGGCCCCTGGGAAACTAGGTTAGACTACAGGGAGCCTTGCTGGCCGGTACTTTTAGAGGCCAGTAGACACCCAGGTCTAATCGACACTGTTTCCCTAATGCCAGTACTGAAGCTTAGGTCGGCCAAATTATGAGACATCCAATATTATTTAACATCAATCATCTATAGTACACACTTATTTAATCAAGTTTTATTGTACAACCCAGCATGTAATAATTTTAATATTTTTAATAATGGTATTCTATTATTCAGTGCATACACTTGATATACTTTATGGTATTTTAGATGGACCGAAATAATGGTTTCAACATTGTCCACTAGATGGTGCCCTTACACCATATATTTGTATGAAGTTTTATCAACAGTGTATATTTATCATTTATTATTCATTCATTCTTAAAGTATTAAAGTAATTTATTGTTTTTAATATGAATTATATTACAATTGTTTTTAAAATTGATTTTAAACACACCAATATGTATTAATTTATTTGTTATTGTTTTCAGTTAGGGGATTTTAACTACTAAAACTGTATAACTAATAGGAAGTTAAACCACATTGGTTACTTACGGAGATTTAAGATATTTAAATTGGTTTTGTGATTTAGTACGCTCATCTGATGAAGTTACAGGACGAAAACATGGAACAGTGTGTGTACAGCGTTTATGTTTTGGTCGCTTTTGTGCTTTAATAAAGGCTCTGTGAAGTGAACGGTTGGTATCCAGTGCCTACATTTTATCTGTACTTGTTTGATTATCAAGCGCACTAAATTCCTGTCAGAAACCTGTCTAAATAAAAATTTAGTCTGACAGAAAAAATGGCAGGTAAGTCGTCAAAGGCTGAACATAAGCACTGCATAACCTGTAGTCTTTGCTGCCCAACTGAAACACTTTCCCACTCTAAAATTTACTTTAAAACAAAATACATTTACACAAGTAGTATATTTTGTCATGAAATTAGCTTCAAAATTAACCAAAGCTAAAAACAGTGGCCCCTGACACGCCCCTTCCAATATTAGAAAAATACTATGTTTTGTTAAAGGGACATAACTGTTAAAATTCAATAAAAGTAAATTGAACCTTTTTTTAAATACAAATATAACTAACAATTTCTGTGTGGAAAGATTCCCCAAAGGTGACTTATTTGTCAGAAAGGAGCTGAAGGACAGCTGCTGCTCTTGTGAAGCCTCTGAACATCTTCTTCACGAGGTAGTAAGAAAGCACTGAAGGTGTTCCAATCTGCTTATTTTTCCTCCAGAGGGCTGACCAATCAGCAGTCGGACTAGAAGTATGGATAGGAGCTAGAACTTTTGGAATGTGGCTAGTTGGTGTGTCTTGGGTGTTAAAGGCTACAGTAGTGGGAATGATTAACATCTCATTATTACCCTCTCTTTCTCCAGGCTTGTAAAAGATGAGTCAGTGTGTCTGACAAAGGAATCACTAATACACTTTTGGTAGAAGGGTGCTTAGATGCACTAGTTTTGGAGTGGTTAATGACCTGGTGACCCTTTACAGTGCTAGTGAAAATAAGCAGGGACTTTTTAATTGCATTTCTATATGACTATTTACTATGCATTTGTGTGGAATGTAGTGGTTGTGTGCGTTCCTCACAGGTTGCTTGTTTGTGAGAGGGAAGTCTCCAGTTCGTTTAATTGCATCCCACACAGACAGTAACAAGCTAAGCAATAATTCATTGTCTGTGAGCATCAGATAATTGTTACACTGCCTGACTAAACCAAGTGCTATGAGGCTGGTAACTGAGGGTGAACAAGTTGGCTGACCTTCCCTTTTAGTCCAAGAATTCAGTAGTTAGTAGTTTACTGGAAATAATATACTTCTGTCATTACAGAAGTGTGGCATAATGTAAAAGGCATAAGTAATATGTCAGGAATGGGGTTTAAGAATTTATTTAAAATGGCTCATGTTTGTAGTCTAAGAGGGCAAAACAATAAAGAAAGTTGAATAAGAAGAGTTCCCAGCTATCTAAGACAACACTGGGCATGAATCTAATTAACAGACATTGCATGGTTACAGCTACAGTATATCAGTGGGTGTAAGAATGAAAAGATTTGTTTCTATCACTGGAAAAGTCTACATCTATGTACTACAGAGTTGTACAGTGCTGCATGGAGACGCGCTCAACACTCAGCAAAGAATACAAAAGAACCATACAAGGTTAGCTAGAAATTCGGTCAAAAATGCCTACTTTCAAAATATGGCAGCAGTTTAATTCCCACAGAATTACCTCCAATCATTTTTAGAAGGTAACACTTCACCAAAAGCCTAGATGGAAAACCTATAAAACAACAGCACATGAAGGAAAAGCAGAGGACAACATTAAATCAGATACCAGAAACACTAACTAACTAACGATGAAGTAACAGTCAGGTGACTGTATAAACACGCACACACACACACACACACACACACACACACAAAACAGCTTTTTTTTTTAAACCAAACAGAAAAAGGTACAGTAAAACTTATAAAATAGCATGTTACCTGCATACATCACTAGGCATCTTATAAGTGCAACAAGTACATTCCTGCCCTTTACATGAGGAATCAGATCTCACCTCCAGCTTTAGTCATTTCAGCATATGAGCTCTGGGTAGTAGTAGCTCATAGTACAGTTATGAGCCATAGTATAGTTAGCTACAAATTGTTATACAGTGGTCAACAGCAAATTTGTAAGTTGTAGAAACTTTATACAATGGTCTAGGGAAATATTAATAAGAGATATGTTGGAAGGCATGCACAACATGGCTGTTCAAATGAGACCCACTATATAAACAACTGGCTGTTGTAGGTAGTCTTTACTATGAAACAGGGATGAGTTGGAATGTTAGGATCACAATTATGATAACAAGGATAAAACATGTTGCCTATATGTTTATAAATATATAAACAGAAAAAAATATTTTTCAAGATAAAGTGTTTTAGTATACTAGGGTTGAGAGGAGGTAAATTAGATTACTTTAAGTTGGTTAAGTTACTAGGAAAGAGTTCTATGGGAGTCATGTCCTGAGGAGGCACTGTACAGATAATGAAAACAAACATGGATTAAGATGATGTCTGAATCTCATAACT